>NC_133658.1:457618476-457938141 GCF_037893015.1 Macrotis lagotis
TTTCAACATTCATTCTTTTGCATGCTTTTTGAGTTTTGCATCTTTCTACCACCCTCATTTCTCTCTACCCTCCTAATGACAACAATCTGACATAGGTTGTACATGTACAATCATATTTAACATACTTCCATATTAATCATCTTGTGAAAGAATAATTAGAACTAAAGGGGGGGACCATGAGAAAGAATGTAATAATATATAAGAAGTTTTTGAAAAAGTGACCATAAGGGACAGCTAGAGGCACAGTGGATAGAGCACCAGCCCTGGAGTAAGAAGTACCTGAGTTAAAATCCATCCTTAGACACTTAATAATTGCCTACCTGTGTGACCTTGGGAAAGTCACTTAACCCCATTGACTTAAATAAAAAAATATTTAAAAAGAAAGAAAAAGTGAATATAGTATTCCTTGTTCTATATATGGACTCTAGTTTTTTCCTCTGGATGGCATTTTCCTTAACAGATCTCTCAGGATTATTCTTGATCATTAAACTATTGAAAAGAGGTGAAAAGATCACTATAGTTGATCATCTCACAATGTTGCTATTTATGTGTACATCTTTCAGCATCAGTTCATGCAAGTCTTTCAAGGCTTTCCTAAAATCTGGCCATTCATGATTTCTTATAGAATAATAGTACTCCATAACATTCATATACTGTAACTTATTCAACCATTACCTAATTGATGGGCATCTCTTCAATTTCCAATTCTTTGATACCTCAAAAAGAGCTGCTTTATAAATATTTTGAACATGTTGGTATTTCCCCCTTTTTTATGATCTCTTGGGTATATAAACCTAGTAGTGGTATGATTGGATCAATGAGTGTGCACAGTTTTATTACTCTTTGGCATAGTGCCAAATTGCTCTCCAGAATGGCAATCCCATCTTCTTGCAAAAAGTTGGTTCTTTCCTATTGTCACCCACAGATACTGTCTGGCTTATAGGAACCAAAATGGCTCCTAAGAGCTTATAAGAGTGAAGGGCTTCCATGGAAGAAGTGTGTGTATCAGAGTTCCTGTGGAATACCCCCAGTGAGACTGTCCAGAATACCCTTGGCCACATCAGAGACAAACTGTTTTATCAATGCATTTTTTCTTGAGGTCTCTACACACCATACCCTCCCATGGTTTTTCTATTAGGAAGCCCACAGACTTGAAGGAGATGTCCACAAACACAGGCACCCAGTCCTTGTCCCACTGGTGCAATCTTGTCTGTGCAACCTAGTTGCCTGAATGCTAGAGGGCCAGGGTCAGCTTTGTAGAGATAGTGCTTTACTCTACTCCTCCTGTTTCTGAAAGAACCAAGATGATAATCCTGATACCAATCAGATTTCCAGTCTCCTGTTTGACCTCCATTTATCCAGGTGCTACCATACTTTACAACTTTCACTTCCATATCCTTCCCTTCTTCCTTCAAGAAGGGAATCCAATCTGAAGAAATGTTCCTTTAATTTGGTTTTTTAAAATAACATTTAAAAAATCCTTTTAATAACCCTTACTTCATCTCTTTCAGAAATTCTAGTTGAATGTGTATCCAAGCTGTGCTTTACTTTGAGGCTTTGTTTATGGATATTTTGGAGTCATTTTTTTCTTTCAAAATTGCTTTTAATGTGGGATTTCTTTTCTAAATTTGCTCAGTTTTCCAACTTACTTCCTGACTTTGGATTTGGTATTAAAGTCAGACTTTGCTCATTTCTGGAGAGAAGGTCTAGGCTTTCTGTTTCTGCTTTCTTGGAGGTGTAAGTATTATATTATTTTAGACACTCGATGACAGCTCATCCTGGGACCTGCAAGCTACCATTGTTACCAAAGTAATCTGACACAGGAAAAAATCTGATCATTGCTCCTCTGGACTAAAATCTCTTCACATTCATTTTATGGAATTGCTAACTTCCTTCAGAGATTCCCACAAAATTATTTTCCTACAAATAGAATGTGAGTTTCTTGAGGGCAGGGACTGCCTTATTTATTGTCTTTCTGTCTTTAGCACCTAGAACAATGTAACACTCACAATAGTCACTTAATAACAGCATGTTGACTCAAATGAGAAAATGCATATAAGATACTGTTATTTCCCTAATTAATAAATTTTATTTTATATCAATAAGAACAAGTGTTACAATTCTTAAAGATAAAAGAACATTAGAAAGATGAAAAATAAATAGAAAAATGAATTGTACCTTTGAGGTGCTTAATACATGTGAATTAAATTAAATATACAGTTCCAATTTGTAAGGAATTTATATATGCTTTGAGAGTTGAACATAAAAATGGAGGAAAATACTCTGTAGGGTATAATTTAAAAAGAAAATTTCAGTGGGGAATTTTTAGTGTATGAAGTCCAGTGTTGAATCAGGCTTTCAAGGAGAACAGGTTTCTGGGGGCTTAGCAAGAAACACTGGAAATTCAGGAGTATATAGTCTGGAGAAAAATGAAGATTAAATAGGGGTTTCTTGCAAGCTTTGAAACAGGGACTGGATGATAATTTGTCATGGATAGATAAGAGATTCTTTTTTTTCAGATTTGACGTGGACTAAATGAACTTTCAATTCCAAAATTCTGTGATTTTGCCTTTGTTCACATTGTTCTCTGTATCTGGAATGTTTCCCCTCCCCCTCTTCATATGTTAAATTTCTACCTTTAAAATATAGCTTCTTCTAGGAAACTTTCACTGATCTTCATTGGGGAATGACTTTCCTCTTCAGATCTCACTTAACACTTTGTTTATACATTTTGAAGCACTGACCATATAATGCTCTGTATTTTATGTATGTGTATATGTATCATCTCCTGACTAGATTATAAACACCATGATGGCAGACAGAAATTGCGCTTTATTAAAATTTTGCACTTCCCTGGTACCTACAGTAATGCATAGAGTAAGGCATACTTCTAATGCTGAATGCTTAGGGAGGGGGAAATGGTATAGAAGGGCCAATAAATGAGGGGATCTGAGGGGAAGCTAGGTGGTGCAGTGGAGCACTGACCCTGGAGTCAAGAAGACCTGAGTTCAATTTGACCTCAGATACATAATATTTACCTAGCTGTGTTACCTTAGGCAAGTCACTTAATTCCAATGCATTGCAAACACACATACATACACACACACACACACACACACACACACACACACACACACACACAGACACACCCCACATGGGGGGGGGGATCTGGAGGGTGGATGACTAATTGGTAGAAAAATTTTCAGCTCCTGCCTGACCCAGTGTAGAAGGACATTGATTTCTAGACCTGGCTCCACTGTAATCTTGATCAATTGATCAAAAGTAGCAAAAATCATAGCTTCACCATCTGTAAAATGGGTGAAGTACACTTCTAAAATAGTAGATAAATATGGTGTTAATTATGATAATGTCAGATACATAGTATAGCCAGAATTTCTGGTTAAAATTCTAAAATTCTGACTTTCCTTAGAACTCACCAATTTAGTCCAAATAAATTAAAATAGAGGACCTGGAAGACCCTGTTAGTCATTATTTCAGGACCCCTGAGAAAGTCTTACTTCCTGGCATTTCCCTCCTCCCTCCAGCTTCCAGGGATTTGTGGTTAACTTTAAATCTTGACAGATGTTCCTCTCCTCTTTGCTGGCTATAGGCTATAAACTATAAGCTTTGCAGGTGTAGGCTTCTACTGCTGCCAAGTCCCTTGCCATACTTTCTTTTTGTCATCCAGGGGCCTCCATCAGGGCTTAGGTATTCAGAGTGGAAACCTCCTCACTCCTCTGTATTCCACAATCCAGCCAGCAGGTTTGATTTTCAAACTTTGGTCCCAGATACCAATGACTTCTTTATCTAAGGGTAGAATCACATTGACTTCTTCCTTTGATATAAATTCAAACCATTTCCCAATGACTGGTTAAGTATAGTACAGTTTAAAAAAATGTTAATTTATGTAATGAAACAAGCATTTCCATTATATAATATAATAAAAATGATTATACATGAAATTTCATATCTATTATGGACAACTTGTTCTTTCTTTTAAATATATAATAAAGCTGTCACGTAAATTTCTTTCTTTTTTCCCATTTTCCTCCCCTTCCCCTGCCCTAGAGATGGCTTCCATCAGACACAAATATGTATGTGTTTATATATATATTATATATATCTAAAAGTATTTTATACAAACTTCTATTTATCAATTCTTTCTCTATATGCAGATAGCATCTTTCTTCATATATCCTTTGTAGCTAATTTGGATAGTTATAATAGTATAAATGACATTCACTCAATGTTGTTCTTAAAACAATATTGCTGAATACAGGGTTCTCTAGGTTTTGCTCATTTTGCTCTTTATTCTTTCATGAAGTCTTTCCATATTTTTCTAAGATTACTGAATTCCTCATTTCTTATAGGACAGTATTATTCCATCACAATCATATACCACCTCAAAATCTGACACTGTGGTATAGCTGGACAAATGATAGATTTGGAGTTAGGAGATAAGGGTTCAAGTTCCAACTCAGACATGTCACATGAACAAATTACTTAATCTCTCTGTTTTGAATTTAAAGTCCTTTGCAATCTAGTTTCACTCTTTTCTTTCAGGAGCATCGAGATAGGTTATTCCCCTTCATGAACATTACAATCCAGTCAAAATAGTGCTTTATATAACACTCCATCTCCCAGCTGTTAGCGCTGCCATTCCTAAAATTACCTTGTACTAATTTCTGTACACCGATTCATAAGATTTATTTAATATCAACTGAGTACGAGGCATTGTACAATAGAACTTGGTCTCAAGGAACTTACATTTTAGGGGAGGAGACAGTATGGTGCTCAAGCCTAGGAAACCAGGATAGTTTTCTTGCAGAATATGGATCAACAACTCCAAAAGGCAGAGATAGGGCACAAGTATAGACATGAGTGATGGATGTCATACTGAGAAACAGTAAATAGTCTGCTGGGCTATACCAAAGAATGTATGGAGGAGACTGTTATATAAGAAGACAGGAAAGGTAGGATGGAATTAGATTGTCAAGAACATTAAATGTCAAATTAAATTTATTTGTGATCCTGGAGGCAACAGGGAACCACTGGAGTTACAGTGGAGAAAGACACATGGGCGGACCTGTGCTTTAGGAAAATACATTTGATAGTTGGTTTTAAGGATGAATTTAAAATAGAGTCAAACAGGGGAGTCATTTAGGAAGTTCCTTCAATAGTCCAGGAGAAAGATGATCAAGGCCTAAGTTATTGGAGAGAAGATATATGAGAAAAAAGTCAGAGAAGTAGGAAAGACAAAATTAGGCAACAACTGGTGTATAAAGGGAAAAGGAGAGTGAGAAACCAAGGAGGATACAGAAGTTGTCAAGCTGGGAGACTAGAAAGAAGGGAAGTTTGGAAGAGAGGAAGACTGAGGAAAAGATAAGTTTTATTTTGGACATGAATTTGAGATGTCTATGAGACATACAGTTCAAAATGTCTTAGACTGCGATTAGATGGTGACAGATTGAATTGAAGAAAAGAGGAAGGATTCTCTTTTTAGAGAAAGACATATAGCTGTGAGTTTATTTAGAGAGATGATCATTAAAATCAAGAGAATCAAGGAGGTTTAGAGTCTATTAGATATAAGCTTCTTGGAGGCAGGAAATATTTTATTTTGCCTCTGTTTCCCCAGGACAAATGAGTATATGCAGATTTGATCAACAGATTAGACCTCCTCTTCCTCATCTATAAAATAAAGATAATAATAATAATAATAGTAATAATAATTAAACTCCTCCACACAATTATTTTGAGAAAAGTACTTTGTAAAGCTTAAAACTATAGAAATATGAGCTTATTATAGGATTTAGAATTGAAAGTATCCCTGGAAATCAACTAAGACTTTCATTTTATGTGTCAGAAAACTGAAGCCTAAGAAAGGGGAAGAGAATTTAATGTGAATTTAATGGCAATGCAGGAGACTAGAACAAGGGTTCACAGCGCCCCACCCCCACATTCTATTTGTTTATCTTTATACTAAGTTGGGAAAGGTTTGGGGTTATTTATCCCAGAGCCTTGTGAGGTGTGATTAACAAGTGTTTCATTTTCTTTTTTACTTCATGAAAGGGACTGGGATTGGGTGGCCTGTTTGGGACCACAGGGCCGGGTGGTTGCTGGGCCTTAGGGGTGGTATGTGGGCTCACGGGACAGAGTGAAAGGAGAGAGAAAATATAGTATATGGTAGTGGGGAAGTACAAATGGAGGAAGTTGCAATCAGCAATGGCAACAGTGGAAAGATATGGAAGTAACTTTTGTGATGGACTTATCATAAAGAATATGATCCACCTGTGACAGAGTTGGTGGTGTTGGAACACAAACTGAAGCATATTTAAAAAATTTTTTTTTATATTTATTTTTATTTTTTCTCTTTCCTTTACTTTATTGCTCATGGGGGTCTATATTTTTGGGGGGAATGGGTATTATGTTTACTCTTAAACAAGAATATTTTAGTAATATATAAAAAATCACCTGTACAAAAATAAAAATATATAATAAAAAAAGGAAAAAAGAAAACAAACAAACAAAAAACAAGTAAGTGTTTTCAGGATCAAGAAGCATTTCCATGATTTTTTTTCAACAAATTACTCTAAAACTTAAATTGATATATTCACATCTATTCTTCATGAATATATATATTCATAAAACACTATATAATTAGTAACTATTATTATCTTCATTTTTATTTGCTGGGAACACTGAAAAGTGAAATGACCTGTCCAAGGGAATGCAGCTAGTTAATGGTAGAGTTGAAAAGAATTCAAAAGGGTGGGAATCACCACCAGTGGGTGGGAGCTGACTGGGGGGGGGGGTTGACTTTAATATAAGGAAAAATTCCTAGCATCAAAGCTATTCAACAAGGTAACGAGGGGCGGCTAGGTGGCATAGTGGATAAAGCACTGGCCTTGGAGTCAGGGTTCAAATCCAGTCTTGGACACTTAATAATTACCTAGCTGTGTGGACTTGGGCAAGCCACTTAACCCCATTTGCCTTGCAAAAAACAAACAAACAAACAAGGTAATGAAAGTCCCAGGTTTGTAAAAAGGCAGGAGGAATAAGCTGTATGTATTCCAGCAGAGGCCAGTTCAGCCCCTTGTCATGTTGATGTCAAGAACTTTGCTATTAATTATTTCCAATTTATCCCCTATGTGTATATATAACTATATATA
The DNA here is from genome assembly GCF_037893015.1 of Macrotis lagotis. Lineage (NCBI taxonomy): Eukaryota > Metazoa > Chordata > Mammalia > Peramelemorphia > Peramelidae > Macrotis > Macrotis lagotis. The sequence continues at coordinate 457,625,646 of NC_133658.1, forward strand.
ATAATTATACACATATAACTAGAGATATATACAGAACACATTATATACTATATTATATTACATATGATTACATATTTTACACATATATCCAGATATGGTATTTGTGCAATACACATATATTATTTATTATAGACATAGTTGAATATAAGTTATGTGTATATACACATTATATATCTGGATATATGTGTATATAATATAAATTTATTTTTCTATGTCATATAAATATATATGCTAGAATCTTCCACCCCAAGATATGTTAATAGCTACCAATGGCTCTGAATCTTACCATATTACCCACTGGAGGATAGAAATCAAAATGTTTGTCTTTGATCCCAGCTAAAGGGATTTATTATTGGAAATAAGAATTCTAAGGGATAGATGCCCCTCAGGGGGTAGAGAACCACTGCCAAGGCCACATAGTCATATAGCAAGGCTCTAAACTACTCTTTTAACACATTTTCCTTTATTTATATATCTTTGTCAAGCTCAATGGTGTAGTGGAGTGGAGTGACCTTGGAGTCAGGAGGCTTGAAGTTTGAATCCGGCCTCAGATAACTGAAGCTCACTAGCTGTGTGACCCTGGGTAAGTCATTTAACCCTGATGGCTGTGAATCCAGGACATGTCCAGTTGTCTTGATCATATCTGACCACTGGACCCAGATGGTTCTGGTGGAAAGTGAGGCTGGTGACATAACACAGCACCCCCTCACTCAAATCCAATTCATGTGCTTGTCATTCATTGCCTCCCTGTTGTCAAGGTCTTCTTTGAGAACAAAGGACAAACATCATCATCATGACCTATATTATACCACAGTGCATTATGTCTCTATTGTATGCTTATTATATTCTAACATGTTATATAATGCATATTAATATAATATATAAATATGAATATATGTAGATAATATAAAAGTGTAGGGGTTCAGGGAAGATTAGAACTTTTAATGTGAGGGCTGCTGAGTCCTATCTTTGGTATCTGCCTGATTCACCCAACCTGTGACTTTATGAAGTTGTAGCATGCATTATGGTCATATCCTAGTAAACTGTTTCATTAGACTGATTAAACCAGGTTGAGAGTAACCAATGGACCTCAAATCCATTGGTGAGTTGTGGGGGTGTCCTCAATGAAGTGGACAGATGAGAACAATTTGTTCCAATGGCCATGAAGGCAGCTGAAGCAAGCTCTTTTAGATCTTTTAGAGTTTGGTTAGACATCAAAGATGCCAAGGTCATCCACTGCATCCTGAATCATTGCCAATCTCTTGACTTGTCTTACCACTCTATAAGAGAGAATAAGCCTCACAATTTCGGGCAGCTCTGCTTCACTTAAATCCCATTTATGCCCAAGTCAAAACATTATTACCCATACCATTTTGCCAAAGTCCTGTGATAATAGGCAAGTGAAAAAACAGCAGGTACAGATACACTGGGAGCTATAGTCACAACCCTGCACACCGGCATCGCAGGCCATGGAGTCATCTTTTCACTAGACTGAAGCAGCAGTGGGATTTAAGCAACCTTTTAAAAGGACTGAACTGCTCACTTCCTGCCATCAGGAAGAGGCTAGGAAAGATGCCCTAAAAATTGGTTGCTTCACCTGACCCTAGATTGCTTACCTGGGAGACAGAAATGCCAACCTGAGGTCAAACTACAAAAGAAAAGAACAAAAACTTTTGCAAAGATGATTCTTCTTACCATCAGTACATGGAAAATGTACAGACTTATAGACACCATTGTTGTACCCAAAGAGCGAGAAGGAGACCAGAATTTGATAAGGTTGGAGATCTTTATTCCCGGGGACTGTCTGGGGGTTGAGTACCCAAATCAGACAGTACCTAAGTGTTCAGGGGATAGGGTTTTTATAGTGTTTGGGAGGGGGGTACTGAGAGCAAGCAAGATACAAAAGCAAAGTCAGCAGTTAGATATATTATCTTGTTATACTAATACAAACATATAAACATATGGTTCCATATAGATAGGGGTGAGAAGGGGTCAGGGTCTGTGTAATGATTGAACATATTTTCTGAGATGGAGGGAGTCTGGAATTTACTATCTTATGGTTCCAGTCATATCTGGGGAAGGGGGAGGCAGTCCTTGAATTTAACAGATACAGCAAAACAATTAGGCTAACAAGGGTGCTTTGTAAATCTTTAGACAATTTTATGGTATATCCATGACCCCTTGTGTCCTATCAGACTATTTTCAGACCCAAAGGTGCCTAGCCAAAGTTATATTTCTAAAGAATTTCTCAGGGTCCAGAAGGATGTCAGGGACCCCTTTCTATACAGGAATTTCACAAACATTGATATTGTACTTCAGCATGAAATTCAGTAAACCTGGAAGATGAATTGCTTTTGTTGCAAGAAACAGAGCAACCCTAAGTGAAATAAAATTTTAAAAAATTTTTCTTTTTATTTAAAGCAGTGGGGTTAAGTGACTTACCCAAGGTCACACAGCTAGGCAATTATTAAATGTCTGAGGTCAGATTTGAACTCAGGTCCCCACCACCTAACTGCCCTCGAAATAAAACTTCTTAAGGGAATGAAGGCCAGCTTACTGAAGATAGAGTTTGAATACACATTTTTCTGGAGTGGTCATGGAGAAGGGAAGCACCATATAGCTGGCATAGGTTTTTCAATCAAAATAAATCTACTCAACAAGGTTATATGCTTCCTAAAAGGAGTGACCAACAAACTCATGACAACAGATTGCCTCTTGCAGGAAAGTACCACACCACTATCATCTGTGTCTGTGCTCCTACCATGATGAATCCTGAGGAGGTTAAAGAAAAAATTTATGAAGATCTGGAGACCCACATCATCAATGTGTCAAATGAGAATAACTTATAATTCTGGGTGACTTTAATGCAAAAGAATAGGCTCAGACGACTAAAAGTGACTTGGAGTCCTCGGTAGGAATGGAGTTGAAAATAGCAATTGCAATGGTCACTTACTACAGAAGACTTGTGCATCTCATGACCTCATTACCAACAACACTAGCTTCTGTTTATTTAAATACAATAAAGCTTCCTGGATACACCCTCACAGCAAACATTGACATTCAATAGACTATGTCATTTTAAGGAGAAGAGACAAAAAGAATGTGAGAGTGATGGTTCCTCAGCTGGATTGATGGTAGACTTGTTCTCTCTAAGCTGAACATTTCCATTCAACTAAAGTTGTGACTTCAAAGCAAGATGATTACTAGAAGAAAATATCAACAGATAAGAATGCTTCTGTGAGCATGAACATGTCATTGCTAATTGGAAGCCAACACATGGTTGGCAACTGTAAAGTAGAAAAGGAATGGGCAGCTTTCAGAGGTTTAGTATACTGTATTTACTCCTCTGGGCTTTAAAATCTATGAACATCAAGATTAGTTTGACAAAAATTCAAAAGCTGCTAAACAAAAACTAGAACTGCACAACAACAATCACAACTCCATTAGAACTACCAGCAGAGGGGCAGTTAGTTGGCATAGTGGATAGAGCACCCACCCTGGAGTCAAGAGTATCTGAGTTCAAATCCGACCTCAGACACTTAATAATTACCTAGCTGTGTGGCCTTGGGGAAGACACTTAACCCCATTTGCCTTGCAAAAACCTTAAAAAAAACTAACAGCAGGATCGTTCATCCATTTCTTCTTTTTTTACTACTACTGATATTGCTACTGCTACTACTACAACTACTACTACAACCACTACTATTGCTACTACTACTGCTACTCAACAATTCCTGGAGAAATGTCAGGGGCAGAATAAAGGTCTATAGACAATGTTCATTGATCTGAGCAAGGCCTTTGATGTTGTCAGTCATGAGAGTTTATAGAAAATCATGGCAAATTTTGTTGTCCAGAGAAGTTCATCAACATTGGTTGTCAGTTCCATTAGGTCACATTTGCACAATGCTCTTGCACTTTCCCAGTCACCATTAGCACAGCAAGACTGTGTACTTGTTCCTATGCTTTTTGACATAATGTTTTCAGCAATGTTGTCAAATTGACAGCAATGTCCTTCAAAAAGGATGAAAATAGTACTGCACTGACGGTAAATTATTTACCTTGATAAGGCAACAAGCTAAGACTAAGGTGGAGGGAGTGTTGGTGCAGGATCTTTTGTTTGCAGATGATTGTGCACTCAGTGCAGCCTCTGAAGCTGAGAGGCAACAAAGCATGGATTGATTCTCTGCTGATTGTGCTAATTTTGGCCTAACAACACCAAGAATACAGAGGTTCTCCATCATCTGTATGTGAAACCACTTAGCAAATGGAGAAATTTTGAATGTTGTGGATAACTTCATTTGCCTTGGCAATATTCTTTCTTGGGATATACACATAGATGATGAGGTTAACACATACATTGCCAGAGCTAATTTAATATTTGGGAGGTGCTGAAGAAAAGTGGGGGAAAGAAGAGAGACTGTCAAGCAAACTTAAGGTCTACAGAGCCCTTGTGCTGACCTCACTGCTATATACCTGTAAAACCTGGATAGTCTACCAGTGCCATGTAAGGAAACTGAATCACTTCTGTTTAAATTGTCTTAGGAAGATTGTGAAGATCATCTGGCAGGAGAAGATACCAGATACTGAGGTCCTTTCTTGAGCTAAACTGCCAAACATTCAAAGTCCACTGCAGAGAGCACAACTACAATGGACTGACCACATTATTTGATTGCCAAACATACATTTACCTAAAAAACTATCTTATGGAGAACACTACAAGGTAAATGCACACATAGAAGTCAGATGAAGCAATACTAGGACACTCTCAAGATCTCTCTGAAGAACCCTGGAATCAATTGTGAGACATGGGAGTCATTGGCTTAGGATCATCCAGCATGGTGTGCCCACATCAAAGTAGATCTCTATGTGCTAAGCTGAATTGCAGTAGCTTAAAAGAAATGCAAGATGCACAAATTTAGAGATATTTCTTCTTCATATGTTCATATTAGCTCTTTGTGCCCAGCATGGTAGAACATTGCAAGTTTGTATTGGTCTAATCAGCCACAGTTGGACACTATATATTGGCCCCAACATAGTGATTCCATTTTGGTCCTCTTTGAGAATGAAGGACACCTAATCATATATAATATAGTATGTATATATTATATTCTTTGTGTTTATCCACATGTGATATATAGCAATATATTATGTTATAGTATAGTATACATGATATAATAATGATATATACTATTTTATGTTACATATTATATGTATAGATGATTCACATACATATAAGTATAGCTAGCTACTGATCTACATATTTTTATCATTTATAATTTGTAATATATAATTTATACAGAGATAAATTTCCAATTTATCATTTCTATCTATATCTTTTGTTTGTACTCAGTTGGATTTTGGGGGTTGGGTTTTTGGGGTTTATTTTTTCATGTTGTCTCCCATATTAAACTCCTTAAGAGTTCCATAGAGTTCCTTGAGAACAGGGACTTTTTGTCTTTCTCCCTATCTCTAGCAGATTAGGCATTTGATAAATGTTTACTGTCTGCCTGAGGTAGGAAATTAGACTAGAAATTCTCCAAAGTAATTTCAAGCATTGAGAACCTATGCTCTTTCTTTCCTTAATATTCCTTGTACAATATTTATTTTTTTATATGTTACATTATTTTCATTTGTGTCTTTGTGTTCTCAGGTCTCAAAACCATGCCTAGCTCATGGAAAGCCTTTAAATTTCTTGAGAATTTGTGGAACTGAATTTCTTTCAAGCTTCCAGTCCAAAGTGTGCTTGTGTGCAAGTGTGCATGCATATAATGCATGCGTGCACACATATGTTCAAATACACACATGATTACAGTTTAAAAATAATGTTGGACTGAAAACCTCAAGTGCCTTGAAGCTGAGATTTTTGTCAAGTTGAAGGTCTTCCATATTCCACTCTTTCCTGTGACTTGTATCATATCCCAAGTCATGATAATTTGTTGGCCTTTAGTGATTTAATGAAAAAGCCATTTAACCAAATAGATACAAATATGGACATTTACAACTAATTGTGTTATTGCTGATCAGTCAAATTTTATTGCAAGTTACATGTTGTGGGCCATGCTAGGCAACTCATAAATTAACTGGTTGTCTGGAAAAATGACAGGAACCTCCAGGATCACATCAATAATTCAATTTAGATTTGGCCAGAAATACTAAAAAAAAAAAGGAAAAAATATATTAGTATGATGCTGAAATTGCTACATTGCTACATTCCCCTACTGAGAATGCTTCCTGGATTGGGAATGGAGTTGGGAACAAACCTAGTGGAACAACCGCAAGGAAGCTGCTGCAATTCCTGGATTGTAAAATTGTAAACTAGAGTGGACTTGGAGAATTCTCTTAAAAAACCTCACTCTTTCCTTCCTTTCTTGGCAGATGGCCTTCTCTTAATGTAATTTGAATAGTTACTTTTTCTTGATTATTTCTGACATTCTTCTATAGGGCTCGGTATTCATGGAGAAGGAGCCATGGTCTCTCTTTTGTAAAGCAAGGGGAAATTTCTCAGCCAACCAGGAAAAAGGCCAACCTGAGAAGCTTATGAAGGAGTTAAAAGAACAATTAGCATATTCAGACAAGTTTGCCATTTTTAGCTTCCCAGGAGAGTAAAAATTTCTAGGAGAGCCTCAATCCCCTCTTCCAAACTACCCTATATATACATCGTTATTTAGAGACATGGAGAGGTGAGTTAGGGAAGGGTGAAGGACAGCAGATGGATCAGATGACATTTTGCTGTCCTTTCCAGAGTTATGAGTAGCCAGTCCCTTGTTACCACTAATAATAATTTCTTTGGCAGTTAAAACCTTTCACAACCTGACTTCAAACTACCTTTCTAGCCATATTACAATCATACCCCAGGGATATTGTGGGTTCAGTTCCAAACCACTGCAATGAAATGAATCATACAAATTTTTGGTTTCCCCATTTCATAGAAAAGTTAGTCTTTTGTATGCAATAGTATTATGTCTAATGTCTAAAAAGAATATATATATATACATATATGTATATATATATAACTTAATTTTAAAATGCTTTATTGCTAAAAAATATGTTAACCATAATTTGAGTCTTTAATGAGTATTGATCTTTTTTCTTGTGGAGGGTACTTGCCTCACTGTTGATGACTACTGACTGATCAGGATTGGTGATTGCTGAAGGCTGGGGTAGCTGTGGCAATTTCTTAAAATAAGTCAGCAATGAAGTTTGACCCAGGGATTGACTCTTCCTTTACCTGAACACTTAGAAGCCATTGTAGGGTTATTAATTGACTTTATGTCAATATTGTTGTGTTTCAGGGAACAGGGGAAGGCTGGCCAGTGGAACAATCAGAGCACATACAACACTTAACAGTTAAGTTCACTGTCTTGCATATTGCTTGTCTTTGTATGTAAGTCCACTGGTTCAGCTTGTGGCACCCAAAACAATTATATAACATCAAAGATCACCCATCACAGATCATCATAACATAATAATGATAATAATAAAAAGTTTGAAATATTGCTTTGATTTGAATTGATAAAAGATGACTCAGAGACATGATGTGAGCATATGCTATTGGAGAAATGGTGCCTCAACACAGGATTGTCACAACTCTTCAATTTATTTAAAAAAAACAACTCCAACAACACACTATCTGTAAATTGCCATAAAGTGAAGCACAATAAAATGAGATGTGCTTGTAGATATTCCTCTCCATCAGGCAATCTTCAGGCCAGATAAACTGACCCTTTACTGTTTCTCACAGAAAACATTTTGGAAGGTATCCCTTCCTTACTTTCAGTTCTTAAGATCTCTTGTTTGCTTCAAAGCTCAGCCCAAGTCTTTGCTGGATCAAACCAGAGTTGTTAGGGCCTTTTCCTTCCATCCTACATTCTCAGTTCCCATGGATTTATTTTGGATATGTTTTGTGCTTATTTATAGGTATGAATGTTGCCACCCCTTGTGGAATGTAAACTCCTTGAAGACAAAACAATTTCATTTTTTCTTTGCATTCCCAGCAAATAGTATTCTATCTGATTCACAATAGGCACTTAATAAATGCTTTTTGGTTGATTAGCCCCAGGATAGATATGTGAGGAACTGGGACACTGATTTCTCTCTTCTTTGCTTTGCTATCAATAAATTATAATTAGGTAAGTTCCCTTAGTGTGAACCACAAATAATCTGTTATATTTGGAGCAGATAAATCCAGAGTCATCTGTGTTTTGGAGAGAGCTCTAACCCACTATAGAAATTGTGAGAAACAAATTTTCAATCCATCCGTCAAATTCTTGCCATCACCAGTTTTCTTCCACCAGTCTTACAGGATTTCTTCAAAGTGGGGGAGGTATCGTGTTCTATCATGGGGTACATGAGCAGCATGGACTCCCAGGGAAAGAAAGTCATTAACCTGTACCTGAGCAGAAATTCCTTCTAAACCATTCTCCCCAAAATATTAAATTCTATAGTACAGTATATTCTACCCTTTAAGAAATCACTACTCCTTTTCTTATATGATGGGCCTTTAATATTTTAAGATAAAAACAAAAGAACGTTATCAGTTCCTTCAACTTTTCTTCTTAAGGTACTGTCCCTAATCCTTTCCCCATGCTGAGCCCCATCATCTATGCTTCAATTTATCAAGAACCTTCCTAAAATATGAGTTCTAGACTTAAAAACACTTCAGAATTATTGCTTTCCTTGTCCTGGATATTTTATCTTCATTATTATTAAGATTTTTTTTAGGTCATGTGTCAAATATTTCCAACATGGTGGTGATGTGGTTTTAATAAACTCCAAAGTCTCCTTCACATGACCCAATAGCAGACTTTTGCTCTATCTTTCTCAGGGACATTTGGGTAAGAAAAAGTAGGCCATGAGATGTCCCATTAGCACCCTTCCATAGACTTTAGTCAGCATTTTGGTGACTGTATACTCTGCTAGGGACAGGTGGTTATAAGAGATAGAAACACTTTTCCCCAAACAATTATCAATTATATTACACCCACTGCATTTTCCCTTTGGCTACCCAATGCAAGTTTGTCACTCTCTCTTTTTTTTTTAGGTTTTTGCAAGGCATACGGGGTTAAGTGGCTTGCCCAAGGCCACACAGCTAGGTAATTATTAAGTGTCTGAGACCGGATTTGAACCCAGGTACTCCTGACTCCAGGGCCGGTGCTTTATCCACTACACCACCTAGCCGCCCCTTTCTTTTGTTTTCATGAGATGTATTTGAACCCCAACTGATGAGAACAGGCTGAAAGTATGAAGATATAAGACAGGAGACATTGAGGGATGATCTCACCCAGACATCTATATTCTCCAGCTCTATTAGACAGATTAGGACAGGGGTGTATTGGACTTACTGCTGAACCAATCTAAAAATTATTTATCTTTCAAATGTATCTAGTTTCTTGGAGAAAAAACATAAGCTTCTTCAACCTCCGTGAGCTTCTTTTATCCTTTGTCATCTGGTCACAGAGCAAAAATGTCACAATAATAGAAGAGGAAGGCGGTTACTCATCCTTGATCTGAGTTTTCCCAGTTCGGACTTTCCAGACTTCCTAACTTTGCATTACAGTCTCTCTTCAATTTCTTCCCACTGATCTCTTTTATTTTATCTCTTATTTCCTCAACAAAGTAAGTCCTTGCTCCCACCTGGCCACTCACTCCCTATGCTTTCCCTTCTCTATCTTAGCTCATATCATTATGCCTTGACCTTTTCTAGTCTCCCCTGGTCATATTGTTAATTTATTCATTCTTCTCTGGCTCTACTTCGGATTTTTTGGACTTTCCCACAGTGCCTCATATCCTTTATCAACTTGGAACTTCCCTCAGGGTGTGGGGGTCCTCTCATGAGCATCTCTCCATCATGTCTACCTCCTCTCGTTGGTGAGTTCCTTCCGGGATCTCCTCTTTGGAGAGGAATCTTCAAGCTCTTCCTGACTGTGCTTCTGACTCTCCCAACATCACCAAAGCCATGTTTTCATGCAGGTAGGTTTCCTCCATTCTTCCTTTTCAGCTCCCTTTTGTGTCTCCCCCCCCCCCCCCACCATTAGTAGGTAAACTCTTTGATGCCAAGAACTGTCTTTCTCTTTGTTTGTATTTATATTCTCCAGAACCGTGGGAAGCACTAAATAAATAGCTGTTGCCTTGCCTTGCCTTCAACCTTTAGGTCCAATCTTTACTGATAATCATAGCATCTATATACATATCAGAGATTTAGGACAGCAGTATCAAACTCACAGGGGTAGCAAGGAATTGAAAAAATCCCCCAGATTAAAATATAATTGGAAAATGTTTAACAAAATAAAACTGCAATTTAACATAGATAATGTTACTATAGAGTTTTTTCTAAGTCAATATACTATGAGTATATCAAGCTTGATGCCACTATTTTAGTGGTCCTCTCTAAACCTTATATTTTATGAAATGAGGCCACCAAGGTCCAGAGAGAGCAAGTAGTGTGCCTAAAGTTATACAAGTAGAGAGTGGTGCTTTTTCATGACAATGAGTCTCTTCTCAATTAGATTGTCTTTTCTTCATAGCTAGAGACCACACCTATAATACTTAGAATACTATATATATATATATATATATATAATATATTATACATAACTTAATAAATACATTATGTAATTAATATGTTGTGTGCTGAATAATAAAATAATTTTCTATAATAAAAATATTAGTTATAATGTAATATATTATATAAATATTATAATAATTAGCTTACAAGTATGCAAGGAAGAGGGGGAACAAGTTTAATTGCACCTACCATGTGCTAAGACACTGTGCTCAGTGATTTACAAATGTATTTAATTTGATCCTCACAATAGCCCTATAAGGTAGATGCTAACCTAGCTTTATGGATGATGCATTTTCCTATTATCAGAAGAAGGCAATGTATTTTCCCCATCTCTTTTACAGTGCACAACTAATGGTGAATAGGAAATACTCAATCTCCAATGAGAACTCTTGATTATCAGATCAGGGGACTTCCTTCGAGTCATTTAGTCAGTCTTCCGTTTTTCAGAAAATTGAAATGACCTGTCCAAGGTCAAAGAAAAAGTCAGTATATAGACCTTATCAGGGGAATTTAGGATTTAGAGTCAGGAAGACCTAGGTTTTCTTGGTTTCTTCATCTGTAGAATATAAATAATAGGAGTAACAATAATGATACTTCATAAGATCATAGATTTAGAGGTAGAAGGGATCTAGTCCAAACCTTTCATTTTACAGACAAAGGAACAGAGTTCCAGAGAGGTTAAGTGATTCACTTCACAGGAGTAGTAAATGGTCTGGGCAGGATTTGAACCCAGTTCTTTTGATTCTACCAGCAAGAAACTTTCCCAATGCCCCCTCCCCTAACCAGGGTAAGTAGTGTGAGAATCAGATGAGATAAATAACAAAGCTTATATAGATGTCTGCAATAAATATCATCATTATTATTAACTGGGGCAATTATATATTGCTGTGGGCCTCTTTAACTGCCAAGCTGGGGTTTATAAGGTAGACCAGCTTCCCCATCCTTGTCCTTGAGGGGTCACCTATACAGAGGAAGAATCCCCGCTGATGGCAGAATGCCCCTTGCTTTAGTTCTGCCCAAGAACAGGCTTGCCCCATTGTGAGGGGGTTAGGGGTTGGTCGTGTGAGCTAATCCCTGACCTGAGACTTCCTTTTTCCACTCTCCAGTCTGAGCCCTGGGATTCTGCCCCTGCTAAGGCCTCAGACTGTGGGAGGCAGAGGGGAAGCTGTGGGCTGTGGCCAAGAGAGTCTACTTCCTCCTCCATTGCTCCCCAACCACAATTCACACTAAAAGTTGACTGAGGGTCTGAGCAAGGAGAGACCCCAGTGGCCTCCCTGGAGTGGAACAGGTGAAACTGGAACAAGCACCAGCCAGTGTCAGAGTTGTCATCAGCGGAAGATCTCTCGGGCTTTCATCCACTTGGGCTCTCCTGAGCTCCCACATCCAGGGGGCTCCCATGTCCAGGGACCCTGTGGAGATCATCAGGATTGTATGCTCTCTCCCCTTGTGGCCTCCAGGTCCTGACACATTCCCAGTGGGACCTAGTGATTGTCTCATTCTTCCTCCGAGTCTCTTTTCAATGCTGCCACAGGGAACTCTTGGGAGAGGTCTGAGCAAAGTCCCACCCTGCATCCTTGGCAGGGTGGAGGAAGTCCCGGTGAGCTGTGGGTCTCCCACCCATGCCCCAGGCAGGACACCCTGTCCCTGGCAGCTTGCCCACAGCCTGGACACTGTTTACAGAGTCCCAGGCACTTGGTCATTCCAACCCAGCCCCACCACCTCCCCCACTGCCCTGTGAGTCCCTAGAGCTGAGGACTCTGGCAACTGGAGATGGGAGCAGGCCAGTGTTGAGTATGTCCTGTGCAAATTAAAATCTCTGATCTGCCAGGGCCAGACTCCCTTTGCCCAGGCTGCGAAGTCTGGAAGGTTTGTCTTCAGACAGCTGTCAATGATTCTGAAATGAATAGAAAGTTATGGAGGCTGTTAGAAATGATCTCTTTCAGTGCCCCCATTTTACAAATGCTTTAACCAGAGCAGTCAAGTGGGCAGCCTCCTCTTCTAGGTTCCTAGTAGTCAAAATAGCTTTCCTGTGTTCAAAGGATAGAAAAATGATAAATGCATTTGTAGTAATGAGTGAGAGTCTCTTCCTGAGTTCAAACCGGACCTCAGACACCTACTAATTATATAACCCTCAGCAAATCACTTAACCCAGTCTGCCTCAGTTTCCTGGTCTGGAGAAGGAAATGGCAAACCACTTCAGTATTTTTGCCAAGAAAAACCCAAATGGGGCTATTATTGAAATGTCTAAACAACAACCACCACAACCATCAGAGGAGAAGGCAGCAGCAGCTACAGAGACCTGTAAAGATCTCCTGAAGGAAGTGGCAGAGGGGAGTGAGGAGGAAGAGTATTCCAGACTTGGGGGTTAGCCAATGCAAAGGCAGGTATGAGGTAGACATGTGAGGAACTTCTGGAGGATTGAACCGCAAAGTGTGGGCAGGGGAAGGGAAAGAATAATGATGACTGGAAAGTTAGACAGGGCCAAACTGTGAAGAGTTTAAATGCCAAGTGGAAGGGTTCGTATTTGTTCCTAGAGGCAATAGGGAGTCACTGGAGTTTATTGAGTGGGGATGGCTGGGTGGGTGGGTGGGGGGTGACATGGTCAGACCTGTGTTTAGAAAAATTACTTTGGCAGCTGCATTGGGGGGTAGATTGGAATGAAGCCAAGCACCAGCAGCTTGGGCCTTTCATTACCTAAATGAGTTAAAACAAATTAGATGTGAAACCACATAAGCCAGTCCTGGGGCTTTTTGGAGGCAAGAAAATCCTCCCTGCAGATAAGGCAAACGGTCAGTACAGTGACTCAGCCTCCTATGCTGGAACTGGGAAAGTAACCAGGAACCCTGAGGCTGGGACAGGAAGAGGCCATAGGGGAGCCTGGGGACCCTGGGTGGGGGCTGAGGAAGATGAGAGTGGCTAAGGCCAGAGCCTCCAGATAAAAAAAGAACCAGCACCCTACTGGGGTAGGGTCATCTGGATCTGGGGCAGTGACCTCCAACTCTACCAAGCACTGTGTGGATGACCTGATGGGAAGACTTAGATTTGGAGATAACCTCCTGGGGAACCAAGGCTGACCCAATTTGCATTTCTAACACATCCCTCTGATAGAATCAGAATGTTGGAGCAGGAAGGAGCCTAAATATCAGAGTTCGTTTTACTGATCATTTAGTTCAGGACTTTACACTATCTTGAGTTAAAACTTTTTTTTTCCTCCTACCTACTGCTCTTAACGTTGCCTTCTTAAGACTAAACTGTGGCAGTAAAAATATCGAGGGGACTCCTAGCCTGGGCACCACAAAGATTCTTGGTTTCAAGTCAAGTCAGGAATTATTTAATAAATGACCAGCAAATGCCCAACATAGTTTCATTTGCAGTCACAAGTTCCCAGGAGGCCTGGGCTTTTCTCTAGTTATAATGGGGCTGGCAGCCCCCTTAGTGAAGGAATTAATGGAATCTCCCCCTCAGCCTACACTCTCCCCTTGAAAACTTCTTTCACTCTCATATTTGATTATCCTAATGCCTTTTTTTTTAAAATGCCTTCCCTTTTTCCTGGGTAATGTGGCTTAGGGCTTGGCACAGAGGTGTTCAAGAAATGTTTGTCAGATGGAATTAAACTAAATGCAGGGTAGTTCACTATCTCTAGAAGCTCCTGTTGAAATGCTCATAGGTTATCTGGTTGAAGGAAGGAAGATTTGGATTGATTAAGGTCCAAAGTCGGCTCAGAAACCCCCACCTCTTGGAAGACTTCCCTGCTAGCCTCAGTCAGAAGGGACTTTCTTTGCTCTGAATGTCCATTGCTTCATGATCACTTTCTTAAGTATTTATCTCATTCAAAGTTTTCAATATAGATCTGATCTCCAGAACTGTGAGTTCAGTGAGGGAAGAGTTTGTACCCCATCCCTGCATGTGTCTCAAAAAACCTAGAAGGGTGGAGAGAAGGAGAATGTGTTTATTGTTGTTGTTGTTCACTCATTTCAGTCTTGTCCAACTCTCTGTGGCCCCATTTGGGGTTTTCTTGGCAAAGACACTATAGTAGCCCGCCATTTCCTACTCCTGTTGCCTTTTACAGATGAAATGAGGCAGACAAGGTTAAGTGGCTTTCCCAGGGTGACACTAATAAGTGTCTGAGGCTAGATCTGAACTCAGGTCTTCCTGACTGACACTCTATCCACTGCCCAGGAGGATGTATGGTAGTATAATAAGTTTCTGATAGATTTGCCACTTGGGGAAGACCGTCACTAGTCACACTATGATGCAGACTTGTTCGTATCAGTTTGGAGAAAGGTCCTGGAGTAGAAAGGATGTGAACATTGGACCCAGGGCATTAGATCCCAAGAGACTGACTCAGCTTTGCATCCCATTCCAGTTTCAATCCCTTTGGAATGGTCAAAGCCAGAGTAGGGAGGTTTGCCTTCTTCTATTCCCACATCTGGGTTCTCTTGCCTCTTCCCACAGCAGGTGAGAGAAGAACTGCCATAGGAAATAATGAGGTTAGCGGGAAGACAGAGCACTGTGTGGGTCCCAGGACAATCCTTCAGCCTCTCTCCAAGACCCAAAGCAGACCCAAGTCAGAGGGCTCCTTCTATGACCAGTTTTCAGTATATTAAGAGCAGAGCCTATCAAGCACACTCCTCCAGTCAGTTGTAGCACTGTTTTGTTTTGGAGCCAGAGGAGATTCACCTAGCACATGAAAGTAGAAACAACAACAGAATAGAATAAAAAAAACCCCCTAGGTTAGGATCCTGCCCCCAAATTTACTAGTTCAGTCATCTGCAAATTACTATCCTTCTCTGGGTGAGTTTTCTTTTCTATTAGATTGAGGGGGTAGGGTAGAACAAATGAGAAAGTTTTAGGTCAGTTATTATACTAAAATCCTAATTCTTTTGGTTTTCCTTAAAGCCCAAGGAAAACCAAGTGAAAGGGCAGCAAAAGAGCAAAAGACATATAAGTTAAGACACCCCCCCCCAACTAAGAACTCTTTATGAAGCCTCCCATTCCTTCATCTTCATCCAGGTGGAAAAGCAGGATAAAATTTCAGAGCTGGAGGGCCTTGGTAGTCACCTAGTCTGTCTGTCTATCTAAGGTCTCAAGCACTATGCTAGATCCTGGGGATACAAATTTAAAAAAAAAAGACATTCCCCTATCTCACAGAGCTTACAATATAATGGGGAAAAACCATACAAAAGGAAGCTGAAAAGTAGATCAGGGAAGGTGAGGAAATAGACACCAGGGCCATGGAGTTCACAATAGGCAGAGTTGCACATGGAAAGTTAATGCTCCTATAACTTAAAATTCCAATATTTCAGAGGTAGAATTAGAATCCCCTCTGTAATTTCTACTAGTTGATTCTAGTTATTTTCTGTGAGGCCAAGTAGAATATGACTAATCTGTCTTCTACGTGCCAGTTATTCCAATCATATCCCCTATAAGTCTCATCTCCATTCTCAGTTCCTTAGTCAGATTCTTGCATGGCATGGTCTCGTCTCCTCATCATACTGGTCACCCTGCTCTTGACTAGCAACCAGAGCTCTTTCTAACATACCACATTGTATTGGTCATGAACTTTGATTTATTTTTCCAGTGATCATGCCCTTTGCAATGGAGAGTCAGTCTAGATTGCAATAGTGTGACCAAGAGTGGAGATTATGAGCGAGGGTGCCAAATTTTTCAACAATGGGAAAAATACCTTTTTAAAGAATTGGGAGAGTCATATCAGTAGTTCAAATCTTTCATATTTCATGATATTCTTGGAGGCTAGAATGTTGCTGCCAGCCCATTAGGAAAGACCTAAGAAGTCATGGTACCAGGACTTGCACTCAAGGCTCATTGGACTTGGTAGAACCATAAGAATTGAGTTAAGTAGTGACCTTAATCCTTCTCTCTAGCTCCCTCCAGAGACTGAGGCCATATAAGAAGATAGATTATACCCCCAAAGTGTTGAAGAGGAAGGGAATGCTTATATGTTTTTTCTTAAATGTAAATTTTAATTTTTGTAAAAGCTACTGCTAAGTAGTTAAATAGAAGTGGGATACAGGATTGCTAAAAGTAGAAGGAAACATGGTTGGTGGAGGCTTGAACAAATGACAGGGACATCCCAACTCTCTTGAAGGGTACCAAAGACTATTGGGGAAGGAGTGAATTGTAACACACACGCATAGCCTTTTTTGACTGTGAGGGTGATCACTGTTAGAAAAGCATCAAGGTAGCTCCCCCATTTACTTCCTGGATGACCTGGGGTAAATTACTTAATCTTTAGGCCTCAGTTTGATAATCTGTAAAATAAAGGGTTAGACTAGATGATTTCTATATTTAATCTTCTGATTCCATGACATTATTATCCTGTTTCTCAGCTAAAAAATGTTTAGTGGTTCCTTAATGTCTGCTATGTTATGAGGTTGAGTCCTCTACCCATTATTCAATGCCCTTTACAAACTGATGCTATCCTGCCTTTCAAGTCTTATCTCATATCATGTCCTGGTCACCTACTCTATGCTCCAGTCTGCCTTCTCCCTTCATGTCTTTGCTCATTCTCTTCTCTATGCTTGTTACAGCTCCCCTCCCTCTATTTACCTCCTAATTTTTATAATAGGTAATTTCTACTAATTTCTATATTCTAATTCTAATTTCTACTACTTCTTTCAAGACCATTCCAAATAGAACCATCCCCAGGAAGCCTTCCCTGATCCAGCACCTACCACAGGTACTTAATAAAAATTTAAGGAATCGAATAGAATTTCCCTGGAGTAAGTTCTTTCTCAAAACTTACACAGCATTTTGCACTTTACTGCGCTTGCATTCTCATATAATATTTTATAATCTAGTTATCTGTTTTTATTGTTTCCTACTCAGCTCTGTGGTACCTAGCAGTGGTCTGTACACTGTGGGGGCTTAATAAATGTTTGTTGAATTGAATTACTGTGAAGTGTTTTTTTTTTTTTTAATAATTTTCTGGTTTGAAATCTGGAAGTTTTGTCTGTTACAAGTAGAAAATTTCAAAAGATTCCCAAACAACACAAAACAGAAAAACCAACAGGAGCTCCAGGACTCTTCCCGCTGTCTGCACTGAGAGAGAATTGGGCTCCTTGCCCAAACTATCTTAGCCCCTGAACTGGAGCATCATTTTCACTGAGTGTCTGGCCTACATGGCCCAGTGGAAACAGTGAAAAGTGGAATCAGAAGACCTGGGTCAGTTCTGAGCACTGCCTCTTGCCTTGTTTGACCCTGGACAAGTCCTTCCATCTCCTTGAGCCTTAGTTTCCTCATCTGTCGGATGAGGAGATTGAACTGGATGATCTCTGAGGTCTCTTTTAGCTGTAAATCTAGGATTCAATGATTTCCTAGGTCCCCTTGTACTATGAATTTTTGGAAAGAACAAAAGTGTCTCCACATATTGCCTCTGGTCCTTCCCCCAAATCTTACCCATAGATTAGAAAAATTTGAAGTGAGGAGCTGCAGATATAATTCTAGCTTGACCTGCCTCTTGGAAATAGGAGAGATTTCCCAGTCTTGGTGATCCTGAACCCCATGTACTCTACCCCTCCATTTTGGCTACTAGTAAAGTACTCTACCAGTATGCCATGCTCCTCCTAGTTTCCTCAGAGGTAGGTTAGACTTCAGATCATATAATATATATATACATATACATATATGTATTATATATACATTCTACTGACACTGTAACTGAATATTTAGGTAACTTTACATATGCATATACTATATGAAAAATACATATGGAATTCCTCCAGTAGAAATTGAGATTCTTAAGAATAAAAAAGACCTAATTATAATTGTTTTTTTTACTTTTGTATTACCATGTTCTTAAAATGCTAATGGTTCTGTAATTTCATCAGGTTTGGATCACAGAGCTGGAAAGACCCTTGTGAACCCTAAAAATGGTAAATCTTAAAAATATAGGGGTTAAAGTAAAATGACAGAAAATATGGGTTAGACATGAAGTTTTATTCTCTAGGATTTATTGTAAAACCTATAGGTGGAGACCATCTTCCATGGTGATCACCCAGAACTGAGAGAGGCAGGCATATTTATTCAAAAGCAAAGGATAGGGGAAATCATTAACCTCCTTGGTGGCCTGACAATGAAGATTGCACCATCTTAAATTGCCCAATTACTCCTCAGAGACAATCATCCTTATATAATACAATTTGTTCAATTGTTATCTCTTCCTGGACAAGTTTTCCACCATTCTGATCATTGTCTTCCTGAGTTTTTAATTAACATAGGGGAAGATAGTCATTAACTTCATACCTGCTATAAAGTGAAGACTGAATATAGTTCTAAAGTAATCAACCTTTTTTTTTATCAGGAATATAATTATAAAAAATTATTATTATTATTATTATTATTATTATTATTATTATTATTATTACACTTTGACAGCCCTCAGAAGACATTTAGTCTATCCTATTTTACAAGTAAGGGAAGTTAAATTAATTACCCAAGATCACACAATCTTGTGTAATTAATTTAACCTCCCTGGAATCCTCTCACTCTTGAGTACTCCTTGTTGGATCTTACCTCTAAATCAATGGATCATGATTTATTCCTACCTAGACATCTAGTATTAGTCTTTTATCCACACTCCATAACCATGATTTTACAGATCAAGGTACCTAGACTTTATTAAGCATTGACTTTTTAGAATTGAATTCTGAATGTAGCACTGAATAAGTCCCTTCAAGTTCTTTGAATTTCATTTTTAAAGTGCAGTCACCTATGCAGCATATATAAGGTTATGTTGAGGAAAATGCTCTGTAAATCTTCAATTGTTATATGACTTGGACATTTTCAAATTCATCTAAATGTGAGAAATATTAAACATTGTCCCCATTTCAGTATGGGCTTTATGAGTTTACTTTATAACTTGACTCTGCCACTTACTGCTACCTGAGGGACCTTGATACAAGTCCCTTCTGTTCTTTGGTCCTCAGTTTCCTTCTCTGTAAAATGGGGTTGCACCAAATGATTGCTAAGGTCCCTTTGAACTCTAAATTCCAGTATCTTCTGATTTCTGAGAGTCAACAAGTCCAGCCTTTGGTTTCTAAACAGGAATCTGCAAAAGACAGAGCACATGAAGAATGACTTTGAAGAAATCCTGGAAAAGAAAATTCTCTCTTCTTAGGGTGGACCTGCCCCTGCTTCATTTCAGAAATTTCCCAAAACTTGATGATGAATTAACAAAGTGTGTGTGTGTGTGTGTGTGTGTGTGTGTGTGTGTGTGTGTGTGTCTGGGAGTCATTTCTGATGATGGGGAATTGGGCAGTGCCATTCCAAAGATCAGCGCCTTCTCCTAAAGTAAAGGATTCATGATTTTGATTCCAGAGGTGTAAAAGCTCAGAATTTTTTATTTACAGGCCTGCAAAGTTCATCAGTTCACAGATTAATCTTCATCTGGAGAGACAGCAGGTTACTTGAGGACAAACTGAATAACAAAGGTTGGAAAGAATGTGTGAGGGAAAGTGAGAAAGGGAAAGGAAGCAGTCATAAGAAATGGTTGGGCTTAGACCCAAGCAAGTCTACCCTGGAGCTAGACTCATATTAGCCATTACAAGCCAGGAAAGGAGTAGCTTCATTGAGAGAGAGAGAGAGAGAGAGAGAGAGAGAGAGAGAGAGAGAAAGTTTAGTTTAATATGACCTTCAAGTATGACTTTCAAACCCAGAGTGACCAAAGGTTACATCATTTCCTTGTGCCATGTTTCAATACCACTCTGATGGCCCTTATTTTATACTGCTTGACATTATAGTGATTCGGGTACATATCTTCAAGTGTATATGATGTATCAGCCACTGCCAGGTGCTAGGAATAAAGAGAAGAAAAAATCAACGGGAAAAAACTCTTTGTCTTCTTGTTGTTCACTTATTTTCAGTCATGTCCAGCTCTCTGTGACCCCATTTGGGGTGTTCTTGGCAAAGCTCCTTAAGTGGTTTGTGTTAGATCCAGACTCATGCCCAGGTGAGCCCTGTTGAGTATCCTTTCCTGAGAAACCAGAATCCTAACCTCCATAGAAACTCCAAATAATTCTCAGTCTAAAGGGAGAGACCCCAAACAATTGACATCCTCCATGGAGATCCCAAATGCCTCTCAATCCCCATGGGAATTATGCCACCCTGCTCCCTATATCCCATACCTTATAAAAGCCATGCTTCCCCCAGTACCCACTGCTGGAATCCGTTCTGTCCCTGCCTGCCCTTCCTTCCTTCAATTAATAGCTTTTCATTCCATTTGCCTCTTACTATCCTTAAATGGCAGGTTTTCTGACCCCACCATTTGACTTTTCAGTTTTCCATTTCCTCCTCCAACTCATTTTACAGATGAGGAAACTGAGACAAACAGGGTTAAGTGACTCGTCACATAGCTGGTAAATGTCTGAGGCCAGATTTGAACTCAGAAGTTTTCCCACACATACACACATACATATACTTACACATATACATACACACATACACACACACACACACACACTTTGTTAGTCATCATCAAATTTTGGGAAATTTTTAAAATGACACAAATGACACGAATGACACAAATGACAAATGACACAAATAAGTTTGTCCTCCAGACTTGGCAGTCTATCTACTGCTTTAAAAATTTTTTTCTCATCTTTAAGGAGGGATTATTTTATTGTTTTTATCTCCTTTACTACCTGAAATCCCTAAGGACAAGAATCTGGTCTGACAGCTGCCACCGGTTCCTGCAGAAGACTTTATATATACTAGATCTCCAGATGAATGAATGAAATGATGGGAAAGAAAGAACTGACAAGAAAAGTAGCATGATGTAGTAGGAAAAGGTATCAGATTTTAAAGTTGGAGACCCTGGGTTCTGCTATTTATGACATTTGTAATCTTGAGAAATTTCCCTTCCTGGCTTTCCATTTCCTTGTGTGTAAGGTGATAGAACCAGACTATAAGACTTTGAAGTCCCTTTCAGCTCTTTGTCTTATCTTTGTCTTGTCTTGGTCCCTATTGTGGCAGCCTGCATCTCTTCTGTTCTGAAATCTTTCTCCCCAACTTCTCAGGGCCCCCTGAGTGGTTTTAAAGTGGGAAGGGAAGAAAGAAGATAACAAAGTGATGATTCTTTAAACATCCAAGGAATACTGGTAGACAACAGCAGTCTCCATTAGATGAGGGCTATGGGATCCCAGGCTTCTAGGTTTAAAAGGGGAAAATATGATACTGACTTGGCTACAGGCAGTTATGGGGAGGAAAAAGCTGGCATTAGATCAAGAATTGAAAAGCAATTTCAGTTCTTTAAATGAAATTTCCGAGCCTGGGAAACAATTATGCATTAAAATCCATTGGAGGGGAAAAAAAATCTATTAAAACTTCAAGAGAAATACTTTTCTATAAATTAGATTTTCTTGCCAACCAGGATAATTCAATAATTTCCCCTTGACATTTTAAAGATTGTTCTTTTGGGGAACTTAGAAGACTTTGATCTTGGGAATGATTTACTCCCCAGAAAAGATGAAGTTGGGCAGTTTGGTTACTAGTGAGGAAGAGCCTCTCCTGCCTCTGTTTGGGCAGTGTGGAGAGGAGGGTGAGGGACTATAAGACTGGTATACTGAAATCTTGGAGTCTTGGTGTTCTCTCTAAAACTATTGAGAAGGACACAGGGTCTTGCATACTGGGCTCTATCCTGTGATATGCAACTCCCTGTCCTCACCCCAACCAGTGGGAAACAATTTGAAGAAGACTGAATACAATCTCCCTGATGTTATCTTACAGGTCAGGGACATCCCCAAACATCTCAGTTTTCCAAGGGAACTGTTCTTCTAGAGCACTAGGTGGTAGAAGTGGTTAGGACACTGGACCTAGAGTTTGGAAGCCCCAATTTCAAATTCAGTCTCATTAACATATAAAATAAGTACTTGCCTCCCAGGGAAGTTGTGAGGATCAAATGTGGCTGCAACATAGTTAAGTGCTCTTAAAGGTCAACTATTCTTTTTTAGTCCATATCCATGTCATATGCACCATATATCGTTGTTCAGTGGATTCAGTTATGTTAGACTGTGATCCATTTGGGTTTTTCTTGGCAAAGATACTGGAGTGGTCTGCCATTTTCTTCTCCTGCTCATTTTACAGATGAGGAAACTGAGGAAGATAATGTTAAGTAGTTTGCCCAAGGAACACAGCTAGTGAGGCCAGATTTGAACACAGGAAATGAATCTTCCTGACTCCAGGCCAGGCCATGTACCACCTAGCTGCCAATGCTCCATATTCTGGGATCATAAGATCATAGGAAAGTGGATATAAAACCAGAAAGTTCATGGCATCATTTTTTGATGAGGAAATGAAGTTTCAAAGTTATAGAATCTAGAATCAAACTCATAATGTATGATTTCAAATTCATTGCTCCTTCCATTGCCTGAGGTGAAGAATTCCTTTGCTTCGTCAAAGAGGAGAATCATTTCTTTGCCCTAAACCTACCTCCTTCTGCCCTTAAGGATGGTTCATAACCATAATGTTTAAAATGCTAGATATAGGACCAGAGAGAGATCTACCCTTAAATCTGGACCCTGACATTCTCTGGATTCTGGTGTGTTCTCCAATTTACCTGGGTTTTAGTGGGAATAATAATCTTTGAAACTTCTCTCTTACAAAGTTGTTAGAAAGCTCATATGAGGTAATGGATATAAAATACTTTATAAATGTTAAAGGACTCTATTATTACCCCCCTTTTTGTGATTCTTGAATACAAAGTCCACTCCCCCTTCTTGAACTTTATATTTCCAGACGGAGAAGCCCAGTTTAAATCTTAAGGTGTCTAATGGTTACCCCCAGCCATCCAAAGCTGTCTTTGTTGAACTATGCCAAAGCACTGGCCCAGGAAATGTCCAAATGGACAAAAAGCTGAGAAATGCAAGGACTCAGGAGGGAAACTGAGTCAGCTTGGTGACAGAGGTGGTGCTAGATTCTCATACCTGCTCTGATATCATGGGGCCTTGGTCATGTCCTCTGAGCTTGTTTTCTTCTCTGCAAAACTTGGGAAATAATGTCTGATTCATAAATAAGATCATGGACAAGAAAATTCAGGTCCTAAGTTTCTTAGAGAAGAGGTTGTAAGTAAACTATAGCATATTTCCTACTTTTGAGGATCTCACAATCTAATAAAAATTATTATTAAGCAAAGGCTTGCAAGAATGGGACCAAATAAGTATTAGAGAGACTGGGGAGCTGGGAAACCTCAATTCTTCAAACATTTATCAAATACTGTCATTGGACAAGATAATGTGTTGGGTGTAGTGTATACAAATATTTAAAAATGATACTATTGGTTTCAAAGAAGTTGCATTCTAATTTTGAGATATTACATGAGAGAGAGAGAGAGAGAGAGAGAGAGAGAGAGAGAGAGAGAGAGAGAGAGAGAGAAAGACTTTCAACTGGGAGGTCAAGGAAGAATTCATACAGGAAGTGGCACTTGTACCAAGTCTTTAAAAAAAAAAACCTAACTCTTGAAGGAAGATGATTCAGAAAGCTTCAGATGAGGAGAAAGGGCATTCTGAGATTGAGGAGGAGGTATGAGGTGGAGGGAGATGGCCTGTGCAAATAAATAGAGGTAGAAAATATGTGGTTTCAAGAACAGAGGTGGTCCAATATAGTTAGAACACAGAATGCATGAAGGAAGTAATATGAAGTAACATTGGAAAAATAAATTGGGGTCACGTTATGGCCCTAATTACTGAGCTAATGAATTTTCATTTTTCTTCTCAAGGTAATAGGAAGTGACTAAGATTTTTGACCAAGAGAGTGGCATGGTCAGAACTGTGTGTGCAAAAGGAAGATTATTTTAATGGACATGTGAAGAATGGTTTGGAGAGGGCAAGGACTGGAATCAGCTCTTCAGGGAAATGGAGATGAAGGTCTGGACTAGAGGATAGAAGAGCTGAAAAGGATTTGGAAGAAGGCCAGAATCACCAAACTACTGAAGATTGGCAAGACCCTAGCTCACTTCCTCTCCATATTCCCCTAAACTAGAGGACAGGAAATGACTAATTGTACCTACCACTAGGTCAGGAGTTTCAAATAGTAACTAATCTTATCTTAGTCAGGGAGGCACCTGAAAGAAAGGCATTTTTAAAGGGAAAGGAGACTAAAAAATGGAGGCCTGTCTATTGCAGTCATTTCTTTAATATAGTGTTCCTCTGTGACACTGCAATTCAGAATAGTCCCCAAACCTCATTTTTATAATAACTTTGAGGAGATGTGATTGACCAAAATCTATCCAGCTTCATTTTCTTCCATTTGGATGAAAGTTAATCAAATTATTCTAGGATGCCCTTGGTGGGTGGGAGAGAAAGTAAAGGAAGGGAAGGGATTCAAGGAACAACCAAAAAGGTTATTACAAAGTGATCTGATAAATTGGGAAGTGGGTTTCAATTCAATGTAAACTTTAAAACCCTGGAGTCAGGAGTACCTGGGTTCAAATCCGGTCTCAGACACTTAATAATTACCTAGCTGTGTGGCCTTGGGCAAGCCACTTAACCTCATTTGCCTTGCAAAAACCTAAAAAAAACCCCAAACAAACCAAAACACACATACTGTGTGCAAAGAACTTAGCTTCGAGAAACAATATCAAGAATATTTTATATAGTTAAAATTAGAAGGGAAACTGGTTAAATAAGATATCAATTGACGCATGAAACATTTCCCAATACATAAATTGTCAAAGGTAATGCTCAAAGAAAGAAATCTAGGCTATCAACAACTATATCAAAAATTCTCCAAATTACTAATAATTAGAGAAATGTAGTTAAAACATTTAATTAAAATTGAAGTTCCACCTCACACCTGCTATAATTGTTGTTGTTTATCCTTCATTCTTGAAAAGGATCATGACTTCAGGGATGTGATGCCATGACATGCAAGTGGACAGTATTTAAATGAGGGAGGACAGTGCAAAGTCACCAGTCTCACTTTCTTCTCCAGAGTCATCTGGATTCACTGGCCAGATATGGATCAGAAAGCCTGGAGATGGCCCTGGTTGCAGTGGGAAATCTTGACGTTTTAAAGCTCACTTTGACTGAGGCTACATCCATTCAGTGATTAAAGTTGGTAAGAAAGAAATGAAGCAAAAAAATTATCTCCTTGAGCAGAACCAGAAAAACACTGTACACCCTAACAGCAACATGGGAGTGATGATCAACCTTGAAGGACTTGCTCATTCCATCAGTGCAACAATCGGGAACAATTTTGGGCTGTCTGCAAAGGAGAGTACCATCTGTATCCAGATAAGGAGCTGCGGAGTTTGAACAAAGTGCAAGAACTATTCCCTTTAATTTAGAAAAAAACAGATATCTTATTGTCTGATCTTGTTACCTCTTATAATTCTATTCTCTTCTTTAAGGATATGATTTCTCTCTCATCACACCCAATCTGAATCAAGTTACAACATGGAAACAAAGTAAAGACTGACAGTGATTTCCGTGGGGTGGGGGTGGGGTGAGAAAAGCAAGATTGGGGGGAAAATTATAAAACTCAAATAATATATTTAATAAAAATAAATTTTAAAAAAATGATCTCTTTTGCCTAGCAAGTATGTTAAAAGAAGGAAATGACAAACATTGGTGGAACTGTGGGAAAATAGTCAATTGAGTGCACTGTTAGTAAAATTGTAAATTGGTCCAGACATCATGGCAAGCAATTTGAAACTATACCAAAAAGTTTATTAACTCGAGTCTACCTTTTGGAACCAACTATATAGAACCACTAGGGCCTATATCCCAGAAAAGATCAAAGAAGAGAGGGAAACCAATATATACAAAAATTTTTATAATAGTTCCTTCCATGGTACTTCAAAATGAGAAATTAGGGGGATATCCTCCTATTGAAGAATGGCTAAATTATGGTTTATGAAAGCAATGGAATATTATTGTGCTTTAAGAAATAATATCAGAGGAAATGGAAAGACCTCTATGAATTTGTGTAGCTCAAAGTGAGCAGAACTAGGAAAACAATTTATATAATAACAACACCGTAGAGCAAAACAACTTTGAAAAGCTTTAGAACTCTGGTCAATGCAATGAATAATAAATCAATAGTCCAGAAGAATGAATATGAAACAAGCCACTCTTCTCTTGCCAGGGAGATGATCAATTTAAGATGCAGAGAGACATACATTTCCCTGCATGGTCAATGTAGGAATTTGTTTTTCTGATTAAAGCATGTTTATTGTGGGGATTTAATTTTTCCTTGTTTTCTTGTTTTGTTCAATGGGGAGAAAGCAGTGGGAAAAACAGATTATAAACAGTTTATGTTATATATGTGAAGTGTGTCCCAAACTTTATGATATCTGTATATATATATATATATATATATATATATATATACATATACATATATACGTATCTACATAAAACTATTGTCATTATTATAATTAAATTTATTTTTTATTTTTTTATTTTGGTTTTTGCAAGGGAATGGGGTTAAATGACTTTCCCAAGGTCACATAACTGGTAATTATTAAGTGTCTGAGGCTGGACCTGAGTTCTATCTACTATACCATCTAGCCACCCCCACTATTTATTTTTAAAAAGGCGGGGGGGGGGTGTATGTTTAGCTAAGGTATTGTCCAAATCCCAAAGGAGTTTATGGTAGGGAGTCTGCTATAATTTTTTTTTTTTAGGTTTTTGCTAGGTAATGGGGTTAAGTGGCTTGCCCAAGGCCACACATCTAGGTAATTATTAAGTGCCTGACACTGGATTTGAACCCAGATACTCCTGATTCCAGGGCCTGTGCTTTATCCACTGCGCCACCTAGCCACCCCTGAGTCTGCTATAATGTTAATGTGGCTCAGCTAGTTCCTTTGTCAGCCTTATCTAAAGCTTTTCCCTTTTCCTTGAAGTCCCAGGGATGGTGCTTCTGGATTTTCCCAGCTTGACCAGTAGCCATAGAAGCTTAGTATCCCAGAATAGTAAGCATCTGAGGTTATTTAAACCTCCTTTG
This sequence comes from Macrotis lagotis, assembly GCF_037893015.1. NCBI lineage: Eukaryota > Metazoa > Chordata > Mammalia > Peramelemorphia > Peramelidae > Macrotis > Macrotis lagotis. Next base: position 457,653,172 of record NC_133658.1, read on the forward strand.
CCCTGAAGAAGGAATCCTATTCCCCCAAATCCCAATACCTACTTGAAAACCTCCTATTATGGGAGGTTCTCCCCTACCCCTCACCTCTCTCTCTCTCTCTCTCTCTCTCTCTCTCTCTCTCTCTCTCTCTGACACACACACAAATACATACACAAATATTGTTGTATGATTTCAATTTTTCAATTATTATATCCAGAAGCAAGAAGAGATAGGGAGGGGGAAATAGGGAGGAGAAGCAGCAAGTATTTATTAGAAATTGAACTAAGAGCTTTACTAAGCATTAGAGACACAAAGAAAGGCAAAAGCATTCCTTCTCAGTATTATACAGACCTAAAATAATATAGCTTAATTCCATTCATGCAGGGGGCATCACAGGACAAAGAACACAGTGAGTACTCTGCTCATTGCTTACTCATTGGCGAGTACCCTCTCTTATTCTCAGTACTGATCCTAAAAGGGTCCAGGTAAGACTTCCCTTCTCTCTTTCCTTTTATACCATCTTCCTTGGCTACTGAGTCCCAAGTCCCACCTCATCTTCAGATCCAGATGCTTGGAACCTTTTCTACCCCATTTCTGGACCTTCACTGTTCCTTATATAAAACTTTTATAATTTTGTTGATTATTTTAATATAATTCAATAAGCATTTAAATTGCTAACATAAAAGGCATTGAACTCTGTGCTAGAGATACAAAGGTAAAAAATCAAAGTTTCTGTCTTAAAGGAGCTTCTATCTTTTGGAAGATACTATAATAAATATACATACAAACATGTGTAGTTTTGTGCATATATATTTGTGTATTTATATACACAGTCATGTGTAGTTTGTGGATATATAAATATGAGTGTATATATATATAAGCATTACGTACACATCCAAGATAAGATACCAGACACTGAGCTAAACTGGCAAGCATTTAAATGTAACTATAGAGAGGGCAACTCTGATGAGTTGGCCACTTTGTATAATGCCAAAAACATGCTTGCCAAAAAGACTATTTTATGGAGAATTCACACAGGGCAAATACTCACAGTGAGGTTAGAAGAATCACTACAAAGACACCCTGAAGGTCTCTCTTAAGAACTTTGGAATTGGTTGTACAGTATGGGAGACACTGGCATAGGACCGCCCAGCATGGGGTGCCCACACACACACACACACACACACACACACACACACACACACACACATATATATAAAACTCAACTTACTTGTATACACACATACACACACACACAGCAATCAGGCTGACATTAGGAAGCACTGGTAACTAGGAAGTTCAAGGAAGGCTTAATGTTGCATTGAGCTAAGCAGTAAAGTAAAACAGGGATTCTAAGAGGAGGAAACACATCCCAGCTATGAAAGATGGGCAGTTCAAAGTGATAGGTGATGGAATGTTATGAAGGCCAGTTTGGCTGGAATGAAGGGTGCATGAAAGGGATCATTGAGTAATAACCTTCAAAAAATGGGTTGAAGCCAGATTGTAAATGCCAAGGGAGTTTGTAGATGACGCTAGAGGTAATGGAGGGCCATTGATTTTTAGGAAAATCATTTTGGCATTAACGTTAAGGCTGGATAGAGTAGGACTTGAGGCAAGGAAGTCAATTAGGAAATTATTTTAATAGTCTGAATAAAAAAAGTCTAAATTAGGCAAGGGGGGATGGATTTCATAGAAGAATTTAAAAGGCAGAGGTAAGGAGGGCTAGAATGGGGACATCTTGTGCTTGGTTAAGGAGATGGGAGATATAATGTCATGAAGCATCAAACAGGCCAGTTTGAGATGAAAAGCATATAAAGTATAATATGATTATTTCATATGGAGAAAATTCTTTTGCCAAAACCCCCCCAAAACATTTCTGTTTAAAAAACACAGGAATAAATGGACTTTTCCCCTTAAAAATGTACGTTTCTTAAGGCAGTAGCTAGTATTAAATGTAATGAAGATAAACTAGAATCTTTTCAAATAAATTCTGGAATGAAACAAGGATGTCCATTGTCACCACATTTTTTGACCATCATTGGTTAATTGGTTGTTGTGGTCCTCTGTTTTCAAGGACCAACATTGCATCACTATGTTGGGCCAAGTTATACTGTTTCCAACTGTGCTGATCAGACTAATATGAGCTCAAAAGGCTCTGCTCAGGTTGGGCACATTTGATCCATATGAACATTTGGGGTATGGATGTTTCTAAATTTGCATCCCCTTGCTTCTTTTGAGCTACTGAAATTCTGCTTTGATCATAGAGCACAACACCTTCTTTGATGCAGGTATTCCAATACCATGGGAGACCATGTTATGCAATAGATTTTAAAGTTCTTCAGAGAGACCTTGTATCACTTCTTCAAATCCCATATGAGAGCCTGCCTTGAGTGTGTTCTAGGAACATAGTCTTTTATGCAAATGTATGTTTGTCATTTGAACAGCATGGTCATTCCATCCTTGTTGTGCTCTCTATAGTAGTTTGAATGCTTTTAAGTTCAGCTTAAAAAAGTACTTGTGTCTGGTACTTTATCTTGCCAGATGATCTTCAGAATATTCCTAAGACTAATCAAATGGAAGTGATTCAGTTTTCTAACTTGACACTGATAAAATGTGCAGGTTTCATGGGCATACAATAATAAAGTCAGCACCTGTAGACCTTTAGACTGCTAGAGAGTCTAACCCTCCTCTCCCACACTTTTCTTTGGAGCATCTCAAATACTAAGCTAGCTTTAGCAATGCATGGGTCAAACTTATCATCTATTGGAGCCTTTCCTACAGCATTTTTGGACCTTCACTATTCCTTATATAAAACTTTTATATTTTGTTGATTATTTTAATTTAATTCTTTTTTTCTTTTTTTTAGGTTTTTGCAAGGCAAATGGGGTTAAGTGGCTTCCCCAAGGCTACACAGCTAGGTAATTATTATTAAGTGTCTGAGGCTAGATTTGAACTCAGGTACTCCTGACTCCAGGGCCAGTGCTCTATACACTGCACCACCTAGCCAGCACTTATTTTAATTTTTTTTTAGATTTTTGCAAGGCAAATGGGGTTAAGTGGCTTGCCCAAGGCCACACAGCTAGGTAATTATTAAGTGTCTGAGATCAGATTTGAACCCAGGTATTCCTGACTCCAGGGCCGGTGCTTTATCCACCGCGCCAACTAGCCACCCTCCCTTATTTTAATTTAATTCAATAAGCATACTGCCAAGTATACTGCCAAGGTGAGGAAATTTATCCATGGGGGTTAAAATTTCTCCATTTGTTTTAATCAATATGGATATTATGATGCAGGTTGGTGGAGAACCTCTGTTTTCTTAGTGCTAATTGTTAGACCAAAATTAGTACAAATAGCAGAGAATTGATCCATATGTTGTTGTATCTCAGCTTCAGAGGCTGTATTGAGTACATAATTATCTATGATATATCATGTACCAACTCTCCCTCTACTTTAGACTTACTTTGTAGACTTTTCAAGTAGTAGTTGACCTTGATGCCATTTTCATTGTCACTGAAGGAAATTTTACTAACATTGCTGAAAATATTACAGCCTTGCTTCATTCTATTGGTGACTGGGAAAATATGAGGGCATTATCCAAATACTGATTAATTTCTCTAGGCAACCAAATGTTTCTATGATTTTCCATAAGCACTCATGATCAACAGTATCAAAGTCCTTGGTCAGATGGATAAATGTTGTGCACAGATCTGTTTTATTCCTGGCATTTCACCTGGAGTTATTGGATAGCAAACAATGTATTGACCATTCTAAGACCCTTATTGAAGTCACACTGGATCTCAGTTTAGTGACCCTCTTCCAAGTCAAAGATTAGTCTATTAAAGAGGACTCTGGCAAGAATCTTGTTCAGCAATAACTAAGAGAGAGATCCTCCTTCACCACCACTCCAACTAAGTGACTGTGATTGTTACAGGGCAACTTATTTTCTTTCTTTTATGAAGATGGAGTGTAGAGTTATCCTTGAATTCCTGGGGAATAACCTCCTTTTGCCATATAACCTGAAAATTTCAGTCAGCTTTTATATAAACAGTGGATTCCCTGCCCTGTAAATCTGAGCTGGAAAAGAATCAGCATCAGGCACTTTGTTATACAAGAGGAGCTTCATGGTAATCAAACTCTCCTTCAGTTGGAAGTTTGGCTAGAAAGGAACTGTCTTCAACATATATGATACATATATGATCAGTGACTTCAGCATTGATTGACAATGTTCTTCACTCTTCCTTACACAAAAATGAATAGTCTGGAAGTATTCAGTCCATCTTTCTAGGTTCACATCATCATTCATGTGACTCCATTAGCACCATAGGCTTTGGGCCCCAAAAAATTGCCTTCAGGGTACCATAAAAAGACTGGATTGTTACTATCACTGTAAAATTGAATTTCTTCTGCCTTCTTACTGAGCCCAGAATTTTCACCTCTCTAAGCTTCATTTGTGCTTTACTTTTGGTGAAGTTAAATGTCTTTGTAGAGATGAATGAACTATGATGCTGGTAAATTTTGGTTTTTTATTTAGCAGTTTTTAAATTTCTTCATTATTTTCTCAAATCTATCTTGATGTTTGTGAGTGTTTTGACCAAGATGAGTAAATACAGCATTGTATACCAAATCTTTTAAAGCTTTCCACTCATTTTCTGCTCCACTGATGCCAACTATGTGTTGACTCACTTTCCCTACAAGTTAGCAATGTTCATGCTCAGAGAAGCATTCAATCTGCTAACATTAATCTTCAAGTAGTCATCTTACCTTGGAGACAAAGCTTTTGTTGAATGGAACTGCATAACTTAGAGAGGATAAGTCTATGATCAGTTATACACTCTGCACCACACATAGCCTTTATCATTTTCACATCCTATCTGCCTCCTTTCCTTACAATGCCTTAGTCTATTAAATGCCAGTGTTTACTGTGAGGATGCTTCCATAAAGTTTTATTGTGTTTAGGTAAATTGAATGGTGATGAGGTCATGAGATGCACAAGTCTTCAGTAGTGACAATTACTGTTCCTGTTCACAACTAAATTCCTCCCAAGAACTCCCTGCCTGATAGTCTGTGTCTACTCTTATATTAAAGTCACTCAAAATTATAAGCTTATCCCTTTTTGGCACATTGATGATGAGGGTTTCCAGGTCTTCATAACATTCTTCTTTGACATCAGGGTTCATCTTAGTAGGAACATATGCACTGATGATGGTGGCATGGTAATTTCCAGCAAGTGGCAATCACATTGTCATGAGCCTGTTGTCCATTCTTTTTAGTAGGTTTGCAAATTATTGACTAGATTTGTTTTGATTGCAAAACCCATTCCAGCTCTACAGTGCTTCCCTTCACTGGGGCCACTCCTGAAAAACATGCATCCCAGCCCCATCTTTAGAAAGCTGACCTTCATTTGCCAGCTTTATTTCTCTCAGGGCTGCCATTTGGATGTGATACCTGCTGAGTTTTCTTTTTTTTTAAGTTGTTTTTGTTTTTTGCAAGGCAAATGGGGTTAAGTGGCTTGCCCAAGGCCACAGAGCTAGGTAATTATTAAGTGTCTGTGACCGGATTTGAACCCAGGTATTCCTGACTCCAGGGCCGGTGCTTTATCCACTGTGCCACCTAGCCGCCTCCCTGCTGAGTTTTCTTGTAACATGAGCTGTTCATCTTTCAGGTCTACTTTATTTTGTTTGTCCATAAGCATGCACAAATTCCATATACTGGTGGTGAAAGAATCATCTTTGCAAAAGTTTTTGTACATTTTTTTCTGCATTTTGACCACAGGATGGAATCACTGCCTGTACAGTAAAAAGTCCCAGTTTTCAGGGAACATTTTCTAGTTTCTTACTGATGCCAGCTAGCGAATAGTTTAGCTCTTTAAAAAGCTGCTTAATAGAGATAGTTAGGTGGTACAGTGGATACAGCCAGCTCTGGATCAGGAGGATCTGAGTTCAAATTCAGCCAAAGACACTTAATAATTGCCTAGCTGTTGACCTTGGACAAGTCACTGGTTACCTTGCCAAAAAAAAAAAAATGAAAATGAAAAGGCTTCCAAGGGACTGCTGCTTCAATACAGTGAGATGATCCTTTGGTCTGGGCTGCTCTAACTCCATTGTTTTTTCACCTGTTACTTCGTCATTTGCCTGTCACTACAGGACTTTGAATGTTAAATGGTACGGAGGATGTCTTTTGATTCATGCAGAAATTGGAGCGAGTTGCAGTGAAGCTGGGTTGCCTGAGATTGTTAGACTCACTCTTTCTTCTAGAGTCATCAAAGTCCAATAGCAAGACAAGGTTAATACTACTTTGGATGGCTTGGAATGCAGTGGATGATCCTGACATCTTCAATATCTTAACTAAGCTCTATTCTCTCCACAGCACCTGCTTCAGCAACCCATGGCCATTGGAACAAATTGTCCTCATGCAGCCATTCACAAGCATGGGATAGATACCCTCCTAAGTCACCAAAGGCTTTGAGATAATCTGTTACCTGGTTCAGCCTGACTACAGAAATGGTTTACAAGGGTGTGGCCACTGAGCATGCTACAATTTCTTGGAGTCACGGGTGAAAGTTGGGTGAATCAGGTGGACATCAGAGGTGGAAAGCAGCACTTTTCAGCTCAGCAGCCCTCACACCAGATACCTGAACACACCCTGCACCCTACTAGAAATGTGGCAATAACACAAGAGAAATTAAGAGAATAAACAAAGATAAGGATGAAACAAGATTATCACTTTTTTTTCCTTAGGTTTTTGCAAGGCAAATGGAGTTAAGTGGCTTGCCCAAGGCCACACAGCTAGGAAATTATTAAGTGCTGGAGGCCAGATTTGAACTCAGGTACTTCTGACTCCAGGGCCGGCGTTCTATCCACTGTGCCACCTAGCCACTCCAAGATGATCACTTTTTTGCAGATGATATGATAGTGAACTTAGAGAACTAAAAAAACTAATTCAAGCAATAACTTCTACAAACTTTTAGAATATAAAATAAATCTACAGAAATCACTAGCATTTCTAACTAATGCCAATTAAACCTATTAAGAAGTAGAAAGAGAAATCTATTTAAAATATAGAATCTATACAATATTCAGTAATTTATCATTAAGAGTCATTTTTGCAATTTGATCAACAGTCTAAGGATAGAATTATCACCATTGTACAGAGGAGGAAACTGAGGCAGACAGCAATCAAATAATTTAACCATGTCCATAGAAGAAAGTACCATAAGAAATGAGGAAATAGATTATTTCAAGAAAAACAGGAAGAGTTATTTGAACTAATATAAAATGAGATGAGTGGATGCAGAAAGACAATTTATACTATAACATCAATACTGAACAATTTGAAGATTTATCTAGGCTTTCATTATTCCTTGACTGGACTTGACAGGTCCTTGTACCTAGACTTCCTTCTCTCTACTCTCCACTCTACCCTCTCCATACAATTGCCAAATTGATACTACCAAAACCACGAGTCTGATCATTTTATTCCCTTCTCAAAAAGCTTCAGTGATGCCTTAGTGTTTTTAGAATAAAAATGCAAGTACCTGACATTTAAAACCTTTCATAATGTGGAGCCAATCTATCTTTCTTTTTAAAATTAATAAAAATCTATTTTTTTCTTCCTTCAAGTCCTTGGTGAGAGTGGAAGAAGTAGAAAAAGAAATTACTTATGACAAATACACATGATCAAACAAAACAAATTTCCTCATTGGTCATATTAAAAAATTTATACATACACATACAGATATATACATATATATATATACATATATATGTATATATCTTTCACCCTGTCACTTCTCTGTCTGGAGACAATCCTCTGGAATTATTAATTGTCTGGGATCATGTTATGTTATGTTAATAATGTTCACCTATTGATTTTTTTGACTGAATTCGTTCATTAATATATAATAATTATATAGATATAGTGTTTGTCCCAGAGATTCTGGGATGATAGTGAATTTATTCATTAGACACTGAGAATCCCTAGATGAGGAAATGAAATATATAGTGCAATAACTAGGAAGCAGGATTCAATAAACACTTAATATAAGTATTTAATATGGGCAGGGCCCTGGTTTCAGAGATGAGAGGAAGGCAAAGAGGAGAGGGAGGCAGAGATGACCATGATATCATTGCAGAACAAGGTAGAATGTGGGAAATGTTTAGGAGAGGTATGAATAAAGTCATTCTGTGGACTCATAGACCTTTTGTAGGGGAGAAAAGGAAGGGGATATGGGAGAAAACCTTCATGGAAGAGGATTATTTAAGTTAGATCTTGAAAAATAGATAGGATTTTATTAGAAGAACTTAAGGGAGAAGCTTAAGAAAGGAAGATATTCTAGTGATAGGGAACAACTTTGAATTCAGCTGAATTTGAATTGAATTCAGCTCCCTCTTCTTCCCCAGAAAGAGGAGGAAATATGGGTTTAAATATGACCAGAAAGGACAATGATCAATGTTGGAAGGGATGCGGGAAATCTGGAACACTAAGACATTGTTGGTGGAGCTGTGAAGTCATCCAACCTTTCTGGAGAGCAATTTGGGATTATGCCCAAAGAGCAACAAAAATGTGCATACTCTTTGATCCAGCAATACCACTATTGGGTCTATACCCTGAAGAGATTATCAAAAAGGGTAAAAACATCACTTGTACAAAAATATTTATAGTAGCCCTGTTTGTGGTGGCAAAAAAACTGGAAATTAAGTGAATGTCCTTCAATTGGGGAATGGCTTAACAAACTGTGGCATTTGTATGCCATGGGACACTATTGTTCTATTAAAAACCAGGAGGTATGGGAATTCAGGGAATCCTGGAAGGATTTGCATGAACTGATGCTGAGTGAGATAAGCAGAACCAGAAAACATTGTATACCCTAACAGCAACATGGGGGTGATGATCAACCTTGATGGACTTGCTCATTCCATCAGTGCAACAACCAGTGACAATTTTGGGCTATCTGCAATGGAGAATACCATCTGTATCCAAAGAAAGAATTATGGACTTTGAACAAAGACCAAAGACTATTACCGTCAAATTAGAAAAAAAGGTTATATTATTATGTAATTTTACTATCTTGTACTTTATTTTTCTTACTTAAGGATATGATTTCTCTGTCATCACATTCAACTGAGATCAATGTGTAACATGTAAAGACTAACAGAATGCCTTCTGTGGGGGTGGGGGAAGGGAAGCAAGAATGGGGGGAAATTTGTAAAACTCAAAATAAATAAAATCTTTCTTAAAAAAAAAGATATGGGTTTAGTTATTTTGAGATTTATCAGTACAGAAAACCTGACAATGGTCAAGGCTTGCAATCCTCAGGAAGGATCATGAGCCTAGCTAGATAAGAGAGAGTTTCTCTTTCTTACTAACCAAGCCTCCATGAGGCTCTAGACTCTTAGCAGCTCTTCAGTCATTTTCCAATCTAGAGTTTTGTGTTGATTTCTACAAGATTAATACATACCATGAACCAAGAAATGTAGGGTTGAGAGGGTGCTCCAAACAAGGGAGAACCTTTTGCCTATGGTAGTTTAGGGAGTTTGGCAAGCCACTTAAACAGTTTTCAGACCCCAAGAATAAACGATCCCCATGAGGATGAAAAGAATGGATATGCTAAACCACTATATATCCTTGATCAGTGGCTTAGCCTAGAGAATACCCAGTCTTTGTCTAAGAGTCCTGCTGAGGGGGTGGCTAGGTGGCGCAGTGGAGAGAGCACCAGCCCTGGAGTCAGGAATACCTGAATTCAAATCCGACCTCAGACACTTAATAATTACCTAGCTGTGTGGCCTTGGGCAAATCACTTGACCCCATTGCCTTGCAAAAACCAAAAAAGAGTCCTGCTGAGATAGGAAATGTGGAAATAGGAGTTGGATCCATACTCTCCCTTAAAGGAAAAGGCTTCCCCCTTCGAAATGAATGCTGATTGTGTATGTCTAAGATAGTGCCAACTTTCAGGACTGAGATGCCCACAAACTCCTCCAGATGTAGTTACAGGGTATTAGCCCTCTCTGGTTCTCTGGTTTTGCCACCTGACTAGAAAGAAGTCAGAAGTTTCAGATTTCTGGGACCGTTTGCCCTGTAGGTAGATAATTTTCTAAGGGTATGTGTCTGGCATAGAGATCAGAAGCTTTGATTCCACCCATTCGTTTCCATCTCAGTGAAATGATGCCACATCTGGAGGAATACATCTTGAAGCATGCTCTATGCCCTTGAGAAAAGATGTTTCTGATCCCAAGAGTTGACTCCTGGGGGACATGTGTAGACCTGAAGTGATGTAGCCTCAAGCTTGCTGGGGTAACCTGGTTCACTATGCCCAAGTGATTCAGGTACCATAAAACTGGTAGAATACATGTGTGTTGTGTTGATGCAAAAAGCATTCCTTCCACCCACGCCCTCAGCCTTCTCTCTTTCCTCCTACCCTAACGAGCCCACAAATTACAGAATCTTAGATCAGAGCTAATAAAATTCACACAATAGTGTAGCACAGTGGAAAGAACTCTAGATTTTGAGGCAGAAGAACTAGGTTCATATCCCAGATCTTATCGTTGATTATAAATGTGACCTTGCTTTGATTAAGTTATTTAAACTCATTCAGATTCTGTTTCCTTGTGTGTAAAATGAGAGGTTGAACCAAATGACCTCCAAAGTCTGTTTCAGATCAAAAATATAAAATCCTCTATTTTTATAGTCTTACAGTGAGTAAATGGTGGTGTGGGGACATGAACGCATGCTGTTCCATAGAACAAATTGTAATTTGTCCCTCAAAAGACAAAAAGGTAAATGGAACATCGGGCTCCCATTTCTAGTGCATGCAGAGCAAAAGGGAAGCATTTAAAATTTCATCAATAAACATTGACTTTGGTTAGAAACTAAGAAGAATTTTCTACTTATAAAGCTGTAAATGGGAACCCAGACTGGCAGAATTTCTAAGGGAATATCTGGAGGATTATAACAAAGACCTTCTAATAACTTTGGTACATTACTCTGAACCCTGGACTCTGTAAGTACTGGTGAGGAATATGCCACAAACTTTTATTAGAATGTTTTGTATTGATTATTCCTTTTCTTTTGTATTGATTATTCTTACCTTAACAAATACCACTTTCTGAAAGCTAATTAAATTTGGTCAATTTATTGATTTCAACTAATAATCGTGAGGAAAAGATCACCGGGGCTCATGAAGTAGAGCTCTAGAAAGACATCTCATCCCCCTATCCCTCAGGGTTAATCTAAGAGCTCTGTGGGGTTGTAGTAGATGCCTTAGCAGCTGGAACTTGTCTTCTGTCACAATTGGGGTATAGAGATCATAGACCTAAAGAATGTGCTATAATATATAAATCTGGATGTCATTTGCATAGAAAGCATAACTGAACCTATGGAAACTGGCAAGGTCACTAAGAAAGAGAATATAGGAAGAGGAAAAGAAGAAGATCCAGGTCATAGCTTGATGATGTATCCATATTTTGGGAAGACTCCATGAAAGTCCAGGGAAGAGCAGAAAGTGGTTGCTAATATCAAGGGCTAGAAAGGATCACTAAAATGACTATATTTTCCTCCTGTTTTGGAATCATCTGTTTGACCCCCTCTGAAAAAAGTACATCCTATGGAAGATATAGAAATATAAGTTCTCTGTTCTCATGGAGTTAATAGCTGAGAGACAGGACTCACGCTTGAAAGAAAATGATACAGATTTATTGATTTAGTCTATAAGTATGGTAGGAATTCAAAAAAGGGAGAAATGTGGATTGTGGATTGTGGTAGGGAATACTTCTTATGGGAAGTTACTGTAAAGAACAAGTAGGATTTATAAGATAACCTGACATAATAGGAAGAATATTGACTGAATAAACTGAAAGTCAAGCACTGACTGCTACTTATTAGCTATGTGACCTTGATCAAACCACCTAATAATGTTGTTTGGGATGGGGAGGAGATATTGTGTGATATTGGACTATATACAGCACAGCACTTCTTGTGGAGTTTCTATGGAACTGAGTTTATAAGGGGAAAGTTACACTGTTGGAGACTCACCATTCAGGCTTGATGTTGGAAAGAAATGTGGCACTCATAAATCAAAAAGTTAACATAAGAAGGTTTATTCTGCTCTAACAAAACATGGATATGCAACAAGTGTTAGCTTCTCTGATCTAAGTTTCCCCTCATTTCTTTTTTTTTTTTAAGTTTTTTGCAAGGCAATGGAGTTAAGTGGCTTGCCCAAGGCCACACAGCTAGGTAATTATTAAGTGTCTCAGGCTGGATTTGAACTCAGGTACTTCTGACTCCGGGGCCAGTGCTTTATCCACTGCGCCCCCTAGCCGCCCCCCTCATTTCAATATGGAAATGTATCAGGTAACTAACATGGATTTCAGAAATCCCCTACATCCAAAGAACTTAGACTTTGTGTGGTTGGGGACATGTCATGCCTTTAGTTGACCAGAAGGCCATATCAGGGAAGTCAGGGCTCAGGAACAATTCTTTTTTTTTTAGGTTAAGGATTTTTGCATGGCAATGGAGTTAAGTGGCTTGCCCAAAGCCACACAGCTAGGTAATTATTAAGTGTCTGAGGCCAAATTTGAACTCAAGTACTCCTGACTCCAGGGCTGGTGTTCTATCCACTGCACTACCTAGCCCCCCCCGCCCAGCATCAATTCTTGTCTTCTTTTAGGTAAAGTTTTCCCATATTGTGGGAGGGAGAAAAAAAAGTTGCATCAAGGAAACACTTATCCTATCTCACATGTGCTCTGGGTTTACTCCCAAATTCCCATAATCATAATAATAACTAATATTTCCATAGTACTTTATACCTTACAAAGTGCTTCACTTTTCAAATACAATATCATCTGAGTCTCCAAAAAGTCTTTTCCCTCCATCACGGGATATTTGTGAAATTCCTTTCAATGAAATTTCCCTTTCTATCTTTTCCTGATGAATTTTGTTAGTACTATTCAGAAATGCTCGTTATTTTGTGGGCATATTTTATGTCCTGCAACTTTTCTGAAGTTCTTAATTGTCTCAATTAATTTTTTAGTCCTTGTTAGGGTTCTCTAGATAAACGATTATATCATCTGAAAAAATATTTTTTGATTTTGCTTTCTCTTTACTCATGTTTATTCTTTCAATTTCTTTTTCTAGCTAGCATTTCCAACACCATGTTAAATAATAATGATATGATGATGGACATCCTCACTTTACTCCAATCTTACTGGAATGAGCTCTAGTTTATCTTCATTACATATATTTTATTTTGGTTTTAGATAGATATTATCATTTATTCCTATATTTTCTAGTTTTTAACAAATGAAATTTTTTCCCCAATCATGACTCTTGTGCATTTTCTATATCTTAGTGGAGCAATTTTGGTGAGGATCTAGGCTGCAGTCCTTCCGGCTACTCTGCCATCCTCTATAACCCATCTTGTTTCAGATACTGGGAGAATATTTGATATTTTACTCTTTTTCCCTCCTCTAAAAGTTTTTTGTGTAGAGTAAGAGTTCTTAAAAGTACCACCATAGGGGCAACTAGGTGGAGTAGTGGATAGAGCACCGGCCCTGGAGTCAGGATTGACCTGAGTTCAAATCCAACCTCAGACACTTAATAATTAGCCAGCTGTGTGACCTTGGGTAAGTCACTTAGCCCCATTGCCTTAAATAAATAAAATTAGGGGAAAAAATTTTAAGTACTACCATGTTAATGATTATGACAATTAGATTCTTGAGAAATAACATCATGTCTGCCCAAAATACTTCCTCAAGTCCCTGAAATGTTAAGTTCACTCAAGACCCAGTAGTCTCTGGCACATTAACACACTAACCATTTTTTACCAAGTTTAATTAAAATGTCAATGAACCACTCTAAGGAAAACCCTAAAGCCTTTCTCTCTTCCCTAGGATTTCTACATAATGTTCCAACCAATTTTTAATTTATTTACAATCTTGATAGAAACACAGCTCTGGGTTACTAGCATTAAAGCTGTCATTAACTGGTCTCATTAACATTGGCTCTCCCAGTGGAGAGCAAGCTCAAGCAAGTCCTACCAAGTTGGAAAGACTTCCAGGCCAGGGCTAGCCTACATGTCTGCCTTCGGAGGACTATCATAATTCACATAGTTCAAAAAAGATTCACTACCAGAGGTTTGGCCACCAGGTGGGGAATTCTTCAGCCAAGGATGCTCACGAAACTATCTACTCTGACAGGGAGGGCTTTCCATCTGTGTCAATGGAAGGGAAATTTATGCCAACAAAATGACAGATCCTTGAAATATTGACATATAACACCTGAGTGAAATTTGCAAGACCATTCATGGAATTATATATTTCCTGGAAGTTGTGTGATCACAGGTTTTCTTCCTGGGATCTTTGAGGTAGTCACCTTGTAGAAATGTGAAGGAAATAAGACCTTTTCTGGCCAACAACTCCTTTCCTCATGTGTAACCTCTGACCTCATTCTTTTAGTGGATCATTTGCTTCATACTCTTTCCTACCTGACATCAATAAGGCAGAGGCAACTATACTGAACACACCTTTGGGGCTATATACAATATAGGTTATATGAGCCCTATATACCATAGAGGTTATATGAACCCTGGGCTCAGGCTATCCCACCATTTTATCCAACTCTTCCTATAACAGTCCTCCTGTCTGTGATCACCAATGTTCTCAGAATTCTCAAGAATTAGAACAGTCTTTTGTATTTTCCCCTTTGCCCAGAGTGTACCCTCAAAAAATGCAGATGCACTAGAAATGTAGAGTTCTTATTTCAGAGTATTTGGGCATGGAGGGCAAGAGGATAGGGTGGAAAGAAAGCTATTTTTTCCCTGTTTGAATTATATGTGTTAGTGGCAAAATTCTTATGAATGGATGGATGAATGTATAAATGAACAAAAATCAATTATTAAATGTTTGCTCTGTTCTGAGAAACCTGCTAAGCACTGTGGATAAATTTGCAAAAAGTAGTGTCTTCTTTCAAGGAGCTTACATTCCAAAAAGGGGAGATAGCACATATTGGAGAATAGTAACCAGGAAAAGGTACTTAGGCCTGGGAAATCACAAGGAGTCCTGAGTGGAATAATTGAACAGTAAATCTGCAACTCCTTTTGAGAAGTGGTGATCATCTGATTACAGAGAAGATGGTCCTTCTCTTCAAGAAGAGCTCAGGTATCCTATCCTCAATGATATTTCTTCCTTCCCAGTTTCTCATCCCTCTCCTGCATGACCACTCCTGTAAGGTTTTTTTCCTAATTTAAACTTGCATTATAGTTACTTCCATGCATGTTTCAAATTCCCTATCTGACTGAAAGAGCTAGAATAATGGCTAGGTCTTGTTTCATCCTTTTATCTCCACTGTTTAATCACAGGGTCTTGTAGCTAATATAGGCCCAGAATCTTCCAAGTCAAAGTACTAAATCTCCATCCTCAAAATTCTGATAGCACTTTGCTTGGTTCTCCTGTCATATAAAAATCTTCCTTGAATATTTATTTGTATGTGTATCAAAGCTCCTTCAATTTGAACACTGTCACATGCCAAGGAACACATGTTACTGATATTGGGTCTTTCTCTGTGGTGTCTATCCTTTATGGCTTTAGGTGCATGAGTACTGGAAACAGCTTTAAGTTTTGCCAGAGGTCAAGTAGGCCCCTAGGAATGACCTTTTTGACATGATCCAGCAGCGAGATCTTTCAGAATGATATCCAGCAGCTACTCCTCATTTTGAAGTGAAATTGATGAGGTAAATGCTATTGGAAACTGATTTAAGTTTGGATTTATTCTCCCCAGGGACTGAAGGGGATATAGAGAAATAGAGTGAGCCCCTAGGGAGTAGTGGGATATGTTTATAGTCTGTTTTTGTTATATTTCTCAGCATTCATCCCTTATAAAAGCCAATTGATGTTAATTGATTCAACAGAACTGGGATGCTAATCATTGGTAGCAAATAGTGGGGAAAATACAATACCATTAGAGAAAGATACCCTTTAGTACCTTTAGAATCCTGAGGAAACATAGACAGCCTGGCTTGAGCAACATGACTTATCAGTGAACATCTGGATAGGGAAAGATTAGGATCTCACTTCATTAGAGTCCATAGCCCTGGGAATAGGGGAGCTCCCAGTCCATTCATGTCTTCAGTTTGATCCCTGAAACCATCACACTGAAGGGAGCAATCCCTTTAAAGGGACATTCCTAACCCATCCTCCACACATACACCCTAATTGCTGTCCAACTGTCACTGAAAGGCAGATGAGTCCCAAGATACCTGGGAGCCACAGTATCATCCTGATCACCCTTTGATAGCTGGCTACGTCCACATACAATTATAGATGGATGATTGCTGCTTCTGCTGCATTGTCATTTCCAAGAAGCCATTTGAAACCAAATAGTTTACATAAATATGTCTCTTTGAAGCTAGGAAGAGCCAGTTTCAGTACATTTTCTCCCCTACCTCCCTAATAGCATTGACTTCCCCCAAGGTAACTGGATGATGATGACTTAGCAATTTAAAAGTTGTTCAGTCCTAGGCAGAGTGGAACAAAACTGAATAGTTCTTCTGACTATGTTCTTTTCTAATGAGGAGAAAAATCTCTCCAGGCTTCATTGAAGGTAAACTGAGTTCTGAAGAGATTATCTAAAAGGAACTGGATAGAGACTGGAAGGCCCAACAAACCTGGAAGACCTAAAATACAATTTAACACAATTATCTTGAGGTACAGATTTTAAAGACACAGGGAGTACTCTTTTTTTTTTTTTTTTTTTTTTTTTAGATTTTTGCAAGGCAAATGGGGTTAAGTGGCTTGCCCAAGGCCACACAGCTAGGTAATTATTAAGTGTCTGAGACAGGATTTGAACCCAGGTACTCCTGACTCCAGGGCCAGTGCTTTATCCACTGTGCCTCTTACAGCAGTGGGAAAGTGTGTGTGTGTGTGTGTGTGTGGTGCTATATGCAGTGGTGGAATTCAAATAAATCATCAACTGGTTCTCTGCCCTAATGACCATTTTAAGTATGCAAAAAGATATATTGAATGGTAGTTCAATATTTCATGCACTTAATACTCAAATGAGAACAATAAAAGAGGTACACAAAACTAGATTATGTTATATTATTCACAGTAAGCAAATGTATCTTTATGGAGTACCCACAGCAGCCAATGTTGGAACATATACCAAACCAAAACTCATTCTACCTATTCTAATTTTTTTTTCTTTTACTTCCATGGCTTCTGAAATGAGTAATAAAATAACTCTTGAAATCTACATTTCTATTGGTTCATTGTCCCAGTTTCCTATTGGTTTCACCTTCAGGGAACACTAGAGCATTCACAATATGGGGGGGTGATTCTGAGTGTAACACAAAGCAGAAACAAAAGACAGCTTATGAGTTGTTTAGCACTTTTTCTCTTTACCATTATATATTTGTTTACTGAAGTAACAAAAACAAGGGAATTAAAATTTAGTATTTCAAAGTTATGATGAGTTTTAAGAAATGAATAAATAAATATTGCAAGCATAGTTCTGTCAATTTTTTTTTCACTCATGGATAGAATGAACCTTACTTTGGGCACTTAGAAAGCACTGTTGTGCAGATAAACATTAAAAAAGAATAAGGAATGTAAATTTGTGATTTACACATTAGGCAGCTGCCCAGGCATCCACCTTAGAGAGAATCTTAATTACAAGCACCATTTTAATAACCGGTTCACCAAACACAACATAAAATTAGGTATCAGCAGACCCAGTACAAACCAGCTAAATCCCACCACTGGCTGGAGGCATGCATCAGGGATGGGGATGGGGGAAGGGATCAGCTTGATAAGCAGCCACTGTTTCTAGAAACATCACTGAAAGCACTCCTAGAATCATGAAGGCCAAGCTACACTCACCTCCTCTTCAACTGCTGATCCCCTATTTCAAGAAATCATTACATTTCAGTTCTTCAAGATTATGCTAGTTGTTCTGTGCTGGGCCCAACTCAGGCCAGTCTCTTAGTAGGTTCAGCACTGGAATAAATTGAGACACTCATGAGTCATTCAAAAAAAGTAGATTTATTTAGCTTATTTGATGATTATTCCACAAGGATATATAACATATTCTATAAAGGACAGGCATTAAGAATCTCCTGATTTGATTCAGCTAAAAGAAGATTCCATTATGGTCCTCCAATCAAGCATCTGAGAGCACTTCCAACTCTTTGTTGCTTTTATACCCAGGAAATAAGGAATGAAGTCAGTAGTCTGAACCTTTAGTCTCCCAGTCAAACAAATCTCAAAAATATCTTAATTCCTTTTAAGGCAAAGCTAACTTAATTTGCATGAATTGAAAAGTTAGGCTAGTGTTTCTCCTACATTTATAATGGAAATGCTTTGAGATATTATGAAGCAAGCATAGATCTCCTTTGACTGATTCTTGTACACTAACTGTGATTAACAGATTTGGTGTATTGGAATCACCTTTAAAAAGCCTTATTGGCCCTAAACAACTGGAAAAATATCAATTACTCATGAATAGACAAAGCCAATACAATAAAATTGACAAAGCTACCTAAATTATTCTACTTATTATGTGTCATACTAATGAAAATAACCAAAATCATTTTATAAGACTAGGAAAAAATAATAAGGTTATTCATATAGAAGCACAGAAGGTCAAGAATATCAGGGGAATTAATGAAAAAAATGTGAAGGAAGGTAGACTAGTTATACCAGATGACTAACTGTTATAAAGTGATAACCAACCAAACTATCAGGTATTGGTTAAGAAACAGAGTACTAGATTGCTGAAATAGATTAGGTACACAAGACACAGTAATGAATGACCATAGCAATCTGGTGCTTGATAAACCCAAAGACCCCAATTTCTAGGTTAAGAACTCACTATCTGACAAAAACTGCTGTGGAAAACAGGATGGCAGAGACTATGTATAGATCAACATATATATCAAGGTCAAAATGCCTACATGATTTAGGCATAAAGGATGATACCATAATTAGTAATTTTACTTATCAGATCAATGAAAATGGGAAGGATTTATGACCAAATAAGAGAGAAAACATAAAATATAAAATCGATAATTTTGGTTATATCAAATTTAAAAGTTTTTACACAAAAAATACAACTAAGATTAGAAGAAAAACAGAAAGCTATGAAACATGTTTTTCAGCAAATGTCTCTGATAAAGGCCTCATTTCTCAAATATAAGAGAACTGAGAAAAAATTTTTAGGAATAAAGTCATGCCAGGGTGGCTAGGTGGCACAGTGGATAAAGCACTGGCCCTGGAGTCAGGAGTACCTGGGTTCAAATCCGGTCTCAGACACTTAATAATTACCTAGCTGTGTGGCCTTGGGCAAGCCACTCAACCCCATTTGCCTTACCAAAAAAAACCCTAAAAAAAAAAAAAGAATAAAGTCATGCCCCAGTTGTTAAAATAGTCAAAGGCTATGAACAGGCCATTTTCAGAGGGAGAAATCAAATCCATCCATAGTCATGAAAAAACATTCTAAGTCACTATTGATTAGAGAAATGCAAATTAAAACATCTGAGGTATGTCTTCATACTTATCAGATTGACTAATAAGGTAGAAAAGGAAAAAAACTATAAGTGTTAGAGAGGATGTGGAAAAACTGGTACACTAATGCAATGTTGGTAGAGTTTTGAACTGATCCAATCATTCTGGAGAGCAATTTGGAATTATGGCCAAAGGACAATCAAACTACACATATTCTTTGATCCAGCAATTCCACTACTTGATCTGTATCCCAAAGAGATTTTTTTTAAAGGGAAAAAGATCTACTTGTACAAAAATATTTATAACAGCTCTCTGTGGTGGCAAAGCTCTCTTTATGGTCGCAAAGAATTGGAAATTGAGGGGTTGTCCATAAATTGGGGAGAGCTGAACCAGTTACAGTATATGAATGTAATGGAATTCTGCTGTTCTATAAGAAATGACAAGCAGGCAGATTTCAGAAAAAACTGGAAAGACTTACATGAACTGATGCAAAGCGAAGTGAGTTGAGCCAGGAAAACAATTGTACACAGAAAAAGCAATATTATATGATGATCAGCTATGAATGACATAGCAATACAATGATCTAAGACAATTCCAGAAGTCTCACAAGGAAAATTGCTATTTTCGACCAGAGAAAGAATGTATGAAGTCTAAATACAGATTGAAGCATACTATTTTCACTGTATTTTTTCACATTTTTTGTCTGTTTCTTTTTTCATAACATGACTAATATGAAATATGTTTCACATGATTACACATATATAACCCATATCAAATTGCTTATCATCTCAAAGAGGAGGGGGGTATGGGTGGGAGAGAATTTGGAACTCAAAATTTTCAAATGAATATTGAAATTTGTCTTTACATGTAATTAGAAAAAATAAAATACTTTAAAAATAGAAAAAACTTATCAACCTCATTCATTTCTTTCTCTTTGACTTCTCTCTTGATTTGACTCCTTTGCTCATGTCATGCAATGAAAGACAATATCATAAGGAGAGAGGCTTCTGGTCTTTTATCCTCTGAGGCCCATACAAGGCCTGCTGAAAATTGACCCCTTCCCTTTTACTCTCCTTTTTGCTCTTTCTTTTTACTTTCTATTTTTTCTGTTCTATGTGAAGGAAATTTTAGGAGTTCTAATCTATGAGTTTCAAATCTAAGGTCATAAAAGATAGCCTTCTAAAGTCTGAGTCCATTCCAGATTTAGCACTGATGCCCCAAGGATCAAGAAACAATCATTGAGATTGACAAGCAGGATCTAATCTTTTGCTATCTTTGGATGGGAACTTGGTGAGACCAATGTTATATTCAAACTGTACTAAATCTGATCTCACTCTACCTAGAGAAGGAGGTAGGATGAGAAGAAGATACCTCTTTTGGGGGAGAAATACTGTACTTTTGTCCTTGCTCTATCTTTAAAGTTTTTCTTTCTAAAAACTAATTAATGTTAAATAGTAAGTAGAACAGGGGATGCTGATTACTGGTGATTGATAGTGAGGAGAAACTTTTCCAGTTGAGGCTCAAGCTGATAACATTAGAGAAGAGTTACTCCAAAAACCTTGAAGGAGAGATGTGTTTGGCTTGTCTCTGGGAGAACTATTGATTACTATTCTAGGGTGAGGAGAGGGAAAGCTGGAAAGGAGAAAACTTCAGAAATGAATGTTGAAAACTTTCATTAAATATATTTTAAAAATAAATAAAAAAGGATAGACACCTTCCCAATAACACTGGGGTGAAGCAAGGATATCTATTATACCCATTATCATTCAATATTATATTAGAATTCTTTGCTGTAGCTCTGAGAGAAGAAATTGATTGAATAAAAAATAGGCAATGAGGAAAACAAACAACAACAAAAAAAAGAACCATGGTTAACTATGGGGGAAGTCATGGAGGAAGTGGACTTGGAATTGTCTTTAAAGAATAATTCAGTAGGTTTTTGGAAGCTTGGGGAGAAGTCAGGCAATCCAAGTAAAAGGAAGAGTTTGAGCAAAGGTACCAAAATGGGAAAACTCAGGTTTATTGTTTGGAGGCAAAGAGTAAACTAGTTTGATTAAAACACAAATGTGGGGGCACTTAGGTGGCACAGTCAGGAGGACCTGAGTTCAAATTAGATCTCAGACATATAATGCTTACCTAGCTGTGTGACCTTGGGCAAGTCACTTAACCCCACTGACTTGCAACAAAACAAAAAAAAAAACAACAAAAAACCCACAAGTGTGTCTTGAAGGACCTCTGGTATCAGGAAGGAAAGGGAAGATGATGCCAAAATGGTAGGTTTTCCACTACCAATTTAAGGGAAAACTACTTGAAGAACCATGATCAATGACATCTAAAGAGATGATCTAGAAACATTTAGAACAGAAAGTCGTTAAGCCCAAAGGGCAACAAAAATGTGCATACCCTTTGATCCAGCAATACCACTACTGGGTTTATACTCTGAAGAGATGATGAAAAAGGGTAAAAACATCACTTGCACAAAAATATTCATAGCAGCCCTGTTTGTGGTGGCAAAGAATTGGAAATCAAGTAAATGTCCTTCAATTGCGGAATGGCTTAGCAAACTGTGGTATATGTATGTCATGGAACACTTTTGTTCTATTAGAAACCAGGAGAGATGGGAATTCAGGAAAGCCTAGAGGATTTGCATGAACTGATGCTGAGTGAGATGAGCAGAACCAGAAAAACACTGCACACACTAACAGCAACATGGGGGCCATGATCAACCTTGATGGACTCGCTCCTTCCATCAGTACAGCAATCAGGGACAATTTGGGGCTGTCTGCAATGGAGAATACCATCTGTTTCCAGAGAAAGAACTGTGGAGTTTGAAGAAAGACCAAGAACTATTAACTTTAATTTAGAAAAAAAAATCTTATTATCTGATCTTGTTATCTCTTATACTTTATGTTTCTTCCTTAAGGATATGATTTCTCTCTCATCACATTCAATTTAGATCAATGTATACCACGGAAACAATGTAAAGACTGACAAATTGCCTTCTGTGGGGGTGGGAAGTAAGATTAGGGAAAAATTGTAAAACTCAAAATAAATAAAATCTTTTAAACAAAAAAAGGAAAAAAAAGAAAAGGGAGTCATGATTTCTAAAAACTAGAACAACATATCCATAATCCCAGCTGCCAGAGAGAATAAGGCTGATGGATCTGTTGAGTTCAGGAGTTTTGAACTAAGTAGATTATGCTGATCAGGTGTTCTTACTAAGTTTGCCATGAGTATAGTGAGGCTCCAGGAGGCACGTGGCATCAGTTTGCCTAAGGAAGGGCATACTGATCTAGTTAGAGGGACCTGTGCTGAGTAGCTCTAGCACTTTTATTCTGAGGGAGATAGAGTGACCCAATATTTTAAAATTAAAAATAAAAACCCATTCATTCATGCATACATGTAAAAAGACAAGAAAAATAATGCACAAATATATAACTTAGAGACATAGGGTGAGACTCCAATGATTGTCTCATCTACTTAAAAATAATTACTTTTGGTAGGTAAAATCACTTTCTGATTGAATCCATCAGAACTATGTGTGACCAGGTTGTCTACATTTCCATGATTGAGTCAAAGTCATTGAATGAAAGATTTGGTCACGACTTAAGGAATTTATATAGAAGAAAGGAATTATCTCAGAACCATGCATAACTCCTGAAGCAGAAAGGCTAGAGGAAGAGTAGTATTCTAGCATGCCTTCTGAGGAGAAAAGGAAAGACTAAATTGTAGCAGAGAAGGGACATATCAAAGAGAGCTATGGACTCTATAAACCTACTGGAGGAAAAACAACTGAGAAAAGGTCAGCTCTTTCCCCAATATGCCCTCCTGGTGCCTATCTAATCTATACATGCTATAATAGAATTTGCTATCTTGTTACTCAAAACATTTCCAGTAAACACAAAGAAACCAGATTTTGACTAGAAATGGATATAAATATAAATTTGGGCAGGGAATTTAATCTCTCCCTAAATGATATGAGTTTCCTAACTGAAGACTCAGTGATTTGATTGAACTCATACCTACTCATCTAAAATAAATTGCCTAGAGCCACAGAGGAGGGAAGCATGTGGACTTTAGTGCCATTATATTATCCCTGAATTTAAATGAAATGGTGTTACAAAGACAATTTTAAAAAAATCATTTCTAGAGATACTGGGGGGCAATAATGTTTAGACTTACAATAAATGCTTAATAAATATTTGTTGGTTTGGATTTATAGAGAATTGGCTTGGATTAACAAGTCATGCCAGATAAACTTTATTTCATTTATTAATAGAATTACTACACTGGTAGATCAAGGAATATTGTCGACATAGGTAAAACTAGATTTCAGTAAAACATTTTATGGTGTTTAATTCTTTTCTACATATAGAGAGCTAAAATTACTGTGTAAGACAAAGAGCTATTTTTTCAATGAACAAATGGTCAAAGGATATGAGTAGTTCTCCATGAATTATAAACTATTCACAAGCATGTGAAATATTACTCCAGATTATAAGAGAAATGAAAATCAAAAGAATTCTGAAGTTTTACTTCAAACTCAGTAAATTAGAAAAGAAAGTGATATAACATAGAAATAGCGTGGACAGATAGACACACTAATACACTTTTGGTGGAATTGGTCTAACCATTCAGGAAAGCAGCATAGAAGTATAGTTTTTTTTTAAAAATGAAAAAATATACATATTTTTTGACCAAGATAACCCATGATAAGGCATGTGCCCCAAGAAGGTTATAGAAAGGACCCATGTATACTAAAGTATTCATAGCAGTATTTTTATGATAACAAAGAACAGAAGCAAAGTCCACCAAATGAAGCATGATTAAACAAATTGTAGAACATGAATATAATGGAATATAAAGAATCAGAGCAATTGCATCATGAATATCAAGAGAAGCATGAAAAGACATCAAAAGAAGCATGGAATAGATTCACATTGAAGTAAGCAGAACCACAAAAGTAATATGTGTATGTATATATATATATATATGTGTGTGTGTGTGTGTATACATATATATATATAAATTTGTACTTTAAAATGTATACATTTAGATTTAATTTAAATTAAGAGAATAAAATGAAAGAATTGAAACATTGTAATTATCATGACTGAGTTTGTTTTTACATAAGTGTTGAGAAAATGTACCTCCCTCCCTTTTTGGCTGATGTGGGGGTGGGGAATTATGAGAGTAGGATGTGATATATGCTATGAATATTACTTTTTCTGAACTGCTTTTGTTCATTTTTAAAAATTAGGGAAAGAATGGGGAGAAATGAACATGGCATAAAAACAAAAGAAGGAAAAAAGAAAGAAAAACTATTTAGTAAAATGCAGCGGTGAGTCCTTTTGTTAAGAGAACAATCATCCCTTAATTTATCTTTTGTATAACACCAACTAGTTGTGTGAATATTGGCAAGTTCATAAGTCTGTTTTTTTCTGTGCAGAATGAGATAATTGAATCAGATGATTTCGAAGGTCTTTTCCTGGTCTGAATCTTGATTCTGAAATTGAATTTCCATATTCTGGGTTTGCAGGAAGAGAGGGCCAATTGCATAATAATGACAAAAGAAATAGATCCTTCTTATCTCCTTACTCCCCATGTTCCCCTGATTTATTTCCATGTGAAAACAATTTCTTAAATGTGGAAACATATTCCTTAGCCCCCACCTAGAAAAAACATCAATCTTGTTTCTGGACCACATTAGGAAAGAACAGTTTGTGGAACATAGAGAACCTGATGTTCATTTTATCTAGGGGCCTGGAAACTTTGTGCTGGGTGCTACTCTCTGAAATGGAATAAAGAAAAAGTCTATTATTCTGGTTTTGGGGAACTGAGATTGGGCAGTTGAAGTAGCTACTCTTGTCCTAGTACCAGAGAACTGAGGTTAGGACATTGATAGAACTCCAGCCTCTAAGGGGCACAGTGGATAGAACTCTAGTCCAGGAGTCAGGAAGACTCATCTTCCTCAAATCAAGTATAGGCTCAGATTCTTACCAACTGTGTCACTCTGGGCAAGTCACGTAATCTTGTTTGCCTCAGTTTCCTTATCTATAAAATGAGATGGAGAAGGAAATGGCAAACTACTCCAGTATCTTTGTCAAAAAAAATCTCAAATGGGGTCATGAAGAGTCAGTTACCCCTGAACAACAAGAACATAATTCCTGGGTTGCAAAAAAAGCAGAATGAAGTAAGTAAAATCAGAAAAATAACATACAATGAAGTAATGGGGGTCATGTGCTGACATATTCAGTTTGGCTAAAATGGTGTAACACTCTAAGTTCTTGTTTCTATGAGTGATTTAGGGATTGGCGCATGCATATGGATTCTGAATTGACCTACTCAATTTGCTGTTGTTCAGTCATTTTTCAGTTGTAGCCAACTCTTTGTGACCCCGTTTCAGGTTTTCTTGGCAAAGATACCAGGGTGGTGTGAACTTTCCTTCTCCAGTTCATTTTACAGATGAGGAAATTGAGATAAACAGGGTTAAGTTATAAAAGTTAAGTTCAAGGTCACATAACCAATAAGGGTCTGAGATCAGATTTGACCTCAGGAAGATGAGTCTTTCTGACTCTGGGCCCAAAGCTCTAACTACTGCTCCACTTAGATGCTTCTACTCAGTAAATAGAATCCTTTTTCTATTGATTAAAAGGGTCCGAGACAGCACAGGTTTCCTTTGCATTGGAGGGAGAAAGTCACTCCTTCACTCATAGCCAATGAGACCATGGAGCAAAGGGTCTAAGAACTGTCTCCTTTCCTCTTCCCTCTTCCTCTTTAGGTCATGTGGTCCCAAAATGGTCTAGGTCCCAGTCAAAAGCCTTGCTATTGGTGACTATATCCTATAAGTCAACAAGCATAACTTAGAGAAATACAAATATTACCAAAAGAAAAACAGTATCTTATATTCTAATGGGGGAAGGCAATATATACCAAAAGGCACTGAAGAAGAATGAAGATGTGGACCACTTAATAGTCCTTCTTGAAATGAAACTTCTGGGACAAATCAGCCAATCAGAAGAAAATGCCATAGGGTGGAGGATGCTTCTAGTGTGAAAAGTTCAGGGATGATATAAACTTCCTGAATATAGATATTTTTGTGGCATAGTAGGGAAAGTTCAGAGAGCCTGGATAGAAATGAAATAGGAAGAGCTTTTCCTCCCTGAGGTTTGTTCCAGTTAACCACTTAACTTTGGCTTAGCTTTTTATAAAGAAAAATTTTCCTTTAAAGATAAAGTAAGGGGGCAGCTAGGTGGCATAGTGGATAAAGCACCAGCCCTGGAGTCAGGAGTACCTGGATTCAAATCCAGTCTCAGACACTTAATAATTACCTAGCTGTGTGGCCTTGGGCAAGCCACTTAAACCCCGTTTGCCTTACAAAAAAAAAAAAACTAAAAAAAACTAAAAAAAAAACCCTAAAAAGCATCCTTCCTTCTCGGGGCAGCTAGGTGGCACAGTGGATAGAGCACCGGCCTTGAAGTCAGGAGTACCTGGGTTCAAATCTGACCTCAGACACTTAATAATTACCTGGCTGTGTGGCCTTGGACAAGCCACTTAACCCCATTGCCTTGAAAAATCTAAAAAAAAAAGATAAAGTAAGAATAAATATATAAAATTTCCCCCAGCACTAAAGGGACATGATCTCCCCTACACCATCTTACCTCTTGGAGAGAGGGGAAATTAGACTCACAATTTAGCTCAGTCCAAAGCTGGCAGGACTCTGTGGTTTCTGCTGTCTGACTCCTTGGACCCTTGGTTCTCAAGACCTTGTTGCTGTGCTGACTGCCATCCCTGGCCTGGATTCCTAAACTCCCCAATCTCTATGTCTCTGAATTCTTAGGTTGGATTGAATACTGCTTGCTACACCTTGAATAAAAAATAATGATTAAAAAAGGCCACAAACCTAGGCCTGTTTCTTTGACTGTCTAGCCTAAGCAGGCCCTCAAGCCCTCTTAATTGCTACATGGCCTCACTTACTTTGAATGCGGGGGTCTCTTTCTACTTTGGACATGAAAGTACCAAAAGTACCAAACTGTTGACTCAGTTTAAAGAGACCAGAAATGTCAGGGTCAAGGGCCTCACAACTATATTGGAGGTCATTCCAGTTCTCCAGGATCCTGGAAGAATATTTCTACTGTCTTCCCTAGGATGAATGATCTCTTTCTAGCAAAACTCATTATAGTGATGTTATCACTATTGTTAACAAAGCACATCACACTTTTACCTGTCCCTTATGTCTCCACACTTATCACAGTGATGTTAACAAAGAAAGAAGTCCTTTCTTTGGAGGGAGAATATTTGAGATAGACTTTTAAGGATAGACAGGTTTTTAACTAGTAATGCTGTATTTCCTTCTTTGCTCTTTTCCCTTCTTAACATATCCTTGGGGAAAGTAATCAGAAGCCATTGCTGGTAACTTATACCTTTGTAATGAAGGAAGTTTAGAGTCTATTCCAAGAGAGAGATTTCCCAAGAGAGGGCTTTCCTAGAGACAAGAAAAAAAATGAACTTCAAAGAAACTGAAACAGGGACCATGCATGCTAGGTAGGGAGAATGGGAAAAGGAAGACAAATTTTGACTCCCAACTCCTCAGGGTCCTTCTTACATTGGGAGGAGGCCCTTGGCATTGTAGGACGGGTGAGTGGTGATGGAGAGGATAAGAAACTGTTCATCTATACTTCTGTGAAGACTCTGGGTTCTAGTGGATCTTGTGGAAAGTGGTACCAAACCTCTTTTGGGTTGAGGTCTTGGAGCAGTTTCATTTCAGATAGAAACTGTAGAAAGAAGAGGAAGAGGAAACAAGGGGAGACAAATTCCCAGTAGGTTCCTTAGCCTCAGCTAAGCCACTTTTGATTGTTCATTTGCATTTTGTGCCTTCCTGTGTACTGAGGGAGGGAAAAAAATAGTTAATAGGATGTGCCAGCATGAGTTATATCAGATTTCAGACAATGCAGAGTTTACAGGGAAAGGATTCCTGGGGCCAGCTCCAGTGAGGCAGAAGCATTCAGGGAAACATTCAGGTCAAGCTGCATCCTTATTGTGGTTCTGGGAGATTCCAGGGAAACCAAAAAAGACATGTTCATTTTACATTAGCCTGAAGCAGTGGTAAACATTTAAATTCCAGGCCCATAAAGAAATTTAGCAAGGAGCAACTTTCTCTTTCCCTCCTCCCCCTAGGCTCACCTGATCTACTTACCCCCACCCCCACCCCGCTCTAAACCAGCCATGATTTTCCTCAAAGTCTCTTCTTTCTCTGGGTCCCAAAGTGATGAAGGTGCTACTTAAGTGGAAATTAGAGATCCATTTGGAGAAAGACCTTAGCCCAAGTCTTGGCTTGTCCTTAGGGCAAGTGAAAAACTGGTAATCAGAAGGCTTCAAACAGAATTTAGAGAAAATAAATCCAAAAGATCCTGAATCCTGGATCTTAAGGGTTCTTTTAAAATGGTCACTAAGGGGGCGACTAGGTGGTACAGTGGATAGAACCCCAGCCCTGGAGTCAGGAGGATCTGAGCTCAAATCCAGTCTTAGATACTTAATAATTACCTAGCTGTGTGAACTTGGGCAAGTCACTTAACCCCATTGCCTTGAAAAAACCAAAAAATAAAATAAAATAAAATAAAATGGTCAATAAGAACCAGTTCTGGTTCAGTGGAAAGAACACTGGATTTGAAGTTAGGTGACTTGTTCAAATTATAACTCTATAGTACTTATCAGTGGAATCATAAACAAGACATTTTTAAAGCTTCAAGTTCCTCATCTTACAAATGAGGGGATTGAACTAGATGACTTCTAATGTCCCTTCCAATCTATGAGTTTCCTAAATTATTCTTCTTGTTTTTCAGAGACACTGAAGTACACAAGAATGGGAATGGAGCCCTATAAGCCACGGTGGAAGGGAGGTTACCTGAGATGCCAACATTAAATTAAGCAGATTCAGGAGAGGTATTGGTCTCAATCCATCATAACATTTATTTAGTATCTCTTATATTTGCCATGCTGTGCTGGCCCTGGGATGCAAAGAGAGAAAAGACATGGTTCCTGATGTAAAGGAGATGATATTTTAATGAAAACAAGTATAAAAATTTCTGATACAAGAGATATCAATCAATAAGTATTTGTTAAGCATTCTGTGTGCCAGTCACCTTCCACTTCATCCAGGGACTCAAGAATACCACCACCTGGGCTAAGGGAATCTCTTTTTTCCATGTAAATTCAAAATTACCATAGGGCAATAATACAGAGATAGTTTCACTTCCCTCTTATCATTTGAAAGTAGGATGGGGGGGGAGGACAGCTAGGTGGAGCAGGGGGGGCAGCTAGGTGGCACAGTGGATGGAGCACATGCCCTGGAGTCAGGAAGACCTGAGTTCAAATCTGATCTCAGATACTTAATAATAACCTAGTTGTAGATCCTTGGGCAAGTCATTTAACCCCATTGCCTTGCGAAAAATAAAAAGAAAAGAAAACAGGATATGCTTCCTATAATTCCTCAAGCTCTCTATGGGGAAAAAAGGTTGTCCAAAACATCCTGATGAAAGAGATTTGACAATTGAGGGGGAAGTGAACCATTTTCCCAGGGGTATAGTGAACCCCCCCCCCAAAAAAAGGAGCAGGGCCTGGGTGGTTCTGTGTATAGAGTGGAACAAAGAAAGACTTTAGGAGGTCCATTAGACCTATGCCTAAAATTATACCATCTCTGTCAGATATATTTTCCTGGAGTTCAGAACTGAAAAACTTCTGGAAAACCCTCTCCCTTCCTGGGTTAGGATTGATTTTTTTGAGGCCTTTGAGTAGTGGAATATCCAGTCATGATAGTCAGGCACATGGATATGAAGCTGTTGTTTTAAGACCTCATTCCAATATTTAGCAATGCCAGCTACCTCAGGATGATATGAAAGATAGAAAAACTAAGAAATGTTATGGTGGTGGACCTGATCACAGGCTTTCTTTTAAATAAAATCGATCCCCTGGGAGCAATAAGGAAGAAGGGTATACTTTCTGAGAGCTTCCATGGTTCCTGCTATTGTGATAGATTTGACTGGCACTTCAATGTCATGATCAGAATAGGTAACAAGGACAAATCTCTTGCCCTGAGATGATGGAAAGGGGTGTGTGTGGCAATATAATCCATTTACTATTTGGAGGAAGGTCAGAAGACATAGGAGATCATGCCATGCTGGTTTTTCACAAGTGAGTTCTCTGATTGACACAAGCATAGTTGGGCAGGAGAAGCTGTCTCATTCCTTATTAGGGAGATCATGTGGTCCTGAGCCCATAACAATGTGGCACTATAGCCTCTATTGTTCCTTCAAGGGCATCAAGATGTTTATTAAGTTCAGTGAAGGGTGTATGATGCCTCTAATGGGCCTTGTTAAGTTCCATAAATAATTGTATATGATGGGAAGCATTAACAGGATGAGGAATAAAATTCCTCTATGGGTCTTGACCCCAAGGGGAGAAAGTTTAGTTGTGAGTGCTATTCTTTTTAGACTCCAGATCACTTTTTCAAACCCAAAGCTAATGATAATTTTTTGTCCTTCATTTTCAAAAAAGACCACAACATCAAGGAGGTGATGCTATGTCAAGTACATGAATTGTATTTAAGTGAGAGGGTGCTGTGCTAAGTCACCAGCCTTATTTTCTCCTCCAGAGCCATCTATGTCCAGTGGCCAGAAAGGAATCAGGACAACTGGAGATGGCCCTGAATGTGAGACAATCACAGTTAAGTAACTTGCCCAAAGTCACCAGCTAGTAAGTATCAAATGTCTGAGACTGGATTTGAACTCCCATCCTCCTGACTCCAAGACCAGTGTTCTATTCACTGTGCCACCTAACTGACTCAAAGCTATTGGTCAAGAATCAGTATAGATAAAGGACTTATCTGTCCCATCCTACAAGGTGTTCTCACGTGATATCCACTTAACTTCTCAGTCCACTGAGAAGTCCACACTCCCATCTCAGGTTCCAGATTAATGTCTACTGAAATCCCAATCCCAATGGGACAGAGCTGTCAGTAAATCAAGCAAAATGGAATTCTTCATAAGTCATGTACTCATAGGTAGGGGCCTATTGGGATATGGGAGAGGGAGGGTGTTGTGACTTCAAATGGAGGTCTCAATCTCTAGTAGAGTTGCAATCTATTTATGAAGGGCACTCAAGATGGTTACTGCCACAGTTGATCTGTCCTCCTGCCATGTGGCAAGAAAGATTAGCAGCTAACCCTAATCCTAACCCTAACCCTAACTTTGATTTTACTGGTATACTGTGGAAGCTCTGGGTCTATTGATCCCCAGTCCCATCAGGAAAACTCCCTTCACTTGTGTGATTGCCAGCTCCATTAATTATCCCTCAGTCTCCACCTGAGATCAGAATGTACTGGATGACTTTACTTATTATGTCCAACTTCTGTTGAAAGGTCACGGAGTGTTGAACTTGATGCCCCAGCCAGACTCCTCTAGCTATCCCTGAGCAAATTGCTCTGAGTTGGTGGAAGTCTATTCCTTGTATTCCCTACCCACAACCAGGTTCCACTGAGAGATGCTTAGTCATCTGATCATGCCAATCTATGAATTTACAGTGCCATTCACCCAACTCAAGCATGATGTGAGCCATAAGGTTGTCTTCCTAAATGACAGCAAGAAGAAGAACAAAGAGCTGTACTACTCCCAACTTCCTGGAAAACTCTTCAAACAGATCTAGAAGACAAATCCTGACATTGAAAGGTGACAAAAAGTCACAAGTCATTTTTCTAGGCCAAATCTGCTCAGAGAGACAGATGAAGAAGTTTATACACATTGGGGTATCAGTTCAGAAGTGTGCCCAAAGGCATGAGGAGGTCCCAGACCATACCAAGGCACTGTGACAGGAGATTTTGGAAGCTTTGTTGCTCCCAAGCAGCAGCTCCAGATCACAGGTCCAGGACAGACTGAGAAGAGGACCTTCATTTGGGAGTGAAGAAGCTCAGAACTTAGTAGTAGCTGTGTGTGACTCAGACCCCAGAAGCAGAGCAAGGTCTCAATTTTAGCTTTGAGCTAGCTATAGATTCCCAGACCAAAGGAAAGCTTGAAATTCTGACACTTCAAACCAGTCGAGCTTCCTGGCTGATTGATGGTGGCTGAGTCCAACAGCAGGCCGCTACTGCTTGGTCTGAAATTTGTGTCAAGAACTTGCAGAGTTGGGGCAGGTAGGTGGCACAGTGGATAAAGCACTGGCCCTGGAGTCAGGAGGACCTGAGTTCAAATCCAGCCTCATACATTTAATAATTGCCTAGCTATGTAACCTTGGAGAAGTCACTTAGCCCCATTGCCTTAAATAAAATAATAATAAAAAAAAAGAACTTGCAGAGTTCAGCCAAGAGGTCAGCAATCAGACTTGGCCCTGAATCAGGCCATTTGAGAACACTGGGAGCTTGTAGGTCTCTACTCTGAGCAATCTCTGAAAGCCTAGAATAAAACAACACTCAATATCTTTTTTTCTATCAATCTTTTTTTTTGCAAAGTTTTAAATTTTATAATTATTTTTCTCCCTCCCACCCTCCCTTCCCTCCCCTCTAATAGAAGGCACTCTGCTATATAAACTCAATATATTAAGAAAGCAGTAGCAACAGGACCAACCTTTGACCTTCCTTCCAAAAGCACACATATCCTGTCTCTAATATCAGGTCTCTAATTATCAAGGGAGTAAGCTGGAAGAATAAGTAAATGAAAAAAGAATACAATCAAAACAGTTATTATGGTAACAGGTACACTAAAGATATAAATCCAGAAGAGTATGACTATAAAATATTTTCCAGCAAAGTCCCAAACAAAACAAAACTTAGGCACAAATTTGACTAGAATCATGAACAAGATTAAGTGAGAGCTAAAAAGAGAGTTAAATATTTTTCATAGATGAAATAAGAGCATCAGAGAGGAAAAATGAAAAAGAAATGAAATTTACTTAAGAAATAATTGGAAAGAGAATTAGCAGCTTGACACAAGAAGTCCAAAATTTTGCTCAAGCAAAAAAATTCCCTGAAATTAGAATGAACTGAATGGAAGTCAATGAAGCAGCAAGAAATATTAGAACAAAAGTTTAGAAAACTGAAAAAAATTGAAGGAAATATAATAATAAAAACAATTGATCTGGAAAACCAAAGAGAAAAAAAATTAAGAATATTTGAACTACCATGATTCTATAAAAAAAGAACTAAAAAGCTATACTTCAAGAACTCTTTTTTAAAAAAAATATCTTTCCAGATTTCTAAGAACCAGAAGCCAGAGTAGAAATAAAAACAATCTATTTAAATGTCTACTGAAAGAAATCCCAAAGTAAAAACTCCCAGGAACATAGTAGCCAAAATCCAGAGCTTCCAGGAAAATATCTAGAAAGGAAAGAATGTAAGTATCAAAGGGCCACAGTCAGGAACATACATGATTTAGTAACCATCACTATAAAGAATTTTAAAAAACCTTAAAATATGATATTTCAGAAGAAAAAGGGATATAGTTTTACAGTCAATAATAACAAACAATAAAAACAATACAATTTTACAGAAGGAACAAACTGGGCCATTAATGAAATGAGACTTCCAAGAAGATCTGATGAAAAGATCAAAACTGTGTAGAAACTTTGAAGTTCAAGCACAGGAGTTAAAGAGAAACATAAAAAAGTAAACTCTAATGAACAATCATAATGGACTAAACAAATATAAACTGCTAATATTCTCATGTGTAAAGCTGCTATGGGAAGTGTCCCCTCTGAACTCCATCATTGTCCAGAGGTCATAGAAGGAAGTTAATTAAGCAGGGCCTGGAAGTCATTTTGTTATGTCTTAATGATTTTACAAGAAGAATAGAAAGAGGTGAATAGGAACACAGTAGGAGGGGAAGGGAAAGGAAAGTAAGAGAAGGGCTGACACTTGAACCTCATCTCATCTGAATTGATCAAAGAAAGAAAGAATATACATAGTTGGGAAAAGAGAGATATTTCAGTCAACGTGAAAATAAGAGGGAAAGGGAGAAGGGAGTGCAGAAATTAAAGGGAGTTTAG
Organism: Macrotis lagotis; assembly: GCF_037893015.1. Taxonomy (NCBI): domain Eukaryota; kingdom Metazoa; phylum Chordata; class Mammalia; order Peramelemorphia; family Peramelidae; genus Macrotis; species Macrotis lagotis. The sequence continues at coordinate 457,687,671 of NC_133658.1, forward strand.
ACTAAGGGAGGGATTAGTCCTAGGCAAAATAAACTGTAACTAAACATATTCAAACATATTTATAGCTTTTTTAGTGGTAGCAAAAAATGGGAATCAGAAAAGTTGTCTTTAAATTGGAGAATGGCTAAACAAGTTAAGGTATATAAATTACACAGAATTTGATTAAGGGATGGCTTCAGAAAAAACATGGGAAGACTTGTAAGAACTAATGCGGAGTGAAGTAAAGAAAGCCAGCAGGACAGTTTATATAATGACAGCAGTATGGTGAAGACAATTTGAAAGTCATAGGCACTCTTACTCAGCATCATAAGCAATCAAGATTCCTGGGGACTAATGATAAAATATGTTACCTACATCATGATAGAAAAGTGCACCTACTCAAGAGTAGAGGATGAAATGTATTTTTTGGATATGGTCAATGCAGAAATTTGTTTTGTTTAGCTGTATATATATGTATATATATATATACATATATATTTAAGAGGTGTTGTTTTTCTTATGTTCTTAATGGGATGGAGGATTAGAGTGGGAGGAAGAGGTGATTTTTTTCTTTTCTGAATAAAAAAAGCCAATTTAAGAAAATCATTTTTTCTTTTTTTGTATTTTGAATTTTTTTAAAAAAGTTTCCAGTTCTGCATTGTCTTCTTCCCTCCATCTCTTATCCCATGCATTGAGAGTACCCATTATAAAAACGAAGTCATACAAAACATTTCCACATTGTTGTAGAACAATAAAGAGAAAAAGAATGCACGTAAATCTACAGTTAGAGTTCATTAGTTTCTCTCTCTGAAAGTAATTTGAATACTTCATCATGAATATTTTGGAAATGTCATGGATTATTGTATTTGGAATTGCTAAGTCTTTTACAGATGATTACCATTAGAATATTGCTGTTACTGTTTACTTTGTTCTCCCATTTCTGCCCATTTCCTTTGTTGGTTTTTGTAAGTATTTTCCAGGTTTTTCTAAAATCATTTGCTTCGTCATTTCTTACAGATTTCATCACAGTCTTATACCAGCCATTCCCCAATTGATAGGAATTCCTTCTGTTTCTAATTTTTGCAGTCAAGAAAAGAGCCACTATAAATATTTTTCACCTGTAGGGGTGGCTAGGTGGCGCAGTGGATAGAGCACTGGCCTTGGAGTCAGGAGTACCTGGGTTCAAATCCAACCTCAGACACTTAATAATTACCTAGCTGTGTCAAAATAAAACATAAATATTTTTCACCTAATATTTCACCTTCCTTTTTCTTTTATCTCTTTTGAATACAGAACTAGTAACAATGCTACTGGATTAAAGAGTATGCAGTTTTATAATTCTGTGGATATAGTTTCAAATTGCTCTCCAAATGTAGAACCAGTTCTCAGCTCCAACCACAGCACATTGGTATGCCTATTTTAGAAAATCAAATGTTAAGGGTAGCCCTGACACTAGAGTTCTGTTAATTCAGGTTTGATATTGGGATAAAATAAAGCACTCATGGGTCCAGTTAAAAAAAGAGGTTTATGTAACTATAGCATAGAAATGGTATCAGTGTGCTATGTACTGGCACCCTCTCCAGCACCTACTACAAGATCCACCAGTTCAACTCTACATAGTCTCCTCTCAATTCCCTTTCCCCTTTACCTTATCAAAGAGTTTGTCTTTTCAAATCCCATTCTTGTATTACTCCCACTATCTGCTGCCATCACTCCTCCTCACATATTGCTGAGGGGAAACTGGAGAAAATCATGAAAGGATGCTGATTGGATCCACTGCAAGTTTGTTACATCATCTTAACTGAACCCTCATTACATCCAGGGGAGCTAGATGGTGCAGTAGATGGAGTCAGTTCTGGATCGGGAGGATTCATCTTCCTGAGTTCAAACCTGGCATTAGACACTTATTAGCTGTATGAGCCTGAGCAAATCACTTAACCCTGTTTGCCTCAATTTCTTCATCTGTAAAATGAGCTGAAGAACAAAATGGCAAAACGTTCTAGTATCTCTGCCAAGAGGAGTCATGAAGAGTCAAACACAACTGAAATGACTCAACGATAACAATCATTTCACTATCCTACTCATCACGGTGATTTTTCCACACCACTTCATCTCTCCTCAAAATTCCCAACAGCTTCTTTTCTATCTGTCCTCTCAGCTGAAAAGCTTGACTTATGTTTCTCTGAGAAAATTTAGGTCATTTGCTGAGTTCTTTCTTCTCTTCTCCTCCTTATCTCACATCATTCAGATGCCTTGTGCCACTATCTCCTCCTACATCCATCTCAATGGGAAAGGTGGCCCTTTTTACTAAGACAAACCCTTCTATTTGTACAAGTAAACCATAATATTTTAACTACAGCAGATTTTTCCCCTCTAGCATCCCCACTTTATTACTAATATTCAATTATTCCCATACTTTAGGCAAATGTGCCAATGTCTTCCTTATTCTCCAAAATAATCCCTCACTTTTCCTTCTTTCTCCTCAAAAAAAGAATGCTAGCTATCATGGTGCATCTCTCTCCTTTCTTTTGTGGACAAATTCCTTGAGAAGGTCATCCATATTAGGTGCCTCCACTTTTCTTTCACTCTTAACACTTAGCAATCTGACTTTTTATTTAATCTTTCAGCAGAAACTTCTTTCTCCAATGTTACCAATGTTCTCTTAATTGTGAAATTTATTGGTCTTTTCTCACTCCTCATCCTCCTTAACCTCTCTATATCCTTTGACACTGTTAATTACCTTCTTCTTAATACTCTCTTCTAAGTTTTCATGATGTTGCTTTCTCCTGGTTCCCCTCCTCCCTTTCTGACTTTGACTGCTCCTTCTCTGTCCCTTTTATTAAATCATTATCAGCATCAGCCTCACTGACTAGGGAAGTCTTCCAAAGCTCTGTCCCCCATGACGTCTTTTTTCTTTTCCCTCTTTACAATTTTGCTTGGTGATTTCATCAGTTTTCAAAGTTTCAAAAATCATCTCAATGCAGAAGATTTTTAGATCTACATGTCCACCCCAACCTCTCTCCTGACCTCCACTCACATCTCCAAATGCCTGTTAAACACCTTGTCCCACAGACATCTCAAATTAACATATCTAAAACTGAACCCAGCTTTCCCTTCAAATCATCTCTTCTAAATGTTACTGTTGAGGCCAAATCATTCTTACAGTCACCCAGGCTTATACTCTATATATCTTCAACTTTTCATCCTCTCACCCATATATTCAACAAGTTGAAAAGAACTATCATTTCTAATATTGTAGCTTCTCTTGTATATGCCCTCTTCCCTTCTCTGACACTATAACTATCCTGGGTCAGACTCTCATCATCCCATACCTGAATTACTTCTATAGTCTGTTGGTTAGTCTCCCTGCCTTAGGTCTCTCCTGACTATAATCCATCTCTTCAGATGTCAAATTCATCACCTTAAGGTTCAGGTCCCTATCACCTGCCAAATCAAATTTTTTTTTAGTTTTTGCAAGGCAAATGGGGTTAAGTGGCTTTCCCAAGGCCACACAGCTAGATAATTATCAAGAGTCTGAGACCGGATTTGAACCCAGGTACTACTGGACTCCGAGGCCAGTGCTTTATCCACTGAGCCACCTAGCCACCCCATACCAGATCAAATATAAAAATCCTTATCTGGCTTTTAAAGTCCTTCATAATCTGCTCTCTTCTCCCCTTTCCAGTTATCTTATACCTTATTCTCCTCCATATATTTTTTTCTGGACCTGGAGCACTTGCCTTCTTCCTAAACCTGGCACACAACTCTGTCTCCCAATTCCAAACATTTCCAATGCCTTGTAGCTTTGTAGCTTCCTTGACTTTCTGCTCAAGTTTCAGATAAAATTCTGCATTTTATGAGAAGCCTTTCCCAGACTTCCTTAATTTTAATTTCTTCCTTCTGAGGCTAAACCCAATTTATCTTGTATATTTCTTTCTTGTACATAGTTGTTTGCATACTGCTTCCTCAATCTATGAGCTTCTTGAGAGGTGGGGCTATTTCCTACTTTTTTCCTACATTGTCTTTTCTCTGACCCTGTGCCAACTTCCTATTGTAGAATAGTTCCTTCCTTCTCCCTAATTTCCAATCTTTCCTATTCTACTGGTTTTTTTCCTGCTGCTTATAAACATGCCTAAGTCTCTTCTATCGTTAAAGAGCTTCACTTGATTTTACCATTTCTTCAAGCTATCAGCTTATATTCTACTTTTTCTCAGTCAACCTCCCAGAAAAAAACTTTCTAAACTCATTGTTTCCACTCTTCCCTGTCTCTTGTGATCTGGTTTCTGATCTCACTCAGCTGAAACTCCCTTCTCCAGAGTTACCAGAAACATTTCAAATGGCTAAAACCCAATTGTTATTGTTGTTTTCTCAATCTATCTTTTTCAGTCTCTCTGTAGCATTTGACACTAGTGACTACTTTTTCTCCTAGAATATTTCTTTTTCTCATGACACTGCTTTTAATTCATTAATTTTCATGGTGAAGGCACTATTAAAAAGCCTGCTAGTTATTAAACTCGTTATTAAAACTAAAAGCTTTGAGTAGTTTGACTACTCAATGCCATAACCTAGTTGAAGCCTATATTGTCTGAACATCCATTGTCTCAGGTAAATACAGATGTTTGCTTATCCATCTTAAAGGTTTGTAGAAGAAACTTCGATTTGTTGCTCCTCACAGAAAATTTATGCTTTACCACAGTATTCCATTAAACAAATATTCAAGGTGTATGGTTTGTTGGCATAGTTCATAATTCTAAGTAAATCTGATTGATTGTTTAAAATGTGAGTCTTTTTTTTTTAACCTTAATCTTTGAATATAACCCCTATTTTAAAGATCAGAAATACCGGTGGAAATGCACATCTCTAAGAAGATTGTTGGCTGGTACTCTATTTCATAGGCCTCTATAAAATCTCTGTGGTCATCTAAAGAACTCAAGCTTTTAGCAGGTTATTAATGCATGTTATATTATTTTTTTTAGGATTTTTGCAAGGCAAATGGGGTTAAGTGGCTTGCCCAAGGCCACACAGCTAGGTAATTATTAAGTGTCTGAGACTGGATTTGAACCCAGGTACTCCTGACTTCAGGGCCGGTGCTTTATCCACTATGCCACCTAGCTGCCCCATATTATTTTCTTATAAAAATCAACAGATCATTTAGTTGGCTTATCTTCCCTGACTTTCTTTAGATATCAAGTAGCTCTCCCTGGCTAAAAGACATCATATTATGTAGAAACATCTCTGTACTTCTGTAATATCTGTTGGTATAATTTTTATGGTCAATTGATGTGGTTACCGGATAAATTTTGGAAATAGAGCTGAAGATGCAGCTATTTGCAAAACTTGATGATATTAAGAGCTTTGCCAGTGATTGAATCTTGGACTTATTAAGATTCATTATTGTTGTATTTAAGGTTCTACATATTTTTTTTCTTCCTTCTTAGTCTTTCTTGCTGTATTATCATCCATGTCCTCCCCTGTAATTGTGGGTGTACTCCAGGGTCTGTCCTAAGCCTCTTGCTTCACACTCTTTCTCTTGGTGATATCACTGGCAAAAAAAGTTCAGTTTTCATCTGAAGATTATTCCCAGGAATAGAGATCTAAGCCTAGTCTTTCTGCTGTATTCTTGGCCTGTTTAGTCAACCTATTATTGGACATTTTGAATTCGATTTTCTTTAAGCCTCTTAGACTTGTTGTGTCTAAAACAGAATTCATCTTTTTCTCTGAAATCCTTCTCTGACCCTCCCTATTTCTGTTGAAGCAGCACCATTCCTCTAATCATACAAGTTTGCAACATCAGAGGCATCCTCAACTGCTCACTATTCTTTATTCCATACTTCTTATATTCATAACATCTCTCACATTCTTACCCTTTTCTCCTCTCACATGACCACCTAGCTAGTATAGACCCTGAACATCTCTTGCCTAAACTATTCTAATAACCTAATTGGTCTCCTTGTCTCAAGACTCCGCTCTTTCCAACCTATCCTCTACATAGTTGCAAAAGTGAGATCTCTAAAACATAGATCTGATCACATCACTCCCCTGTTCAGTGATTCTTCTGTTTCTAAAATTCTTCTGTTTGACCTCTAAAACCCTTCACAATGGGTTGTAACTTTCCTTATCATATAGTATTCCACTCACTTTTCATTCCAGACAAATTGGAAAATGTTCTATTTTTATGTCTCTGTGCATAGAAATCTCAAATCTGGAATATACTCCTTTGTGGACCCTATCTCTCAGAATCCTTAGCCATCTTTATAATTCAAAGAGCTACATAAAGTCTTAATCCCCTCATCTACTAGTGACCCACTAAAAATACTTTGCATTTACTTTTATATATTTGAATATCTATACATATATATTTATTTATGCTCTTTCATGTATGTTATTTCCCTCAATATAAGGTAAACTCTTTTAGGGCAGGATGTTTCATTTGTGTCTTTGTGCCTGACCCTCTGTAGGCACTTAATAAACACTTACACTTGAATTGATTGACCACAGTACCACTTGTAATCTTGAGTGCAACCCCATGAATGAATGCCTGGTTTTTTCCATTCTGCTATATCAGATTTCCTCCTAGTGCTTCCTCAAGCTATTAGAAAATGTCCACAGCCGGTCATCCTGCTTTTACCAGCAAGCTAGATCTCTTGGACTATGAGCCAAATCTTCCCTCAGCACGACTTCTGATCACCTAAGTCTCTGAGCTCATTCACATTTCAATTTCAACTACTGTACTGGATCTCTGTGATTCATTGATTTAAGATAGCATGAACTTTTAAGAATGAAGTGCTTCTGATTTGGATAGGTAAGTCTGACTGCTCTAGAATTTATTTAAACCTAGATATAGATACTATCCAGAAGGAGGTCTTGCTTGCTGTGCATGTTGCAAGTTTTTAGTTTTCTTATTTGTTCTGGCAATAATAGATCAAGTATTTTATTACTATCTTATGAGTAGCATCCTCTGAACTTATCTATCCTCTTCTTCCCTGATATATCTTTCCACGTGCCACCTTTTATGGTCTAATCCTATTTCTCTTACTTTTGGAAATGCTACCCATCCTTCAAGACATAGCTAAGATGCCAAATAAGATTCCTTTATGATGCCTCTAAGAACACTTTACTGATCCCTATTAAAAGATGTGATCTCTCCATCTTGGAAACTTTCATAATTATTTTGGCCCATATTTTTTTAAAATAGTCATTTATTCATTTTGCTATAATTTCTTAAATACCTGATACATGCAAAACACTGAGGAATAGGTACATAGTCAATTAAGACACCCTGAAGGAGTTCAAAAACTATCAGAGAGATTATGATCAATATATTGCCTGCACTAAGACAATCATTTTTATTTCCCTTCCCCCTACCTCAACCTTGAACTACACCATGGGATTCTGGGTTCTGAGAGGTGAGCTTTTTCCTTATTTTTTCCAGGAACCAGGTCTTCCTAACCAAATCTCCAGATGCTTCCCCCCCTTCTTATTCGTCTTTAAGTTTTATCTTGCTTTATTAGAATTTTTGTGGTTGCAAAAAACTTGGGCAGGAGGGAAGCAAAAACTTATCAATTGGAGAATATCTAAACAAATTTTGGTGTGTAGAATATTTCTCTATTGTAAGAAATGACAAATTTGATGAATACAGAGAAACTTGAAAAGACTCATATGGACAGTATAATAAGCACAGTGATACAAGCAAAGTCAATAAACTAATGTGTACAGTGATAAAACAATGCAAATGACAAAAACAACCACAAAACAGTTGAAAGTGAACACTGCAAAATTAAAAGACAAGCTTGACCTCAAAGATGAGATATGAGAAAACACCTCCTTTCACTCCTTTGCAGAGATGAAAGGTCCACATGTGTGAGACATCATATAATCTCAAGTTTTTTTTTTTTAAATATTGAACAGTTCTGATTTTTTCCTCTTTAAAAATTCTTTGTTTTGAAAGACATTTATCTGAAAGGGGGAAAGAAATACAGAAAGAAATTTAGGAAATGTCAAAAAAAATGACACCAATAAAAATTTATTTTAAAAATAGAATATAAACCTCTTTGAGGGCAAATACTGTCTTACTAGCTTATATTTGTAGCCTAAAACAAAGCAAGAATTTAATAAATGTTCCATCTATAATAATTATAATGCAGAATAATTATTAAAAGGCAATTTAAGGTACAAGTATGAGGTTGGAGGAAGAAAATGTTATTTATCCTCAGTTTTATTTTCTTCTTTTACCTCCCACTGTCATAGGAGCAAGTACACACTAAATACTCAGAAAATGTCTGTAGAAGAAATAATTTTTCTTCTTGATACAATTCAGCAATGGAATCTAAGGACCTGGGCCCAAATTCCACTTCTGTACTTGACCACTTGTGTGATCTTTTGTCAAGCTACTTAATCTTTCTGAGCCTCAGTTCCCTCATCTGTAATATCACACTTTTGGGTTCAACATATAGGGAAACAATGTGTCTCATGTTAATTAATTAGTAGAGGGAGATCAGATAACTAAGTACAATTTCTGAATTAGCTCTAAGGTAGTGTTTCACTTGAGCTATCTTCCTAGACCTCTTGAGTCCCTCTGAAGTGCTCATTGAGGGTGGGGTGGGGAGTTGCTCTTCACATAGGCTACAATATCCCTATTGTCCATTAGAAATCTCTCCAGTTTGCAAACTCCTAGGGTATCCTTTCCTGTTCCTTCCCCCAATAGGCTAAGTCATTGTTTTAAGCATGGTTCAGAAGTGACTTTTCTGTGAATCCCTTACTGACTAGTTCAATGTATTCTAGGAGATGAATTGAAAAATTATTCAAAATATTAGAATAAGAAATCTCTTATCTAAGGATGACTCAGAATTTCTAGCCTACTCACCTGAAAGAGTCTTCCATTCTCTCAGGTGACTTCCTAATGTATTTATAGATTCAAATCCTTCAGCAAATTCTGAGCACATGCATAGTTTATTGCATATGAAATAAAAAAGAAACTAGAACAAATATTCCTATATAAAGATAAGTACCACCATTTGAGTTCCTCTCCTCCCTTCTTCTAGGCTCTCTCCAGGAACTTAGAGTACATCCAGGGGCTATCTTGATCACACAAAACTAACAGCATCCTGTATAAAAGAAATAAGAGAGACCAACTAGATATTAGAGGAGGAGGAAACAGGATGGGCCCAAGCTTTCCCACACTTCTATAAAGGTCAAGAAAACATAATAGACTGAGTTCTGTTTGGAAAAATACAAGGAAACATCAAAGTGAAAAATATTTTTTTTAGTTCCACAAAGGGAAAAAGACAAAGTAGTCTATAGTCACTGGGGACAGGGTCTAGTCAGGGTGCCTGGTGCAACTTTGTAGCATGGGACTGGACTGGGATTGTTCCCTAGGGCAAGAAGAGATCTAGGATCCAGTTAGAGGGTCCTGATTCTGTATAGGAAGCAGAAACATGGAAAATTTTGTTTCTCATATTCAAGAACTAGGTGGCAAAAGTTGTAATCATAATCTCAGACAAAACAACAGTCAAAACATTTGATTAGAAGAGCTAAACAGAGATATAACACTCTGCTGAAAGATATTAGAGACAGTGAATTAATATCAATAGCAACTGTATTTGGCAAATGCCATAGCATCTAAATACTTAAAGGAAAAGTTAAAATCATTTAGTTAGAAATAGACAGTAAAACTACAAAATGAGGGGCAGCTAGATGGCATAGTGGATAAAGCACCGGCCCTGGAGTCAGGAGTACCTGAGTTCAAATCTGGTCTCAGACACTTAATAATTACCTAGCTGTGTGGCCTTGGGCAAGCCACTTAACCCCGTTTGCCTTGCAAAAACCTAAAAAAAACCCCTGCAAAATGGGAGAACTCAAAGTGCCCTTTCAGACATAGATACATCTAATAAAAATAAACAAGAAATGTTATAGAATTTTATAAAACTTAGAGATGATAGATATCTGAAGAATATTGAATGGGAATAGAAAGGAATATAGTTACTCTCAGCTATGCAAAGCACCTTTGTAAAATTAACCTTGTATTTGGAAACAAAAGCCGCACAAAGAAAAGCAGAATTATTAAACACACATTTTAGGAACCATAATGCAAAAAAATTACATTCAATAAAAGGCCACTAAAGAAATGATCAAATATTATTGAGGATTAAACAAAAATCCTAAAGAATGAGTGGGGTATAGAACAAATCATAGAAGTTATAGACACTTTCATGGAAAGATGGGAGTCTAGACCACAAACTAAATGTCAAATTAATAATCATTAAAACAATTCAGGATAAGAAATAGAGACATTAATCAGTGGAACAAATTACATATCTAATGTGGAAAAGTAAATAGGAAAAATGGCCTAGTATTTGACAGATCCAAAATTCCAGCCTATTGGGACAAGAGCTCACCATTGACAAAAATTTATGGGAAAACTGGAAAGCAGTTTGGTAGAAACTAGGTGTAGATCAATATCTTACACTGTATAAAAAGACACTCCAAGTGGATGTAATGACTTACAGATAAAGAGTGACAATCAAATTAGAGGAACATGGAAGAAATAACTTTTCAGATATAATAACGGGGAAAAGTTCATTTCAAAACAAAGAACAGAGATGATCACAAATTATAGTTTTTAATAATTTTTTTTTGCAAAATAAAGTCCATGCAGCTTAATTTACAAGGTAAGCCAGTAAATGAGGGAAAAGATCTTTGCAGCATGTCTCCCAGATAATGTCTCATTTCCAAGATATATAGGACACCGATCCAAATTTATAACAATACGAATCATCCCTTAATTGATAATTGCCAAGGAATTTGAGGAACTGGTTTACAGAGGAAAAAACTCAAGCTATCATTAGCCAAATGAAGATACTTAAAATCACTAATAATTAGAAAAATGCAAATTAAAACAGATTTGAGGTTTCATCTCATGTCTATCAGATGGTTAAAGTTTGTAAAAAAAGAATAATGACAGGTATTGGAGGGGCTGCTGCAAATTGAAGCAAGTTTGAGATTTCTTTTCAAACTTATCAGATTGGTAAACTTCACAAAAAAGGAAAGTGACAAGTGGTAGAAGGGTTGTGGGAAAACAGGTGCATTAATGTACTATTGATAGAGCTACAAATTAGTTCAGGCATTGTGAAAACAATTTTTAATTTTGCCCCAAATGTTACTAAACCATGCCTACCCTTTGACTTCAGCAAACTGAACAAGACATCTCCTTATCACCCCTGATATAAAAAAGCTGCTATTTATAAAACCCCTTTAAAGTTTTCACTGATAAGCAAGATTTCATTTGATTCTCATAACAAAGTAGTGAGGTAAGTATTATTATTCCCATTTTATAGATAAGGAAACTGAGGTACAGAAAAATTAATGACTAGCTAAAGGTTACATAGTACCTGAGGTGGAATTTCAACCTAGGTCTTCCTGACTTCAAATCCAGCATCCTATCCACTCACTATACCATGCTGACTTACAGGTGCCATGTTGTAGCACTCTTTTTGTTACTTTCAATATTGGAACCAAATTCCATATACAGTAACATCAAAAGCTCTTGGAGGAGTGACAATCATGTAAGTCAGTCATCTTTACTGAAATATTCCTTCCATTTTCTCTGGCCACTAGATGGTGATATGGCTGTGCACATCTGGCAGAGTGTTTCTGTCTGGGGAAGGTCATAGTTAGTAAATATCTTTGATAGGAAATCTATTTGGTAGCCTGTCTTAAAAAATTGAGACCTAATAGAAGCAAAAGTCCTGGTTTTGAAAGTTGTTGTTAGTGTTCAGTCATTTCAGTCCAATTCCTCATGATCCCATTCCTCCTTCAGCTCATTTGACAGATGAGGAAACTGAGGCAAAGATGATTGAGTGACTTGTCCAGAGTCACACAGCTAGTAAAAATCTAAGACCAGATTTGAACTCAGGAAGATGAGTCTTCCTAACTTTAGGACTGGTCCACTATTCACTGTACCACCTTGTTGCCTAGCCATCAATTATAATATTTTAATTTACTACTCATTCTGTGTCCCTTAAAAGAGAAGGTACCTGGCTGAATAATAGCAAATATTTATAAAGCATTTACTAGGAGTCAGGGACTATGTGAATTGTTTTACAATTATTATTTAATTTGATTCTGGAAACAACCCTATGAGGTAGATGCTATTATTATGCCATTTTAAAGATAAGACAAACAGGTTAAGTGATTTGTTCAGGTTGAAATAGCTAGTAAGTGTTTGAGGCTGGATATGAACACAGGTCTTCCTGACTCCAGGTCCAGCACTTTGTGCACTTTACTTTCTAGTTGAATGGGAGAGGGAGCAATTTATTAATACATATGTGAATGCAAAAATCTGATAATATGCATGAGACCTTCTCCATTAATTCATTATGAATGGCTCATTGCATAATTAATTCCTTTTAGTTTTCAACAGATGGGTCAAAGTCTTTCTCTGTCCATGACTCTGGAGCTCTATTCAGGTAATAGATCAGTTCAACTTTTTCATTCATAAGTGTTGTTCTTGGGTATCCCTAATTACTTTGTAAGTGCCTAGGATGAAGTTTTTTCTTCATACTTTGGGACTCTATAGAATTTAAAACTGTAGGAGATTTTCAAAAACTCTTTAAGTTATTGTTTATGATTATGATGAAATATTATTGTACTGTAAGAAATGATCAAGAGGATGGTTACCAAAAAAAATTTGACTTATGCAAGCTGATACAAAGTGAAATGAGCAAAACAAGGAGGACAATATAGTAATGGTAATATAGTAATAATCAACTACAGGGAAGCTAGGTGATGCAGTGGATAGAACACCAGCTCTGGAGTCAGGAAGACCTGAGTTCAAATCTGGCCTCAGACACTTAATAATTACCTGTGTGATCTTGGGTAAGTCACTTAGCCCCACTGTCTTGTAAAAAAATAATAATCAATTACAAAAGAATTAGAAACACTGATCAATACAATTATCTACAACAATTTCAAGGAACTCATGATGAAAAATGCTATCCAACTCCAAATGTAAAACTGATGAACTCTGAGTAATAGATTGAAATATTTTTTGTCTTTTTTATTTTCTTCCCTTCTTTTTCTTCCTTTCTTCTTTCTTTTCTTTCTTCCTTCCTTTCTTCTTTCTTTCTTTTCTTCCTCCTTCCCTTTCTTCTTTCTTTCCTTTCTCTTCCATTTCTTTCTGTCTTCTTTCAACATGGCTAATGTGGAAATGTGGTTTGCATTGACTTTATGTATGTAAAGGATATTATATTTCTTGCATGCTCAAAGGATGGAGGGGAGGAGAGGGAAGAATAAAATAAAAATTTTAAATTTAAAAAGGTTTATAAAAAACATAAATGTCTTGATTCCATCAAAATCATGGAATCATCTTAACCATTTGTTAATATTTGGTAAAATAAATGTTTTCATATAACCTTCTAACAATTAATTAGAGTTAAGAACTTCCGAGCCCCATACTACATTCTGTGGGGATACAACAGAAGGAAAGAAAGTGGTCCCTCTCCTTGAATATCATATAATTCTAGTGCTCATGATTTGATTAGTCCCCATAGATTCATTCAGTTTAGGGCTATTCATCCTAATCACCTGAAATTCATTGGTAGATTACTTATTTAGTTTCATACTAGGTAGAGGAATCTGTTGGTTCTTCCTTCTTTCCCATTCCCAGCCTCACTGGGGTACATAGAGAAAAAGATTTTGTCTCCTAGCTATCCCCCAGCAGCAAATTTAATTCATTTAAATTCATCAAACATTTATTAAGAACTTGTAACTTTAAGGTTGTCTTTAAACCTACTGGGTGGTATAGATGAAAATAATCTACATTTCCTCCTCTTAAAGAGCCTGCAATCTAACAGCATAGGTAAGACATTTTTATTTAGATACTTCAGTGAATCTGTGCTCTTATCAATATGGGTACGTTATTAAAGCAGATCTCAACCTAAGTCATGTAGCCAAATTAATATAAATCAAGAGAGAATGTGATAAGATTGCAACTGGGCTTTGCATATGCCCAGAGAACCTGAAATGGAAGCATCCGCAAGGAATACCAAGAAGACTTCTGGAAGAAGACATTCTGTGTTTGCCTGCCACATACATGGGAACAGCCTTTCTCTATTAACTGTGTAGCCAGAATTTAAATATCTTTAACTCTGTCTGATGAAAGCACTGTTATTCTCTCTTTCTGGTGGCATCTAGAGGTGAGATATCGTTCCCTGCTGCATGGATACCACATATTAAGCTAAGGGAAAGGGGGAAGGGTCACCTTCTCTTTTCCCTTATGCCTTGTGGCCCTGAGAAATGGGCTTGAGGTATGACAGTATTTTGCTTGTCCTTTTCAGTTCTAAGTAGAGGTAATAGAACCCATGTATTCAGGAGCTCAAATTACAGCAACCTTGGAGCCAGGATGTTTCTGCTAACCCAGCAAGGAAGCCCTGAGAAGTCAGGGTGCTGGGATGTGAGCTCAGAAGAGGTTTGGACTTGAAACTTTGTGAGACTGTGCCATATTCTGTGCCAGAGACTGAAGTGGTAAAGAGGGGATTATATTCCCAAGTGTTAGGGGAAACATTTCATTTTTATGTTTGTCCTTTGCTATACTTTTGACATAAATATTCTTTTTAAAAAGTTAATGTGATTGTTAAGTAGTTAAATGGGACTGGAGTACTATGATGCTTAAATTGGGATAGCTTAATTGTTGGGGTCAATGGCAGAGACTAGACACCCCTCATCCTCCAAGAATAATGGAGAACTCTGGGAGGGGGCAAAATGTAACATAATTAATCTTCAGGTAGTTGAGGTCAGGGTAGTTACTGTAACAAGTATAAAGAAGAGTTCCAGACACCATGCTGTGAGAAATTTAAGTATATAAAAATTACTATAACCTAGGGGAATTGAGGAAGGGCTTTATGGAGAAAGTAGGATTTTTACTGGGGATTGTGGGATCAAGGGATTTCAGCAAATGGAGACAAAAAAGAATTCCATTCTAGATACACGGGGAACAGTGTAAGGCTAATGGGTCATTCTTCAAAGCTGAAAAGAGAGGATCATTGCCATACTTTTTGCTTTATGTTTCCAAGAAACAGGTGTTATTGAATCATACTTTCCAACAACTTAAATGATCATTTCAGAAATAGCTTATTTTCATGTGTAGGTAGCACCAGCTCCACATGATTCTTGAATCCTTCAATATGCCAGGCTTAGTGTTGGGTGTTAGGAGGCAATCTTAACCTAACAAATATAATTTGAACTCTTGCCTAGTAATTCTTTACTTACAGACTAGTAACTGAATTAAACAGTAGCTTTCAATTGGGACAGAATGGTGAAGTAAATTGTAACAGGAAACACTCCCATATAGAAAGCAGGATAACATCCTAACATCACCACTGAGACTTAGAGTGCTAACACTTCAAAGGTTGCATCCCAGCAACTCTCAGTTCCTTCTTCCAGCAGCCAACTAAGCTATATTGGTGTTTCTCCACTTCCATCTCTGTAGCTACCATTCCTTTCTGCTCCCCAAAATGCCACTTGTATCTCTGAATTTCTGTCTTCCATTTGAGACTTCTCAAGCAACATGCCCAGGACTAATGAACACATTTTTAGCTCTTTTTGTTGACCAGACCCACAATTATTGCCAGTCAGAGCACAAAAGAGCCTCTCAGGTCTAGACTTTTTTTCAATGCTGTTGATCCCTCTTAGTGGGAATTTCCCCACTAAGGCTTGAGAAATTGAGGTTAGTACATTTCATGATGGAAATCTACTTTCCTATCATGCCCTTGGCAGGTAGCACCAAGGCCATATAAATTATCTTCAAGTTTTGATAAGCCTTAAGACAACCCTGGAGGAAACAGAACAAAGGAACTTGGTCCTTTGTTCCTACCACTGTCCTCAGGGACTTGTCACCCCTATACTCATCCAATTGAGCTTTAATTTAAAAATAAACTCACTAAAACCATAGATAGATTTCTACATCCCTAGACTTTGTAAATGAATTTCTAAATAATTGAGTTTAAAGGGGTGGCTAGGTGGCGTAGTGGATAAAGAACCGGCCCTGGAGTCAGGAGTACCTGAGTTCAAATCCGGTCTCAGACAATTAATAATTACCTAGCTGTGTGGCCTTGGGCAAGCCACTTAACTCCATTTGCCTTGCAAAAACCTAAAAAAAAAAAAAGAATAATTGAGTTTAAAAACCCATAAAGCCTTATTTCATTCAAAATACTGTGCTGTGCATAGGCATGTTGCTATTTGGATTCTTACCCTTCTAAAACTCACAGCCCAGCTGTGGAATAAGACACTTATACAGTATAATATTACATGATAGGAGCATTAAGAAGGGGTGAAAATAGTTTTGTAAGGACTGAGGAAAAGAAGATCATTATTAAGGGTGATCGGGAAAACTTCCTAGAGAGGTCCCATTTTGGTTTGGATTTAAGAGATAGATAGAAATCCATCAAGTCAAAAGAGAGAAGATATTCAAGCAGTATGACATAGTATGGGCAAAAGAATAGAAAAAAGGAAAGCATAGTATGTATGAAGGGGTAATGAGTAGTTGAGTTTGGCTAGAATGAGGAAAGATATGGGAGAGAAAGTGGAATAAGTAGTTAAAAAAATGTACTGACCTTGTCAGCAAAGAGCTTGATTCAAGTCTCACCTCTCATACAGGAGGTATAGCTACGGGCAAATCACTTAAATTTCTCTGAGTTTCAGTTTCCCAGTCTTTAAAAATGGCAATAATAATATATTAGTATCTGTCTTTTTGTTTTTTTTTTTTCATAGCAGAGTAATTTTCTTTTAGATTCTCTTAGAACTCTCCCCTACACAAAGAAAATTAAAACTCTTTCTCCATCTCTACTTCTGACTTTCTGGATTTTGCCTTACCTTGGCTTCTGTTTCATCCTGGAACATTCCTCTGTCAAGCTGGTCGTCTTCTCCCACTGATGAGTTCCTCTTGGGCTCCAACTTTTTTTTTTAGATTTTTGCAAGGCAAATGGGTTAAGTGGCTTGCCTAAGGCCACACAGCTAGGTAATTATTAAGTGTCTGAGGCCGGATTTGAACTCACGGACTCCCGACTCCAGGGCTGGTGCTCTATCCACTGTGCCACCTAGCCTCTTGGGACCTCCATTCATACTGGTCACATTTTGTTGCTTCTGTCTAAGTCTGATACTCTTTCATTCTTTATTTCTGATGAAAATTAGTTTCTCAAACTCCAACTAATAGTTATAAATCTGAATGTTGTCTCTGTATGTAAAAATATCAATCTGTCATGTCTAGACCTGTCTCCTACACTTAAATGCTGACTTGGCCTGTGTCAATACCACCTGGTCAATTTATAATAGCATTTAAAAATTCCTTTACCTGGGTTAACAAATCATAAGATAAGAAAGACATCCTAGATAAGGAGAAATCAATACTATGGTTGGTTTGTAAACATTTTCTCTCTAGCCTAAGTGGGATTCTTATCGATAGGAATTTGAAACAAATATTAAAATATTTGAGAGAATTATAATGTAGAGCTATGTCTTCTATATGAAATCTCATTGGTTGCCTAAATCAGTTTTATGATTCTTTTGCCCCTAAAATTTTGTCCTAGAGAATAGGGGGCAACTAGATGGCATAGCAAATAGAGCACCGGCCCTGGAGTTGGGAGAACCTGAATTCAAATCCGGCCTCAGAAACTTCATAATTGCCTAGCTGTGTGATTTTGGGCAAGTCACTTAACCCCATTGCCTTAAATAAATGAAATTTAAAGAACAAATAAGATCCTAGAGAATAAAACTTCATGGATAAAATAACTTTTTATTTATTTTTTGCCTAAGAAAATTATAGTTAACATGAATTTTCCAACTTCATCATCACCATGTCCTTGTGTGAATACTTCCCCTCTCCAATTTTTCAATTCCCTTTTATATGTTATTTCCCCTCATCAGAGTATAAAGTCCTAGGGGGTAGGGATAATCTTTTTGTTTGTATTTGCATCTTCAACAGTGCCTGGCACCTTGCCTTGAC
The DNA here is from genome assembly GCF_037893015.1 of Macrotis lagotis. NCBI lineage: Eukaryota > Metazoa > Chordata > Mammalia > Peramelemorphia > Peramelidae > Macrotis > Macrotis lagotis. The sequence continues at coordinate 457,705,645 of NC_133658.1, forward strand.
CACAGTTGATCAATATAAGTTGCTGATCTGTGGATTTAATATTTGGTTTTTGAATTTATGCTTGATTTAAGTTACATGTTTCTTTGTTTTCATGTACATTACTATAGACATTTGTTGTTGCCAATATTATCAACTGAATATTTATTAGGCTCTTACTTGATACTATGGAATTGTTTTTCTTTTTAAGCAGAGGAATCACTTATCAGATCTGTGTATTAGGAAATCTATTCTGAGACTGATGCAAAAAATGAGCCAGAGGAGGTAGAAAAATCTATAAAGATATTTCAATAGTCTACATGGGTGATAATTATGACTTATAACTAGGATTGTGACAATGGGAATTGAAAAGAAGGGGACCAAAGTAAGAGATATTATGGGAGGGGTAGAATCTACAGTACTTGTTAGAGCACTGGAATGAGAAGCAAAGAAGGGTCAGAGATAACTAAGTTTTGTGATTTGATGATGCCATTGACTGAAATGGCAAGTTAGAAGAAACTAGTTTAGAGGGAAAACTATGAAGTTTATTTATGAAGTGTACTTGAGAGTCCATTCTCCTTCTCCCCACTAAAAAAAATGAATATTGAAACTTTTGGGAAGGAGAAGACTTTGTGTCTCATTAAAAACAGCTATAGTTCAACTGACAACATTCCTATCTCTCAACACATGGCAATGAAGCATCCCCCTGCAAATTTTTGTCCTTCATTTTAAAAGAGCAAACGGAACTTTATGCCGGTATGAAGTATGTGTCCGCACTAGAAGCTGCCATATATAAACTGCATGTCCATGTGCCTGAATACATGTGTGTCTCCACAAATGAAATCCAGGCTGGAATGAACACCTGCTGAAAGGAACAGGAAGGAAGAGGAACAAGAGGAGGAGGAGAGGAGGAGGGAGGGGAAGGAGGGGAGAGGAGGATGGTGGTTAGTTAGGCACTGAATCAAACTCCTCTCCTTGTTCAATACTACAGACTTCAAGGCTGACATTTAAACCATCAACCTTTCCTATGCCTAACTCACCAATCTGGCATATCTATGTATGACTCATCATGATGTAGATGAACTTCTTCCAGAAAAACCTAGCTGTTTCTCACCTAATATCACAATCTGCTGGGATGCCCAGAGGGATATATTATCAATCTTAATGATAATTTCTTGTGGAAAAACCCTGCTAACTCCCAGCATCAGTTATGATTTTGGTATTACCGAAGAGTATTCAAACTAGTGTGGGTAACCCTGCTCTCTAAAATGATAACTCCTGAAAATGCACATTCAAATGCCAAATTGAGTCAACACTGATTTAGTGATAGGTCCTTTGAGTAAGGACTTGTGTTTCTCACTGGGGATTAAAATACACATAGATTTAATTTCTGTTTTCAAGTAGTTTTACAATTTCCCCAACAATAATAGTCAATGGTATAGTAAAAAGAACTCGAGATTTGCAGATAGGATAGGATCTTGGCTTTACCACTAGCATTATGATTTACTTTCTTTAGGCATTGGTTTACTCATTTGTAAAGAGAGGAGGTTGATTTAGATGACACTTCTTAGGATCACAGATTTAGAGTTGGAAGTGAATTTAACAAGCCAGAGGCCCAGAGAAATCTCAGGTCACACAGATAGTAAATGATAGTATTAGGATTAAAAAATTCAAATACCCTGTGTTCTTTCCACTGTGATGAGGAACAAATAGTATTTTATGAACACACAAAACAAATCACTGGAAGCTTAGGGAATTTAGTAGAATAGAGTGTGACCTAGAAGGACCCCTTATTTTATAAATGAGGAAGCTCTGGCCCATGGAGGTTCAAAGACTTGCTAAAGGTCACTCATTAAATAAGTGGCAGAGCTGAGATCCAAATTAAGGTCCTCTAACTTCAAATCTAGCATAACTAAACCTTACTTGACCAGGGACACAAAGAATCCAGATGTATTACCACATTACTGGAGCCAGACTGGTACTTAAACCCATGAGGTCTTGGAGTCACATGAGTTTGATTGCCACTTTGCTAAATTTGTTGACGATATATTGTTCTTTCTCTTTAATTGGTTACCTAATTATTACAATTAATGTTTAAACAAAAAAGCGTGGGAATATGATATATACACTAATATAGAACCAACAACAGCAAGAATCTCTGCCTTACTCAAGGGGCCCTCTATTGTTTGCTGCTCACCAGTAACTCCTGGAATTGAGGTATTCTTTTGAGTAAGGCAAATTCCAGAGCAGCTTACCCCAAGTGACACAGCAAGGAATTTGTCCCCTCAGATACCCAGGTACAAATACCCAAAGACATTTGTATTAGAAAATATCACAGTTCCCAGATATAAAAATTACAGTCCTATTTTGGTCATCAATCAGAAAAATTTACTGAACTATATCCATGTGTGCATATGTGCCCATGTATATATCTGTTCACAGATATGTATATGCATATACAAATGCATGTGCACACACTGTATGCAATATTGCAAAAGCATTATAACCAGATGAATCGGTATTTGTATAAAGATTTTCTCATTAGCCAGCTAGGATAAGAATCAGTAATATAATTCCCCTTCATAGTCAAGGAAACAGACAAACTCTTAATTAAGGATGGATTTGGGAACTCAGACCATTATTCTATCATTCTTGTGCATTCACATGATGCTGGAGTAGTCAGAGACTTTGATCAGGAGAGGTTAAGTCCCGGGAAGGGCTTGACCCAACACACAACTGAAAGTAGAGCTAGCAACTCCTTACATTTCTATCTTGCTTCAAGGTTTGAGTTCTGGTTATGGAATGTTTTAAATGCCAACTAGAGTTTATATTTAATTCTGATTATAACAGAAAGCCATTTAAGTTTATTGACTAAGGGAATGACAGGATCAGATTATATTTTAGGAAAATCACTTCTGAATTAGAGTGAGCACAAATATAAGTTCTGGGTACCAGATAGAAGACCTGAACTAGGATGGTAGCTAAGTGAATAGAGAGAATAGTGAAAACTGGATGTGAGATCATAAAGACAGAATTGGCAAGATTTGACAATTGATTGGATAAAATATGGGATGAGGAAACTGAATCAAGAACAATGCCAAGGTTGAGAACCTAGACAATTAATTGGAAAGAAGGTGGTGTCATTGACAGAACTGAGGCAGGTTTTGGAAAAAAGAAATCTCCTGTAATTCTTTGAAAACTGCAAAGGGGTTTATAAATGTGAGTTTATTATAAAAGACATGGTCCCTTCCCTAGAGGACTCCAAGCAATGAGGATTCAGGGAAGGAGGGCATCACTTTCCCTATCAGGTCCCTGGGGATTTGTTATTTTGTGTTGGGTTACCTTTCTCCTGAAAGTCCTCTTTTCAATTCTGTGAACATTTATTGAGTATAATTATCCCTTTTACTTCACAACTTTTCCAGTTGTGGTTTTGATATATCTCAGGTCAGAATAGGAAATCAAATGGGAGTTTTGGGAGAGTTTTGTTGAAGCTGTAATGACACACAAGAGCCAATAGATGACACAAAAAAGTTTAGAAACCCAGAAATGCATAAAATATTTGTATAGTACATATAATTGTATATATATATATATATATAATAGCCTCTTTGCCAGACTTATATATATATATATATATTTATATATATATATATATGAACTTTGCAATAAAATACTGTCAACACTCTATAAAAGAAAAACAAAAAATTTAGAATTCTCTGCCATAAAGGAAGGTTTAAAAAATTTTACATGGATCTTCCAGATCAAGGGAGACTGTGCTCCTAACCCTCACAATGTGAAAGGGATCACTGTATTTTAGTATAGACTTTCTTAAGGCTTTTATCTGGTTATTTGTTGAGAAATGTTCATTGCATAAAACAAAGAACACTGGTAAATTTTTTCAAGTGTAAAAAAAAAGTAAATGCAAGCCAGACGTGATGGGCACATACCTGTTTTCTGTGCTGCTGAGAGAGTCCTGAGGCTTGGGCTCAGAAATTCTGAGCTATGGGGAGGTGAAAGCCAAATGGTTGTTCAAAATAATCCACTAGCCTACCTAAGTTATGGTCAACAACCCAGGCTGAAAAAAAAAGTAGTGCTGATTAAAGTGATCTTATTGGTCAGTATCCTCTAAGTGACCATTGAACTTCCAACCCAGGTTAGATTACTCTTGTAAGTGTGCCTCCCCTCCCCCAACTAAAAAAAGGAAAGATAGATGCTACTAGTTGGATAACAGACTAATTCATTCTTCCTTCTAGCTATCATTTTTTTGGTTTTGGTTTATTTTATTCTTTACAATAATTTTTTTTTGGTAACTTAGTGGACAGGAGGATCCAGGAGAACATGAAAGACTTATCCATCAGGGGAAAGAAGCAACACCAAGTGGCCTTATTCTAATTAGGGGACCTGGTTTTTGTTCAGTTCTCCCATGTATTTGCTTTGTGACTTGAACAATTCACTTGCTTTCTCCAGTTTCTTCATCTGTAAAGTGATAGTTGGACTTGATGATTTTAAGGATACTTCTGGTTTTCCATATGAGGATCTTAAGATCTTAAAGTTCTGGGCAGATAGAAAGAAACCCTAGTTTGCCTAATGTGATTTCCCAAGTCTAGGAAATTGAGAGCTCTGCATTCTATTCTACTAGATGGCAAGATGGTATCTCTTGAGCTGTCTCTGGCCTGGAAGCCAAAATGTTACAAGAGCAAATAACAACTATTTCAGTTGACAGGTGCTGGGCTGTGGAACTGATGGTAAAAACCACAAGCATTTCATCATTTGTTCATTTTTTGCACATTCAGCAGAATGGAAGAGATCAGGAAGCTGCTTTGTGGGCACCTGCACTCTTTAGAGCCAGAGGATGGGAGCAGGGACTGTCTTTTTTTTTTTCTTTTTCTAGAAAGTCTATCAGGACAGGGCCCTGTGTGATCTGGACTAGCCCCCTTGCAGGATACCTGGATCCCAAGTACCCTGCCCATAACAAGGATATTTCCCTCACTACACCTCTATTTTTAGTCTGCTCTATTATGGGTTCTCTAGAATATCAGAACTAGGAGGAATCTTAAAGACAAAGTAATTTAACTCCCTATTTTACAGATGATGAAACAGACCCAGAGAAATGTATGATGCTCAAGGTCACATGCCTAATAATTAATATTGCTGAGGCTGGAGCTCAGTCTTCCTCTTCATTTCCTTCTCTGTGTTCTTTGTACTGTGCCTACTTTGATATCTCTCTCTCTTCTCCTAGACAGTATTTCTACAGGGCAAGCTTTCTGAACAACCCTTCCCCTCCTACCCTCAATCTCCCTCTAGCTAAAACTGGAGAGAAGATGTAAGATAGTCTTAAAGCTTGCTAAAGAGGGGCTTCAGGAGGCTTGCTTTAGATTAGGGATCCTGTGCATTTCAAGCAGCTGTTGCCCATGAATCAGATAATCCATTTGTCTTCTCATCTCTATAAAGGCATCATTTCCACAGAGTCCTGAAGAGAGCTGCCGTCTACAGTCTGTGCAGAGCCTCTTAGCTGGGCTATAAATAGCAAACCATCAACTCACCTGTTTTGAGCTCATTACACACTCATTTTACCTCACTGTCTTCCTGCCTGCTAGCCTGGCTCCCACTATGACTCACATTTCCCTTATCAGAGCCTCAACAGTGGGGAGATTCCTAGTGTATTTGATGGGATGGAATGGCCATTAAGCTACTTAGGTTTCTATCACCTAAGCTGCTTAGGTTTCTCTCCCCAGAAATGATATGCTTTTGAAAAACTTGACACATGAAGCAACATAATTACAATCTCAGGTTTTAGAGCTCCTTCCCACTTAATTTAGCTAGGAGGGACTAACTGTCATTTCAGGGATTAGAGGAGAAGATAAAGATTTAAGATACACACACAGACAAGACAAAATTGGGATTACAAAATGTAGAGTTTCATGCTTTCCTATGAAAACCTCATTAAAACCCTCATCTAAATCCTTCTCATTTCTCTGTCCTGTTATAGTGGTACACTTTTGTTACTGCTCATGGGAATGGAGAGAAGAGAGTGAGTGATGAGTGTCTGGATGAGTGTCCCTAAGAGAGGTCTGTGTATGATCAATGTGGAAGGTAACTTTGTACTAAAGTTCCTCTTTTCTACTCAGAGCCACATGAAGTAGCAACTAGTAATATTTGTGTCTGAGGCAGTATGAACTATACCCCAGACAACTGGCATGAAATGAATCTTCAATTCAGGGTGGGGGTGAGGTAGAAAGATCACATGGTACAAAAGAAATACAAGAAACTACCATCTGGTAGTTTCCTAATTTAACTGTTTTTCTAGGGGTATGAATGTGTGGCATAGTGGATAGAGAACTACCCTGATAGCCAAGAAGAGCTGGCATCAATTTCACAAATGCCATACACTGTCTATATGATCCTGGACAAATGTGTTAACCTCTTAGTGCTCTAGGTATGTCCAGGTGCAGCTATAAATTGCAGAGAATAGAAGGTGCCAACCTACACTGATAGAGGGAATTTCCTTACTTGCAAGTTCATTAGAGCAATGAAATCATAAGCCTAGTCCCTATCCCTGTGAACGGGGGCATAAACTATATTGTTTCTAGTCTATTGAAGTGCTAAGTGTTTCTGAAACCTTGAGGAAATGATTCTGTTTTCTCATCATAGTTATGATTATAGAGCCTTACTTTCCTCATCTGTTAAATGAGATTGATAATATTTTTCCTTTATCAAACTTAATTTCATAGCACTCTGTCAATGTAAATCATCTTTCACTATACTAATTCTGCTCTCCTCCTCCCTTCACTTCAGGATCTTACACAAAAAAGGAAAAAAGTTTCCTTGTGAAGAGAAAAGAAAAAATCATCCCTAACACAGACCAACTTCATCCACTTTGTCTCTTAGAAAATTTCCAAGAGCAAATTTCCTAGTTTCTCTTCATTTATATCAAAAAGAAGCATTAAAATATCAGGAATGAAGGCATATGAGTGAATACCATCCATTTCTATGAAAAGGTATTGAAAAGGGAAGAAAGTAATATTTCAGGACACATGTATGCACGATGTGAAATACAGAAACATAAATTTAAAAAAATGGATATTCTAAATAGCCAGATGGCAGTCATTTAATAATATTGTATTTTCCATTGACTCTTTTCACTTTCTTCTGAATATTTAGTATATATGATAGACAAACTGTATAATATATAATGGGAAGAGCTTGGACTTGGAGTAAAGTGACCTGAGTTCTAGATCTGTCTCTGCTTTGTGATTAGAGAAAAGACCCAGAACCTTCCTGAGTCTCAATTTCTTTTTCAGTGCAATGGAGATGATAATATTTTAATTGACTTCCTCACTCTAATTCATTCCTGCTTTTGTTTAGGCACTCATAGAATTGTGGTGAATAAAGGCTTTGCAAACCCCAGTATAGAGGTAGAGGAGGGTAAGGCATCTCATCATTACGATGGAATAAGCAAGTAAATTCTACCCAAGATCACTCATCATACAAACTTTACTGCACTAGTCACTAATTCTTTCCAGAATTTATTCACTTATCCCTTGGCACTAAAGAGGTTTTACAGAGGAAGAATCCTCAGAGGAAAGAAACTTGTCACCAGACTCAAGAAAATTCTGATGACTAACCAGACTAACCAGAGAAGTAGGACTTGTGAACAATTCAAAGGAGATGGTATTTCTGACTTCCTCTTTCTTTTGTTCAGGCATCAAAGATAAAGGTTTTCCATGGCACCTAAGTAAGGACCATGTTTTCAAGTTTCTCTCCATTTGCTCTATTTTCACATTACTGGATTCAAGTTAAAAGTATGATCTAATCCTCTTTTGCTCAGAATATTGAGATCATCATATTTCTGTGATTATAAACTTTGAAAGATGTCTGTAAAGGATTGAATGAGGATAATGTTCTTATTTCTAACCAAGAAATAAATAGTGAATGGACTTATATAGCAGTGGAGATCTTTGCAAAACTAAGCCTCTAGTATGCTACTGCCAGTTTTCCGAATGGGCAGCCCATTTCAATGAGAGACATTTATGAATTACAAGATCATAGGATCATAGCATAGGAAAAGATTTCAGAAGCTATCTAGTCCAATCTCCTTATTTTACAAATGAGAAACTGAGACAGTTAAGGGACTTCTCCAAGGTCATTCAAATAGTATCAGAGGCAGGATTTGGACTCTTGTTAGTCTTTTCTTTCAAGTCTAAGAATGTGAATTTATTTTCTTTCAGATAAGTTTTTTTTAACTTGAAACTATGAGATCTTATTGAGTTGACAACATTTATTCATTTTTGTTGCTAAAAAAATAAAATTTGACTACAAAGTTCATTAGTATCAAATATTTGCTAAGTACTCATTGTATGGCCAGGATATTATGGATGGAATCCTACTGTTGCTGAACTGTGATTAACTATCCAGTAATGAGGAACATTACAGGGTACATACCAGTCACATATTTGTGTTATGATGATTACAAAAGGAGTGCCAACTGTGTCCTCAGAGCTGCCATTCAAACACCACAGATTCAAAAACATTAAGACTAAGCATAGGATGGTGAACATCTGGACAAAAAGTGGAAAAGTCATTTATCCAGATGTGGTAGCTCTACTGCCAACTACATAGAAGACAACTGTGTCCAAGTCTGGAGCATTACAAAAACTCATATATGTGATGTTGTGTCTGGGTCACAAAAAACTTCAAATTTTACAATGTACATCCAGGAAATTTTTATTGAGTCTTAATGAAAAAGATAGATCCTAGAGAATAAAATGATCTGTCACACAGAATGTGTGTGTGTGTGTGTGTGTGTGTGTGTGTGTGTGTGTGTGTGTGTGTCTGGAGCTCACTAAAATCAAGATAAACCAACTAATCTCAACATGAACTAGAATGGAAAAATATGCTATCCTCTCTGGAGGAAAGAGATCCTGATTGTTGGTTTTGTAATTACTTATTCAAAATATAACCATTTGTTAAACATAGCTAATCAAAGGTTGACATCCACCAACCAATTACAGAACTTTGTAAAAACAGGTTGAACATTGTGCAAAGAATAAGATATTTATAAAGTAGTTTAAGGTTTCAAAGTGCTTCATATAAGCATCAGGGAGTAATCTCATGGAAGATGTGCTCAGCTTATAAAAGGCATGGATGTCAAACTGACCTCTTTACTAATGTTAACCCTGCCAAAACTCATTGGTATGGGACTCTATCCTCATTGGTGGAGACAAATGCCCTTCCCTAGAGTAGGGTGGAGCTGATGAGAAAAGAACTCCAGTCTTCTTCAGCCTTTTGAATTCTTCAAGTGTCAAGTTTCTTCAGATCTGACTTCCAAAATCAAAAGGGAAGATGGAAGAGGTCAATATCACTTGGGGTTACTAGAGGAAAAGACCATAGACAGACATAAGAGGAACTAACAGTCTCCATCATGTCCTTGTCCCGAGTTTGCTACTCTAGACACTTTGGGAAACTTTTCTTCGGATAAGATCTAGAATTCTCTCTTTCTTGGTTGAGACAAGTTATCTTATGCCCAAAGGGAGAGCTTCCGCATTTTCTGTTGACTGTCATATATTTCCCTCTATATACCTTCTCTGATTTCTTTTTTTGCTACCAATTTGAATAAATTTTGTTCTTGTTTTGCTATTTACCATGTGTATTCATTGTGGAAGTGGTATTAAGTAAGAAGAGTGGGAGGAGTCAAGCCTTGGATGTAGAGCTTGAGACTCCCTTTCCCCCCCCAAAATAATGCCAAAGTGATCAGAAGTTAATTTGAACTCTCTCTCTTTCTCTCTCTCTCTCTCTCTCTCTCTCTCTCTCTCTCTCTCTCTCTCTCTCTCTCTCTCACACACACACACACACACACACACACACACACCATCACACATCAGCAAAGATCTGGAGAGCACCTCAGAGTGAACAGCACTAAGGAAAACCAAAAAAATTAGATGTAAATGTCTTCATTCAATTCAGAATCATAAAAAGATAGCCAAAAACAATTTTCAGTTATTGACTGAAACTAAAAGAGCTGCTATAAATATTTTTGTTCATATAGACCCTTTTCATTTGATTGCTTGGGGTATGTACAGACCTTGCAGTGAAATGATTTTATATATACCACTATGAGGTCTGTGCTATCCTTATGTCTCTTTCAAGTCTCCTTTCTCCTAGTATATCCCTCTTTCTTATCTCTTCATTTTGTACTATTTTTTTCTTTTTGGAGATTATCCTAATATAAATGACTCTTACACATGTCCTTTGTCCATATATACTCCTAACTGTACTACTAATAATAAGGTTCTTGGAAGCTATAAGTATCATCTTTCTAAATAGGAATAATAAGATAGTTGAATTATACTGAGTCTCTTATGATTATGCAAGTTTACCTTTTTGTGCTTTTCTTGAGTCCTGAAATGTCAGACTTTCTGTTAAGCTCTGATCTTTTCATTAGAAATGTTTGAAAGTTCTCAATTTCATTAAATATTCATTTTTTTCTCTGAAAAATGATCCTCACTTTTGCTGGGTAGCATTCTCAGTTGTAATCCTATCTCCTTTGCTTTTTTGAATAGCCTATTCCAAGCTCTCTACTTCTTAACATGGAAGCAGCTAGATCTTGAATGATTCTGATGGTAGCTACACAATATTTGAATTTCTTTCTTTATGACTGCTTGTAATAGTTTTTCCTTGACCTGAAAGTGCTGGAATTTGACTAAACTATTCCTGGAAGTTTTTATTTTGGGATCTCTTTCAGGAAGCGATCAATGAATTCTTTCAAGTTCTATTTTAGACTCTGGGTCTAAGATATCAGGACAGTTTTCCTTTATAATTTCTTGAAATGTGATGTGTAGGCTCTTCTTTTGATCATAGCTTTTGAGTAGCCCAATGATTCTTAAATTCGCTCTTCTCAATCTATTTTTATGAGTTGATTTTTCCATTGAGATTATATCTCATTTTGTTTTTTTTCATTCTTCTGACTTTGTTTTATTGTTTCTTAATGTTTCATGAAATCATTAACTTCCACTTCTAGATTCTTATTAACGAAATACATACATATATATGTATATATATATACACATATATATATATATGGAATACAACTTTCTTCAGTGAACTTTTGCTATCTCTTTTCTCATTTGACAAATTCTGCTTTTTAAGGAATTCTTTTCTTTAGGAACTTTTAGTACCTCCTCTCCATTTGACCTATCCTGCTTTTTTTGAGTTCTTTTCTTCAATGAATTTTTGAGCCTCTTTTACCATTAGGACAACTTATGATGTTGTTTTCTTTAGTATTTTTGGTATCTCTTTTACTAAGCTATTAATTTTCCTTTCATAATTTTTTTGCATCCCTACACATTTATTTTCCCAATTTTTCATCTGTCATTCTTATCTTTTTAAAAATCTTCCAAAATTCTTGTTCCAATTAGCCCCTTCTTTTTAGTTTTTTGCAAGGCAAATGGGGTTAAGTAGTTTGCCCAAGGCCACACAGCTAGGTAATTATTAAGTGTCTGAGACCAGATTTGAACCCAGGTACTCCTGACTCCAAGGCTGGTCCGTTATCCACTGCACCACCTAGATACCCCTATCCCTTTTCTTTGAAGTTTTCTTTTACCTATCTTTACCTTGCTGGTTTCTTCTGACTTTACATATTGGGTCAACTTTTTTGTAAGTAAATTTTTCTGGTCAAGTTCTTTTTTGCTTTTTGCTCATTTCCAGTCTATTTCTTGACTTCGAAATTTATGTTAAAATAGCTCTTTGCTCATCTAGGGGCAGGGAGACACTGTTCTAAGCTTTAGGCTTTTTTGTACTGCTGTTTTCAGAGCTATGTTGGGGTGGGTCTGCAAGTTTCTGGTGTTGACAAGGTAGAGAAAGGTGTGGTGCTACTCTCCTGGTCTGTACTTTGGTCTTTATCCAGAAGAGCAAAGACAGCTCCTCTACAGCCACAAGTACTAGTGTTCCTTTTGGCCCTAAAATTGTGATGTGATCCCCTGCTCTCCTTTAGCTATTATTGACTTTTCCACTCCAAAGTTTGCTTTGAGAAGTTATTTTAAACTTTGTTTGGAGGAGAATGTTAGGAAAGTTTCAGCAGGGAGGTTGCTTATACTCTGCCATCTTGACTCCACCTATACTCCCCCCCCCCAAAAAAAAATTAGTGAGAAAAGGGACATTGTGTTACACAGTTTTGCAACTCTCTTTAATTTCTGTCTACAACTACATTATCTCATCTACTTTTGCATTCAATCCGTTGTGATATGTTGCTTTGGTTCAAGTATATGAGGAACATCAGGATTATTTTAATAAGCACATACTATCTTACTATTACTATGAAAATAACTTTGACACTTTGAGAACTTCTGCCCTAGAGAAATCTTTGTGCTGAGGCTCTGCTGTCCTCATTGATAACTGCCTACCTAGACCACTATTTCAGGAGGAACCTGGCTATGCCTACGACTCTACTCTCTAGTTTTCTTTATCTCTTCTTTGCCAATTGGCATACCTCTAAGATGGTACTCTTCCTCTTTTTTTCCCCTTATCCTACTCCTTCCATTTTTCAGCTCCTTATTAAAATGAAGCTCCTTTAGGGCACAGATTAGCCATTTAAATTCTCAGGAAAAGTCTGAAGATCACCTGGAAGGATTTGAAATCAGACAATAAAATCCTATTTTGAACTAAACTGCCGAGTATTCAAATCTTACTACAGAGAGTGCAACTTCTATGGACTGGCCATGTGCTTGCCAAAAAGATTATTTTATTGATAATTCACACAGGGCAAGTACTCATAAGGGGATCAGAAGAAGTGATACAGGAATACCCTGAAGTCTCCCTTAAGAATGGCCAGCATCAGAGAGGGAGCTGCACCCTATGAGGAAGGCAGAATTGATGCAGTTCAAACAAAACATCAGATATGTAAATTTAGAGAAACCACCCCAAGTGTTCACATTTATTATTTGTGTTTGACTTGTGGAAGAGCATTCTGAAATCATAACTCATTTGCATCCCAAGTGCCTAGCATAGTACCTAGTCTATTTGTTGTTGTAGCTCAGCTGTTCAGTTGTGTCTGACTCTTTATGATCCAGTGTAGTATAGCACATCAGTATTGACCATGGGGTTTTCTTGGCAAAAGATATTGGAGTAGTTTAAGACAAATGCTTAAATTAAATGTGTAAAGAAAAAGTTCATTGCATTTTAGGGAGAAAGACAGGAAAACTATACTAATTGGGGATTTCAATGTACTCCTTTTAAAATTAGACAAAAATGACAAAAAAGACTAGAACAGACTTTTAGAAATGTTAGATATGATAATATCTGGTCATTATTAAATTATTAAATGTGATTTTAAGTAATATGAAAATTTCTCATTCATGTATGGCACCTTGATTCGAAAAATTACTAGATTTTTAATTTTTAAAATTACTAGTAATTTTTAAAATAATTTAATTAATTTAAATAGCAACTAAAATTTCTATCACACCTACTCCCAAGTACTATGCTATGCACTTCACAAATATTTTCTGATCTGACCCTTACAACAATCCTGGAAGGTAGACTCTATCATTATCCCCATTTTTACAGTTGAAGAATATAAGGCAGACAGAGGTTATGCAGCTAGCAAATACGTGAAGCTAGATTTGAGTTCAGGTCTTCCTGAATCCAGGCTTCAGGCTCAAGATTGGACACCCACCTGGAAATGTATGCCTCGATTGGTTTGAATTCATATCAGCTGAACTCAATTTGCTCCTTTTTAACAAACCACACTAGGAATATGTGTTTTAAAATTTTAATTTGGACTGCATAATTGACAAAGGTATAGGAAAACCCATCTCAACATTCATTCCCAAGTTGATACAAACTCATCTCATATTCACTTTACTGTAATTTGTTTTAAAAATGTCAATGAGATTTGTGACTCTGAAATGGGCAAAGGTTTGTCTCTGGAACTCCTCGGTTTCTGAATGACATCAATGATACTCTTCTGTATCCCTCTCCTGATTCAATTGCCCCTGAAATCTGAGGAATTTTAATTTCTATACCCTCTTGAGAAATATAATCCCTTTAATCAAAAAAAATCAAGGATCTATAATTTAATTTTAATTAGCATAGAGTTATATGAGCTTCAAATTGATTAAGTGACAAGAAGATCTGTGTTCAAACCCCATCTGATACCTTAGAGGTGGGATTTGAACACAGATCTTCCTGCCTCCAAGTCCAGGATTCTGTCTCTTTTTTATTAATACATCATTATTCTAAAGGGGGCCTAATGATAATAATTAGCATTTATATAGCACCTGATCCTCACAACAACCCTGGAAGGTAGGCACTATTTATCACCCCCATTTTGTAGATGAGGAAACAAAGGCAGGCAGAGGAATTGTCATAAAGCTATATTTGAATTCAAGTCTTCTCAGCTTCAGGCCCAGTGTTCTAATCCATTGCGCCCCCTAGCTGCCCTAGATCAATACATTGAATTCTGAAATGCTGTGCTTGGATTTGATTGCTTTCTATTTTATTTCCATTTAAATGCAGGTGCTTTTGCAAATATTCTAAGAAGGGGCATATTTGTATAATACTGTTTCTCTATTAGCTTATCTTAGATATAATTTTCCATGTAGAGAAGAAAAACATAAATTTCCTCTTTTAAAAAACCAGCTGTTAACAATTCAGATGCTCAAATAAAAAGTGAAAATGTGATTGATATATAATTATATATAAATTCTAAACTTTTATCATTTTATATCATAAGAAAAGAAAAAACAAAGTTATTGAATTAAATTTAACAAGATATTAATAAAAAATTTTCACAGAGATTTCTAAATTTTCATCATTTTTGATCTTCTTTATTATTCTCCTCCTCTTTTTTCTTTTTTTCCCATAGACACATTCCAACAGTCAAACAAATACTTTTAAAGACTATATTCACCCCAAAACAAATTAGCAAAGGGAAGGGTGTGTCCCTTAACTTTCTCAGCATAGTACTAACAGAGAACACTCCAAATTACTTTTTATTTATTTTGTTGTAGTCATTTCATAAATTGTCCTTTTGCCTCTATTTTCATCTCCATCACTTTGTACAAATCTTCCCATGTGTAACTTCACTTCCAATCAGGTATAAGAGAAGTTGTGGAAAGGGAGGCAAGAAAGGCAAGGTATGGTCTTTGAAAGGTGAACTGAAGACCTTATAATCATAGACAGATGGGAGAAAGTTGGTTCACATCTTTCTTTACTAATGTATGAGTCTAGGTAAATTATTTAACCTATGTGGACATCAGTTTCCACATTCGTAAGTTGAGAGTTGAACTTCTTTATTCCTAAACATTCCTTCTAACTCTAATCTATGATGCTATGATTTTTCTATCTCAGCAATTCTCAAACCTTTTGGTTTCAAGGTCACTTGACATTCTTTTTAAAAAAGATTTCATTTAAATAGATGTTTATCAATGTTTACCTTATTAGAAATGAAAACTACTAAACTTATAAAACATCTATTAATTTAAAAACAATGATGATGGGGGAGCTGGGTAGCACAGTGGATGGAGCACCAACTTTGGAGTCAGGAGAACCTGAGTTCAAATATGGCCTCAGACTGTGTGGCCTTGTGTAAGTCACTTAGTCCCATTATCTTGCAAAAACCAAACAAACAAATGGAAAATAATGATGATGAACTCATTTCATGTTAACATAAAAATATTTTAATTAAAATAACTATATTTTCCAAAACAAACAAAAATAATAGTGATTTAAAAAATATTTTTAGAAATGTAAATTGCAAATTGCTATAGCATTATCAGTGAAAATATCAACACAATTATTCCAAGATAAACCATGAGACAGGGGTAGTTAAGTGGATAGTGTACTGGACCTGGAGTCAGGAAATTCCTCTAGACACTTGATAGTTATGTTATCTTGGACAAGTCACTTATCCCTGTTTGCCTCAGTTCCTCATCTGTAAAATGAGTGAAGAAGAAAATGGAAAACCACTCCACTACCTTTGGCAAGAAAGCCTAAATGGGGTAATGGAAAGTCAGACACAATTGCAATGACTAAACAACAACCATGAAATTTTTAAAAAAAGCTATTCAACACTTTTAATATTTCAACCACTCATTTTTGTTGACATTTACATAAAAGAATATCTTCTTCAGTGATTATTTTGTGCTGACACCGAGCAAATAGAAACAAATCAGTAAGTCTAAATACATCTTTAAATATTGCATTGGTAATGCAGAAGTATAATTCTTCAGGTAAGTTATAACAGTCTTCATATCTGCAGCTCAATATTTAATTCAGCAATCATGATCTGCATGAAATATCATCAGAAAAACTCCATTGTTTACTCATGAAAGAAATTAGTAAAAAAGGCAAATACTATTATTAAGAAAATTATGTGGGGCAGTTAGGTGTTGAAGTGGGTAGAACACTGTTCCTGAATTCAAATCCGGTCTCAGACATTTGATAAATTTAGCTGTGTCACCTTGGGAAAGTCACTTAACCTCATTGCCCCCCCAAAATAAACAAAAACAAAACAACAACAAGAAAATTGTGTGACATCATAGATATTCTGAATAGGTCTCAAGGATTCTTGGAGGTCCCTGAACCACACTTTGAGAAAAGCTATTTTATACTGTCAGCAGTTAAGAGTTTTTCTTTCATTAACGTTTCTTGGTGGGCATCAGTAGGCTATAACACATTACCAAAGAAGAATTACACTAGAGAAATGGTGTAAAGGACATCCAAGACAAATAGATCAGTCTCTAGAATTGTGGAGCCAAACTCAAATAAAAATTCTGCAGACAACATATTGACTTAGAAAACTACATATAAATATTATCTGTGTTGTATCACATTTTTTTAGACATTTTCTAGTTACATTTTAATCTTGTCCAAGAATTCTACAGTTTTTCTAAGTTTTTTCCCTTCATCTATTCAAATAATTATGTCATTCTATATGTTTTGGTTTTTAAAATGATAGTATTCATTGTATTCCTAATGTTGATCTTTCCTTGGATCCTTGATATAAATTCTGCTTGGTCATAATGATTTCTTGGATAAATTACTGTTGTCTGACAGAGTTTGGTTTAAAATTTCATTAATGATATTCATTAATTGTATTACTCTATAGTTTTCCTTCTATGTTTTATCTTTCTCTGGCTTGAGTATTAGCACTATATTTGTCTCACAAAGGGATTCTGGTAGGATGCTTTCTTTCTCAATTTTTGAGAATAATTTATGGAGTATCAGTGCTAATTGTTCCTTAAACGATTGACAGAATTCCCTTATGAATCCATTAGGATAAAATGTTTTCCCTTTAGTAATTCCTTTACAACTATATCCATTTCCTCTTATGGGACTGGGTTATTTAAAATCTCTATCAGATCTCTTGATACTTTTGATATGTTTTATTTTTGAAAATACCATTCAATTTCTTTTGTGTTCTTAGTTTTCTTAGCATGTAACTATGCACAATATGTTCTTATTATTCTTTCTATTTTTTTCTGGTATATCATTTCACTTTGCTCATTTGCTGTTTTATTGATTTGATTTTCTGCCATTTTTTAATCAGATTAGCTAAAGATTTGTTTTATTACTCTTTTCAAATTCAAAGAACCAGTTTTTAGTTTATAATTTCTGTTTTTTTGTTTCCAGTTTATTTCTCCTCTGATTTCTAATATTTCCTGATTTGTGTCTTATTTTAGAATTACTTATATATGTTGAGTTTATAATTTTTAAATGCATATTTAAATCATTAATTGCTTTTTCCTCTTTTGTTAATGTATGTTTATAAGAATATAATTTTTCCTTTAGGGACTACATTTACAGCATCCTAATAATTTTGATAAGTTGTTTCATTATTTTCATTTTCTTTTACACAATTATAGTTTCTATGAATTGCTCTTTTACTCACTATTTAGGATTTCATTGTTTGGACTACTTTTGGAATAGCAATAAATGTCCTTTTTCATTATTTGGAACTGAAGAGTTTTCAGAGATAACTGTCAAAAGTTTTACTCGGCAACTAAGTATAAAGTGTCTTACTGTTGATCAGGCATTAACAAACCAGCTTAATACCATCGTGATGAGTGAAGAATGAATGGATGATGATGATGTGAAAGGATAGCTAATTGAAGCAACACCTTTTTCAGCAACTGGCAATCTAGTGGCAATGGTAGACCCCATGTAGTGCTGATAAGAATGAAGATAAAGAAGTCCCTATGTGCTGCACAGCAACTCCCAAATGACAATTATATTTCAATAATTTTATGAAGGTCACTTGAAACATATACATTCAAGGATTGACTTTGAGAATTGAATGAGGACTACCTATACTCTCATCATGTTACAACGAATCTAGAATCCTTGAGAGAATTAACTATCCATGAAAAAGTGGTTATCAGAGCTCTAGTCTATCTTGACCCAGAAAATATCTCTGGATTTTCAGCACTGATTTAAATAAATGCAACCTATTCAAAGTAGCAGCAGAATGCTGCAGGGTCTCATCTAAAGTTTTTGACAATTCAAATAGTCTGCCTATAGAGGTTTACAGGGAAAAGAAGAAACTCTTCTCTGATTCTCTCAATTTTTTCAATGAAATATAAGGTAAACTCAGGTGAGAGAATGGAGAGTTATGAGAGGTGTGAGGAAGTATGAAAAAGTTTCCTCCACCTCTAGGGTTTGTTTTAGTAAGGAGAAGGGCCACTTCTCTTTGTAAGACAAAGTGAAGAAGATAGTGGGGAAAGTAACTGTATGACATGACAGGGAAAGAGCTCCTCTCCTTGCCAAAGCAAACCTCTTGACATGCACACAAGTAAGCCATTCCATCTCATCTTTTCCCTTACTCAGGCCTACTTTCTTACTTATCTTCAATCTCTCCCTATCCCCCTGATCTAGAAACATGCCTATGCCTCCTCCATCCTCAAAAAAACCTTCACTTGACCCATCCATCCCCACTAGCTCTTATCCCACATCTCTCCTCCCTTTTGTGGTTAAATTCCTTTAGATGGTTCCCTACAACTGATACCTCCAACTTCCTTCTTTACTTCTCTCTCTTAATTCTCTTTAGTATGTTTTCCAATTTCATCATTCAAAAACTGCTCCCTCCCAAGTGGCCAAAGGAACCTCTTCTTAAATCATCATCCTTCTTGACCTTCACCCTTTTCTCCTTGATTCTGTCTTCAGAATTTTGTGACACTGCTCTCCCCTGTATCTTTCTCTGACTCCTTTGTGGGATCTTCCTCCAGGTCATCACCTCCTTGATGTTCCTTAAACCCAACATTCCATCTCCCAACTCTGGGCATTTTCAATTGTGAAAGGTGAATTTCCAATCACTAATGCTATAGAAACACACACTTGCATACATACTTGTGTATGTATGTATAGATGCATATGGCTACTTATATATCACATATAAATATATATTTAAAACATACTTCTGTAACACAAGTGATGGAAATTCACCTCTCACATCCTTTGGTTTCCATGTCTTCCTTTGAAGTCCTACCTTATGGAAGAAGTCTAAAATAAAGTCCTCTTTAATCTTAGTGTTCCCTTTGTTGATATTTTCCAGCGTATCCTTTATATATATTTTCTTTATCTTCTTTATTTTTTTAAAAAATTTGGACACAGTCCTTCGCTTGCTGCCTCCTCCCTTAGACCAGGAGCTGTATGGGGCGGGGCGTCATCCCCTGAGCCTGGCACATGGTAGGAGCTTTAATAAGTGTTTTTTGATGACTTGGGGTGACAAGGGGTGGAAATGCCTCGGGGGTTAGCAGTCGAGGTGACAC
The DNA here is from genome assembly GCF_037893015.1 of Macrotis lagotis. Lineage (NCBI taxonomy): Eukaryota > Metazoa > Chordata > Mammalia > Peramelemorphia > Peramelidae > Macrotis > Macrotis lagotis. The sequence continues at coordinate 457,725,384 of NC_133658.1, forward strand.
CGAGGGTGACGCTTGGGGCAGGGAGGCCGCGCTGGCCCCGGCGGTGGGCATCGCGCCACCCGCAGTCCAGGCTCTGAGTCCCTTCCTCCTCCCGCGGGCGGAGGCCCGATGACGCAGCCCGATGACGCAGCCCGATGACGCAGCACGCGCGCCCGGGAGGGGGAGCGCGGCTAGAGCGCCCTCCGCGCCGGAGCCTGGCGCTCCCGAGGGCGCAGGCGGCGCGGCGCGGGGCGCGCTGCAAGGAGGGCCGCCGGGCTTCGGCACTGAGTGCCTGGGTGCGCCGCGCTTGCGGGTGAAGGACTTGAGCCGCGGTGGAGAAGCTGGCGGAGGGGACGAGGCAGGGGGCCGAGCCCGCCGAGCCCTTCCGGACTTGGAGAGCGAGGAGCCCCGGAAGGCCCGTGCGGAGCTCGCCCGGCGCCTCCTGCCCGATCACCGGGACCGGTCCGAGGGCGGCGGCCACCTGGCCCGGCCGCTGGCGCTGCCCGTGGTGTGGGCCACGACCTCTTCCTGGGCTACAGGTGCCGACCCCTGACCCTGACCTCGCCTCCTTTCGGCCGCCTAGTGGGTGGTAACCTCTGACCCCCGACACGGCCCCCCTTAGCGGCAGCCCCACGAGGGCACGAAGCCCCCTCCGCTGCCTTGCTCCTAACCTTATTCACGAGCTCGCCACCTCCCCACACCCATTCTTGACTTTAATCCCCGGCTGTGAGTGAAGGAGGGAGAATTAGGCCTGAAGCTTCAGTGCACCGAGCCGGAGCCTAGATTGGAACCGTCTTCATTCCCCATACACCTTTGTCCCTTGGCAGCTGGAGCAGATTCGTGTGTTTGGTCCGGATCCATCCCGCCACCCCATTGCATTGAACTCGTCTCTAATATCTAACTGATATCACTTAAGCTTCTTGGCTGCTTCTCTCTGATTTTGCTCGGCCGGGGCCTCTTCACTGATGACCCCCCTTTTTTCTTTGACCATCTCATAGGGTTTCTCTCCCTCTTTTCCCTTTCTACTTCTTATTCATCGTGACATGGAAAGAATCCCAGATTGGAAGTCAAGAGACTTGAGTCTTAATATCTTTTCTTTCCAGTAATTTGCTACATGAACTTTCCAGGATCCTTTCCCTCTCTGAGTCCTAGTTGTCATCTCTGTAAAATGAAGGATTTGAACAGCATTAGGGATTCTTAACTGTTTTTTGTGTCATAGACCCATCTAATAGTCTGGTGAAACTTGTAAATCCCTTCTTAGAATTATTGTTTGGTTTTTAAATAAATAATTGGAGGAAATGCTACATTTTAATTAGAGGTTAATGAAAATTAAAATGTAATTTTCCTCCCCTAAATTCATAGATCTCCTGAAATCTGCCCATAGATTCCTTGGGAATCCATAAACTTTAGGTTCTTTTCAGATCTAATACTCTGTGAAAACCTTTCTATGAAGATAAAAACCTTTATTATGCATTTGCCTTCTTCCTAATACTATATCTGCACAATATTTATTTCCTCTCATTGTCCTGCTCCTTCTCTTTCATTACCTTTCTGACAAGATATTGAGAACAGACATGGAGTAGTACCTAATTGCCTGGTTTCATTCTTGGAGAATCTTATGAAAATGGGGATCTTGGTTTAACATAAAAAACTTAAACATAAAAACTTACTTTTGTGCCAAGTATATACAAGATAATACCTACTCCATTTTAAAATGCTCCTTTCCTTCACAAGGGAATAAGTAGTGAGTCTGCTTATGAAGCATAGTACTGAGAAGGGCTTCTGAAATGATAATGAAAATAGTTTCATATGTATGATTTTTAAAATAACATTAGGTTGCATTCTTGACTCCAGTACTGTTTTCACTATCAATTAAACTATCTCTGATCAAACAGCTTTTCCTAGACCAACCTACTATCTTGTACTTTTAAACTTACAATGAGTGCAAATTTACAGTGGGGCATAGAAGCAGTTAGTGTAGTGATGAGAACTTGAAGATTCTTAAGGTCAGGATTAGAGGAAGTACATATCTTCTCTGTGTCCCTGATAGAACTTTCACAAAAGCAAGAGACTGTCATTTCTATCTAGTAGTACCTAGTGTTGAAGGAGAAAAAAATGTCAGTTTCCTAAACTGTTCCTAAACTCTGAAAAAATGTTTTTTCATTTTAATATCACTTCCAAATGTAAAGTGACCTTTACATATCTAAGTCTAAAACATGTTTGATCATACCTCCTATATCTTCCTCTGAGTATCTTCAAACATAATGAAATTTCTTCATATTGCTCAGTAGTTAATATGTTTTCCCTAAGTATCAAGGCAATCTAATCTACTGAGTTTTATAATCTGACATACTCTATTGCATATTAATACATGTTGGCTACAAATGACTCTTCATTCCAATAGTTACAAGAAAGAACTTTTAGACAAGGTAATAGAAATGGCTGATGGAATTGAAGTATAAGATCTACCACAATTTAAAACCAGAAATGAATTAATAAAAAAGGTAAATGCAGAATATTTCAGTATTCAGTTTGAGTGATGATGTTGAATTTAACTGTTTAAGTCTCCATGATATCTAAAATCACCTTTCCAAATGCAGTATATGAGGAATTTCCCCCCTCCTTCCTTTTTTCCTTCTCTCTCTCTCTCTCTCTCTCTCTCTCTCTCTCTCTCTCTCTCCCTCCCCCTCTCTCCCCCCTCCATGTCTTCTGTATCTGTCTTTCTTTGTTTCTGTTTCTCTGTCTTTCACTTTTTTTTTTTCTTGCAAGGCAACAGAGTTGTGACTTGCCCAAGGTCACACAGCTAGGTAATTATTAAGTGTCTGAGGCTGGATTTGAACCCAGATTCTCCTGACTCCAGGGTCAGTGCTCTATTCACTATGCCACCTAGCTGCCCCTGTCCCTCACTTTTAATACTCTTGTTGACTACCCAAAAGAACTAAGCTGCTGGATTTTTATTTCCCTGCCATTGGCTTAAACCTTTCCCTCCTAGATCCAAGAAGTGACCAGAGGACCAATACATTATGCTTTGGAAGCTAACAAGCAAACAGCACCTCTGTTTTTGATTGGACAGCATTTTGTTTTAAACCTCTGGATTTATTTAATTAAGTAAATGTTGGCTAAAATGAGAAAAAATAAAAAGAGACCTTTTGTTTGGAAAACTATTGTTTTACCCTAAGGTAAACCAGAGCTGTCTTCATTTGATGGCTTCTTGACTTGTTGGTGAGAATAAAGATACAGGGTTATATATGAATTCCTTAATAGTTTCCTATTCATCAAGGTTGCATACAGGCTGAATGCTCATTAGATCAGAATTAGAAGTGTGCTTGCAAGTTGATACAGAGTAATAAAGAGAGAATGGTGGAGAAACTTGAGGGACTGAAACTCTTCAGAAATGAACCCCAGAAACAAAGTAGGGAGAATTTTCATATCCTTCACTATTGACAAGCAAGCAGCTTATGTCATGCCCCTCACTATTGTCTTTGTTGAAGTGGTTGGGATGACCAGGAGGAAAATAGACCCACAAAGAATGCCTGCTAAGTGAGCAGGAAGGAAAGCAAGCATAGCAGTAGCCTCCTCAGAGGGTACTGAGAACACATGGAAAATTCCATACTTTATTTGCAATAACTTTCAGGAAAGCTATTAGAATGTTTTTTTTTTTAAAAGATATTATTTTGTTTCTGTATGACCTCATATACTTTGTGGAGAATCATCCCTTAAAGAATAAAAAAAAAAAAAGAGGAGAAAACTAATCAACATGTTGAAGAAATCTGACATTATATGCAGTGTTCACAAACATAATTCCTTCTTTCCTCAAATAAGGTGAAAGAGTGCTTTCTCTTCTCTCTTCTTTGTCATTACCTCAATTCCTAATCTGAATATTTTATTGGTTTGGAGGTTTTCATTTTATTCTTACAAACACATCAGATGGAATAAGCAGGAGGTATCCATTTTTAGACAGACTTTAGTGTGTCATTTAAAAAATGTCAGCTAACATTACAGTTAACATTACAAAGTTTCCTAGTATTACTTACAATATACCCAACAATTGTGAGGTTCCTTGGAACACAATCAGTTCCATTATTCTTATACATTTGCCAGTTGCTTGATGTATTCCTGAAACAGTAAGGAAATTTGAAAATCTTCTTGCCTGTCTTCTCCCTTGATTTTTTTTTTTTATCATAAGCATATTTACTTTTAAAAATCAGTAAGTTTGTATTGGTCCCTTGTGTACAATTAAAGCACTGCTAGTTATTATATCCTATCTTTTCCTTCCTCTTAACACTCTCCCTTCAATGATCCTCCTTCCCATGTTGGTTGCACCTCTGTTCTCTGTTCTGTGAAACTAGGATGACTCCTAATCATTGAAGGTGTTTCCCCTTAGGAATTAGATTTTGATGATTTAATCTGTATAAAATGAATCTCTAGTGATCCAGAGATCGTTAAACTCTTTTAATACTTAAATAATGTAAAATATGAACTCATAGGCGAATGAAATCTCTAGATTATGTGTATATTGGTTTACTTAAGAGAAAATTTTGTTTTCTTTATAACCAAGTTTAATTTTAGGTCTCTGATGCTACTTAAAATGAAACTCAGCTGATCCTGAAAAATGAGATACTTAGAGGGAACACAATGTCTTGCCAGTAGTCAGACTTATTCCAGATAGAGACATCTTGGAAAGGGGTCACCTTTTGTTCCACTAACAGGCTTTGGCTATGTTCTAATCTGCCTATTCCTAATTGTAGATAACCTCTAAGTGCCCTTTGGAAGAAGTGATGTTGAGAGTAGGGAATTTAACAAGAGGAACCTGTATGTTTTGTCACTTTTTTTGCCCCTTTTGTGTGGGTAATAGAGGAAGCTGGCAAATGTTAGGAAACAACTCCTGCCCCAGGGGAAAAAAAATCTGGTTTAGAGCCATCTCACTAAAAAGTCTGTTCTTCCTCTCAAAATTGGTTATAAACTCTAAAATTAGAGAGATTAGGATCTAAATCAGGCTTACAATTGGGTACAGAATGCCTTCAAGTCACTTGGTATCTCACAACCAGATGGAGAAAAGGACTTTTTAAATAAGGATTTTAAAAAGCTGTTATTGATGTTGCACAGCTTTGGAAGAGTGAATTTTCTTAGGTCTGTCTACCTTATTTTTCACCCACCATAAAAAATAAATCAGTGCTAACCTTAAATGGGTGCTATTTGTCAAATGGCTATGTCAATAACATTTTAAATGGGAGAGGGTAGGGGGAATTAAAATGATGAATCAGACATTCAATAAACAATCTTAATTAAAAGTCATTCTAAGTCTTACATTGTAGGCTTCTTGGTAAGCCAAGAGCTATTTTAGAAGAAATTTGTTATTTCTGTGATAGTTATACTTTTCCAAGGTAATATCATTATTAGGGAGAAAGATTTGATAAAAGATAAGAAAAACTTGTCTAAAAGGGAGTTTTCAATTTTAAGTATTTTATTCACTTTTCCTGAAACTTTGAAATTAAAGGGGAGAATAGAATTCTTAGATTTTTAAAAATGTTTTAAACAAGAAATTGAGGGAATTCTGTAATTATATAAGCCTTATTGAGAATAATTCTATCATGCATTGGATGGGGCTTTTGGTCTAAAGATGGTTTCTTTGGGAAGAAACAGCAGTCCTCTGATTTTTTTTGCTCTTCTGAGGAAGTGAGTTTGTTTTTCCATTTATTGAGAAATATGCGGAACAATGTAAAGACTAGCAGACTGCCTTCTGTGGGAGGGGTGGGGGGAGGAAGCAAGATTGGGGGGAAAATTGTAAAACTCAAAATAAATAAAATCTTTCATTAAAAGGAAAAAAAGAAATACGGGATGAATGACTTTATCTGAAAACTGTTTACTTTAAAGAATAAATACTTTTTTTTGCACTGTTGAATGTTAAAGAAGCCCACTAAAATAAAATACAAGAGGACAACCAAAGTGATTTCTTCACACCCTGTTCAAGAGTTGTCTGAAGCTGAATGTAAATTTATTAAAGGTGCCAGAGAGTATGTACTCAGGAATAATGTTTCTGCTTTTACTTTACTATTTGCAGACATGCTTTTCCAGTTTGCAGCAATGTGAAATCCAGAAAAATCTAACCTTTCTATCACTTAGATATCAGAGTCAATGAAGTGCCGTGAAATACTATCCAAGTTCGGCTATTTTTAATTGAAAGCAATAAGTATTTTGATGACTAAACAGTTACTTTGCCTCAGCACACCAGGAGAAAAGTTACATTTCAGATATTTATCTTACAGCTTTAAATTGTAGACTTATGTAGATTTGTCATAAGACAAAAAAATGAATTGCTGGCTCAGCAAATAGATGGTGGTCAGTATTTGGCAGATATTTCTAGATGTGGTTTAAGATATTAGTAGTTTGGGGGAGTGCTGTCTGAATAACACAGAAATATTACATCATTCCTATATTCTTATGGAAATTTTGGCTCCATAACCTTGTATTGTTGGGTTTTTTATTTTTTCCCAGCATCAACACTAAGGAAGATTTCTCCAATTTTCATCATGAAATTGAACATCTGACCAAAAGAATAGAATGGAAGGGCTTTTGAACATAAAGGTTTTTTCAAAAGCTTTTAGATCTCAAATACACAGGGAGAAACATTGGGATGAAGTAAACTTATTGTGTTGACTTATTTATTTATTCATTCATTCATGGCAATGGGATTAAGTGGCTTGCCCAAGGTCACACAGCTAGGTAATTATTAAGTGTCTGAGGCGGATTTGAACTCAGGTACTCCTGACTCCAAGGGCCAATACTGTATCCATTGCACCACCTAGCCACCCCTATGTTGACTTCTTTGTCATTGTCTTGGTAGTTACCTTTTTAAAGCAAATACAGAAAATGTTTTTATAGATAACGAGTTCAGTAATATTGTATAAAATCCATTTCTGATTTTCTTTTCATCAAGCTGAGTCAGATTTCCCAAGGTAAAATGATAGCTTTGCAAGTATGTACTTAAGGAATTTTGTGATTATATATATATATGTATATATATATATAATATATGTATATATATATATGATTATGTATTCTTTTGTGTTTTTGAAGTCAAAATACATTTCTTAGAGATGTACTATCCCTTTAGGTTCTTAACATGTTGTTTTCCTTGATTTGGTATCTGAAACCAGTTGTAAGATGAGGTTTTGTTTTTTTAACCATAGTAAAGTAAATGCCAGAGTGAACTAGGGAGACAATTCAAAGGGGGACCTCTTTCAAATGGACAAATTACCATATACTAAGCAAAGCAATATTCTCAGATACATAACTTTGAAGTAGGAGCAGTAAACCTAAAAGCCAAGATTGGCTGCTGTGTCAGAAAATGTTTCAATTTTCTACTCATTTAAGTAATACATAAGACCTTTTCTTAAAGATTTCAGTCAAACCTGTCCACTTAAGGTCAAGTTTGGGGCTGTAAACATTTTCTAATGAGTCAGGGACCTTGACTGACTTGCTTTCTAGTATCACAAAATGTGATAGAACTTCTTTTCTTGCCACCAGAGAGACCAAGAATTGGATGTTTTGATTCATTCATGTGTACTGTATATAATTGGTTTCGTATTTCATTATTTAATTTTTAAGAAAAATACTTTACTAGTGCTTTATATGTAAATAATATTGTAGAAGCTTAATCTTGTGTTGTATTTTTATATGAGAAATTTGTTTTAAGGTCATGACTATTTTGAGATACTTGTTGCTCAGTTTTATATGCTGGAATATTGAACATTTGTAGCAGTTCCTATTCATTATGCAGATGGTTTCAGACAGACCAAATAAATGGCAGTTTTGTGGGAGGGAATCTTAGTCTGTTGAACTGGCATTGGATATGGCACAAAATGCTTATCTGAAATATACCCTTGTTTTACTGCTGAATAAAAAGTACTAAAAAGAAAAAAAAAGAAAATTTCTTTGGATGATTATTATTTAAAAAATTCTGGTCAGCAACATTTTAATTAGTTTTCCCCAAGTTTACCACAAGACGCTTCTAGAGTAGTCACTATTTTTAAATTAATATCAAAGAGAAGTATAGCTATACCCTTCCTCTCATATATCCAAAAAGAATCTCCATTCATTCACTGGTGGCAAGTAAAATGGAATTTTTACCAAATAAAAAATACCATGGAAACCCAAAAGAATGAGAATCAGAGGTACAATATATTAAACTGCTATTAATGTTTGCTGTCTAATTTTCATTCACATAAATCCTTATTTAAGAGCCTTTGAACTAGAGCCTATTTTTCTAGCTACAACAAAATATTCTCTCAACTTCATCATGGGTCAGCACTACATTTAAACACAGAAGTTAAATTTCCCACCTACTTCATCCACATTGAAGTAACAATTATCAGGATTATGGTTTTCAAGTGTTCCATGACTGAAGATACTATTTAGCTTAGAATTGTTGTTCAATTTTTTCAGTCATGTCTGACTCTTTGTGACCCCTTTTGGAGTTTTCTTGGTAAGATTCTGGGATGATTTGCCATTTCCTTCTCCAACTCATTTTATAACTGAGGAAACAGGCAAGCAGGCTTAAATGACTTGTTTGGTGTCACATAGGATAGTAAGTGTTTGAAGCCAGATTTTAATTCACATCTTCTTGACTCTAGACCCCATTATTTTATCCACTAAGACACTTAGCTGCCATATTGAGAAAGGCCACAACAAATTCTCACCCTGTTATAACTTATTTTCCTTTTCCACTGACCACCATTAGAACAATGAAAATATTTAATTATTCCCACTAGGCAAAAACTGATTGTTAGGTGTCTCCTTAGAGCTTCCCAGGCAGGTAGAAGCTGTCCAGTTGAGTAAGTTGGATCACATAATTATTTCTGAGGCCAGAACAACAAATCTGCTTTCTCTGGACTCAAACTGTGACCAGAGTTGCATTAATGTATGTCATCATAACTTTATGCAGGGTTTTGAAATGTGTAGTGAAAAGGGCACTACATACCAGAGAACCTTATTTCAAATCTTAGATTTGAAGAGAAAAAGATAGTACCACTTTTAAATGTTATTTTTTCCAGTTACATGCAAAGATAGTTTTCAGCATTTTTTTTGCATGGTTTGTAGTTCCACATTTTTCTGCCTCCCTCTCTGCCCTCTCCCCTCCCCAGGACAGTAAATAATCTAATGTATATTGTAATATATATGTAAAATCATAAAATTTTCATATTAATTATGTGGTAAAAGAAGAACCAGAACAAAAGGGGAAAAGCCATGAGAAAGAAAAAAAAAACATAAAACAGGTTTTAAAAAGTGAAAATAGTATGCTTTAGCTGCATTCAGACTCCACTGTTTTTTCCTCTGGATGTGGATGGAATTTTCCATCACAAGTTTTTTTAGAATTGTCCTTGAGGACTGCAGAGAGGAGCCAAGTCCATCATAGTTGGTCAAGTGGTACCACTAAATAACCTGCATATTTTGCTTCTTTGGACCTCAGTTTTCTTATGTATAAAATGAGATGGGAGTTAATCATTCTGGACTTGAATTTGGAAATATGCAAGAAAATTGTCCACAATTATTCTTACCCACTCACTAATCATATGTTCTAAGGATGTCAAAAAAAGAAACAAAAGTCTAATATCAAAACAGTCATTGAAACACTGGAAACAATGGAAAGTCTATCAACTAAGCAATGGCTGGGAGAAAAAGGCTATTTAATGTAGTACTATTGCATAGTAAGAAATTACAAATGAGGAATTGGAAGAAACAGGAAGATTTGCATCAACAAGCCCCAGAACCAAGAGAAAACAAACATAGTAACCATGTCAATGCAATCAGAAAGTCGAATTACTGAATAATTGAAAAAATTAGAGAAGATCCCTAAGAACAGATAATAAAATATTACCTTCCTACTCTGTACAACTGTAATAATTTTATATACATTGTCAGGTATAATTTATCTCCAACTGTTTTGTTTTTTGCTTAATCGTTTTATCATAGTGGTGGGAAAATAAGGATTGAAATAAACATGCAGAATACATAAAATGTATTTAAAAAAATAAAATGAGGGGGGGTTGTATTAGATGATTTCTAAGATTCCCTACAGCTCTAAAAATTCTGTGAATTTGGTGTTTTTACCCCTTGATTATATGAACTGCCCCTAATAGTCCCTCATATATTCATCATTGGGAGAAGAGGTTACAAGGACAGGTAGCTTAACTGACTTGATGTTCTAGGAGCCAATATATTTCTTTTCAGGGCAGTATCCTTAAGACAAAGGAGCCAACAGCCAGATAAAACAGGAGATGGAAATGATGCTAACCTGAATAGAATTTCTTCATTTGGTCATTTTCAAGATAAGAAAAAAAAAAAGAAGAAGAAGGAGAAGATGGTTGAAATTTAGACCTCAACAACAGAAATTATACCCACAACATTCAAGGAGAGTCTATTTTCCTGAGACTGAGGAAATGGGGTTAACCTAGCCCCAGAAATTATCTCTCAATGATTTTATAAAGGGGAAAGGCAGAATTAGGCAGGAGTTTCATTTCATGCATTCACTATCCTGTCTGATGGAAATTTTGATCAAGGTGTTCAGGAGGTGAAACAAGGTATTTTTAGGTGAATCATGTCTCTATCTCCTGAGCAAGGCTATTCTCCTAACTCCTCTACCTTCTCCCCACAAGGAAACTATGTCATTTTACTATGTGCAACAGAAATGCAGGGTGGTGCAATAAAGAGGTGAAGTTAGAAGTTAGATTAAAGTGTGAATGGATAAGTGCTTTTATCCCTTTAAGTCTTAGTTCATAGGATCATAGATTTCAAGCTGGAAGAGATCTTGGAGGTCACTTGGTGGTTACTACCCATTTTACAGATCAGGGAAGAGTTACAGTCAAGTGACTTCCCTAGGGCAACATAGCTAGTAAGGTCTAGAAGAAAGATTTGAACCCAGGTCTTCCTGATTTCAGATGCAGTACCATACTGTCCCCTGATGTGAGTAAATCACTTTGTATATTTTAAATAAGTACATAAGAAGAAACTTATTCAGAACCCCTCTGTTTTCCTCCAAGTTCTTGGGGGTAAAATGGATTGGTGATGGATTAATGTTTCCTGCCCTAACACTAAGGCCTGGGGAAAAACAGACACTTGGAGAAGAAGCTGAAAACTGCAATTGACATAAAGTGAAACTTTCTAGGCTGAACAAATTATAAGCCAAGTCTTTGAACAATTTGGAAGATATCACTTTTGAACAATGGATAGAGAGAAGGAAGAGCAAGGAAATGAAGAGACGGTAAAGTAGGAAAGGAGGAAAAATACTTGGTCTTGTAGATGATTAAGAAGCCATGGGATTTAGAGCTGCAGGAGATCTAATTCAATCTCCTTATTTTGTAGAAGTGAATTGAGCCCCAAAGATAGGAAAGAACTTAATACATGGTCACATAGCCAGTTAGTGACAGAGTTAGAATGGAACTAGAATTTATAGTTCCTGACTCCCAACACAGGTTTCTTTCCATGAGATTATAGTATTTACAGCAGGGAAAGATCTTTGCTATCACCCCCTCATTTAATAAATGAGGAAAAAGAACCCCTAAGAGGTGAATTAGCTTCAAACTAAGAAGCAGAATTGGGATTTCTTAGGTCTTTCAAGTTTAACAAGTATGATACCAAAAAATGCAAGGTGCTATTTCAATGGGTGTGGAATTTATCTGTCATAACAAAAACATATTTCTGTCCTATGACCCTTCAAATCTTGGTAAACTAGAGGTGGAGGGCATATTGCTGTGATTTAGATTTTATCTCCAGTTGTTTCTTGTTTCAACTGATCATATAAGTTATCTGTGTGGGTATTTTCAGTTTAAATTTAAAGTTAGCATGGATATATGTAATCTGGCCCACTTTTGTGGAGAGTTAAGAGATGTGCTAACACTACCATCAGCCTAGGACAATACTCTCCTGTCTTCAAAGATAGGTTTTGAGCTAAACATATCTGCAACTACTGAAATATCTCTAGAAGTATAACTCAAAGTGGTTCAGAATGAAAGCAGTTTCTCCTGATTGCTTTCAACGAAAGGGTAATAACTTAATTTTGACAGTTTCACTCAATCCCACCAAATCCTGATTTCACAAAAGACCATCATAAATATCAGAGTGAGTGAATCCTTTTATCCAAACGAAACAGTAAATAGAAACCAGGCAAGTTACAAAGATTCAACTAGATGAAAGAATACACAATATAAAGGAACTCTTCAGCTGTAAATCACCTCAGTTCAATCAAAGATATAAGAAACTATCTCACCAAAATGAGTCTGTTAGTAGTTTTAAGAGTGCAAGCATTAAAAGTTAAGGGATGTGATGGGAGTTGGCTTCCATTTACATTTTTGTATCTTCAATTCTGGAACTGCTGTTAGCCATGCAAAAGTTTTCTGGTGTCTTGTCTCTCTTGATCAAGGCCTTTCTTGAAGTGTATCTCCAATGAACTAGTCTTTCCTTTCCTCACACAGCATCTAGGCTCAGTGTTATTATTATTATTTTTTTTTGCAGTTAAGTACTTCCCCTAAAAAGTACTCAGAAAAACTCCATCTTGCTTAGCTGGGAGTACTATTAAAAAAAGTCTAAAAAAAATCCTTGAAAACTCAATAAAATACCTTAAAGTGAGCCACAAAACTTGGAAAGTTAACAATTTTGATGTCAGCTACAACAGAAAGATGAGGTTTTTTTGGTTTTTGCAAAATTTCCTCAACCCTCCCTATCTTATTATTTGTGCTAATGAAAGCTTCCTTTTTGCCCTTTATTTCACCCTGCTCTGCATCAGAAGCTCTGGTGGTTAAATGTTTCTTATATGTGTTTAAATGACTAAATCATTTATTTCCAGAACTGAGTTGATGAGACTCATCTGATACACCCATTTTCTGACAAATTCACACTGGATTTTGCCCAAGGGTTAGAAGTCAAGGGGCGGCTAGGTGGTGCAGTGGATACAGTATTGGCCCTTGGAGTCAGGAGTACCTGAGTTCAAATCCAGCCTCAGACAATAATTACCTAGCTGTGTGGCCTTGCGCAAGCCACTTAACCCCATTGCCTTGCAAATAAATAAATAAATAAAAAGTCAATCAATTTGCTACTGCTAGCTAGTCAGTGAATTTTCCTATCATCTCTTTTCAAGGACTGCTGTGTTTTCCAGGTTAATACTAATAACTATTGTTTCACCTAGTTTTCCCATCATCCCTGTAAGAGAATAACTCCTGAGTGGCTGAGAGAATACTGAGTCTAAGTTCTGGTGAACGGAGGAGGTGCTTCAATTTGTTGAGGACAATTCGAGAGATCCTTATTCAAGAAAGATTACTTTCCCTCTCTCCTTTCTTACAAGTGGGGAAATAAGAAAGGTCATGTCATTCACATAATCAGTGCTTGAAAAACTTTTAAACATCAGAATTCAATTGCCCAAAGTGACAGAATGAAAGAGGAAAAAAACAACAAAAAGGCAGGTTTTCTGGATGCCTGACCTAGTTTTTCATGATGTTTGTGGGAACATAGGCTATTCTAATGGCCCCACCACCTGGACACAGTCTCAGGAGCTGGCATGCTACCCTAAGAGATAAGGCATGCCGGAGTCCTTAGGAGCTGGTCTTTCTGCCCCATAGCCCAAGGGTACAGGACACAGCTGTGTTTTACCACCTCCCCCCTAACATACCCCCTTATCCTGTAACGCAAGTGCTGCACGTAGACTGATTGCACATCCCCCATTCCCTCATCTTTCTTTGTTCTACCCCAGAAGACCTAACAGTGTATATGTTAGAAGCTAAGCAGTAATAAATTTGAGCTGGAGGCATAAGGCACTGTGGCTTGACTCCTTATTCTCAGCTTCCCTCCAGGAGGGAGGTCATCGCTAATAGGGCCCCAAGGTGAAGCAAGCAGCAACAGATGTTGAGCAATGCAGAAAAACCTTCATCAAGGTAAGAGATGAAGACTTGGCATTGATTTTAAAAGATGAATGATAGTCACATATTATCTGTCTTAATATTTGTAAAGCATTTTCTCACTTCAGCTTTGGGAAGCCAGTAGAACAATTATTTTTCCTATTTTATAGATGATAAAACAGGATCAAAGAAGGGAAAGAAATTTGACTAATAAATCAGGACTTTAACATGGATTTTCTGTCAAGTTCAGCACCAACATTATACCTTAATGTCTCTTCAAAAGCAAAATGATCAGGTTGCCAATAGCCACTGCATTCTTCACCTGCAGGTCAGTCAGGATGGAGCAGAGGGAGAATGAAGTCCTTTGCTGTCAACATTCCCTCATTGTCCAGGGAAGGTCTCAACCCAGTAGCTAACATGATCAGTCAGACCCTGTGACATATTTTCAGCTTTCCCCCTGGAGTAACCTGCACAACTAGACTTCTTACCAAACCGGCATCCCTTGGTAGAGGCATGTTATAGGAATAAATGCTATGAAGCATTCCTTCCTTCTCAGCCTTCCTCCTCCCTCCCCCACCACTACCCTAGAAGTTGTCCCAGCTGATGAGGTTTCTTTCCTACCATGACTTCAGCTTTAATAGATCAGTCTCCCTCCTGTGCTTGCAAAACCACTGCCCTCTGCTGTCCTGACTACCACAAATGCACATTGAGGTGGAGGGCCCTGTTCTGTGTTGGAGAAGTTAGGGACAGAATCAATGCCTCAGAGACCATTACTCCTCAAGAGCAGGGAGAAACTTGATCTTCCTCTTTAATCTCTTCCCCCCAATAATGACATAGCTGATGTCTCATAAAATTTTTGTTAAATTGAATTTAAATGAATGTGAATGAATCAACTCTTCTGAAATTGGGCAGGTAGCTCAACTTTTTGTGGTGATTCCAGCAAAAGAGAATGTCTTTTAAAGACAGAATTATGGGGACAGAAATTTGCAAATGACTCAAGTAAACAGAAATTTTCAAATGACTCAGGGAGAAGTGGAGTCCATCCTTCATTCTTCTGCAAGAAAGTAATTCGAGACATACCTTTATTAATATATCTTTCAGATGATCTAACACACCTGGGCGGGCAGAGGAACATCAAGTTGGAAAAGACCTCAGTGGCTATGTAATCCAACCTGACCTGGAGAAAACAGAGCATCTGATAAAGTGCTCCCCAGCCTTTGCTTGAAGGACCCTCAATACCTCTGGATACAGCCATTTACATTTGTAGATTACAATGATTGTTAGCAAGCCTTTCCTCATACCAAATTTTTTGTTTTGTTTTTGCTTTTCATCAGTTGCTCCTAATTTGGCCCTTTGGAGGCAAACGGGATAAATCTATTTCCCCTTCCATATGATCTTCAAGTACTTGAACACTAACCATCTTTGGGGCTTCATGCATTCTATGTTGTGTGCTCCTAATTTTCAGTCTCATTCATCTTCATCAGACCTCCCTTATATGTCCTCTTCAGTTCTCTAACCTAGCAGTCTAAATACACAAATCAAAAACTCCTCTAGCTCATTATAAAATGAGTCCATTGTGGTTCCTAGAAATAACCTGTTTCTGGGTACAGAGAGAACACGATTCACAGTAAATTGGTATTACTGGAGGACTATGGCTTTGAACTTTGCTTTGGTGTATAAACTTGCAAAGTTACCTGCCTGACAAGATTTCTGTTTCAACCAGTCAACAAATACTAATAAACAGCTGTTATATGCTAAGGAACTCGGGATCCAAAGACAAAAGTTAAGCATTCCCCACCTTAATAAACTTTTATCGGGGCAGCTAGGTGGTGCAGTGAATAGAGCACCAGCCCTGGAGTCAGGAGGATCTGAGTTCAAATCCCACCTTAGACACTTAGTAATTACCTAGCTGTTTGGCCTTGGGCAAATCACTTAACCCCATTGCCTTGCAAAACCTAAAAAAAGAAAAAGAACATAGTACAGATTATATTATATATATATATATATATATATATATATATATATATATATATATATATAAATTTAAGGTGATTTGGAGGGAAGAGAACTAGTAGGTAGGGGAATCAGAAAAGACCTTAAGAAAGTAGCATCTTGGTTGATTCTTGTAGTACTCTAAGGAGGAGAGAGATTCTATTGTAGGAACAGTCATTATAAAGGTATAGAAATGAAAAATGGAATGCTATTTATAAATATAATCCTTGGCTCAAAGTGCCAATTACAAAGAGTAAGATACTCTCCTTATTGGTGGATGGTCAGTTCTCCTTACTTGTAGAAGTGGAGATGGTAAAATGTGGAAAGAAGAGAGATTCAAGACCCTTTATACTTCCACCATCCCAGCAAGAAAATTGATATATTATTCTAACCTCTCTTTAGATCTCTAAAGGGAGAGAAACATTCTAGGAAGAAGCCTATATGTAAAGAAGCTAGAATTTCTGTCTTTATCCCTACTTCCTACACTAGACACTGTAGGGAATTTCCCCTTGGGTGGAGCTTTAGGTATACTTTATTTCTAAAATGCTTTTTGTTTGATCAGTCAAGATCTACCTTCTCAACCTCCCATCCCATAACACCTCCAATTAAGAATACAAGAAAAACAAAACCCATTACAAACATGTATTGTCAACCAAAACAAATTTCTAGGTTTCTGACCTGGGTTTGGGTCTGTGAAAGAGCAGACTGCTGCTGGATGCCACTTTTGCCAGCTAACTCTAAAATTCTGTTTAAAGGAACAGAAATTGTAAGTTCTCCTCTGGTCTGAGAGGCCTGCCTTGGCTATTCTTCTCTGAAGGCTTATGTTGAAGGTGAGACCCTGGCTGTCTCATAAATCTTTGAAACTGAGGACTTTTAACTAAATTTTTGAGAGACAGAACCCACAGAGGGACCCATTGAGGCAGTTCTCCTACTCAAGGTAACCTGGAAAAGAGCAGAAAGGCTCTGCTCCCTGGGGTTGGAGGGGCAGCCCGCCAGAGGGGTGGCCCACCAGAGCAAAAGAACTTCAGCTTCCTGGAGGCAGCCCCAGGGCGCTGGGAGCCGCAGCTTACAGCAGCTGGGGAGTTTCCTGAGCTACGCCCCAGGGAGCACTGGGCACAAATTGGGGGAACAGCAGGGGGACCTCTGCCAGAGCGAGCACTTCAAGTCCAGCCCTCAGGGCACACAGCCAGCATCTTGTCCACTGCATTCCATATCCAGGAAACATAAGCAGGCAGAGCCTGTATGCAGGGGCCCCCAGGGCATGAGCTCATTGAGCTGAGGGAGGGGAGTGAAGGGAGAGAGACTGCAGAGTTCTGCCCCTGGAACAGGACTCTGGGGATCTGAACACATTCAGATCCTGATCGTAGTCTAGCCCCACCCCAGAACAGCAGGGGCCCCCTCCACCTCAGCCCTGTAGCAGAGGGGGGTGCATATGGTCATTCACAGACCAGGAGGGAGGACAGAGCCTCACACACAAGACCCTTGTGGGAGTGTCCCAAAAGCTCAGGTAGCACCCCCAAAACAGGCTTAGGCTGGGACAATGAGCAAGCAGGGAAAAAAGAGGAACACCATTGAGAAATACATTATCTATGATCCCAAGAAGGATCAATATACCCAGTCTGAAGATGAGGAAACACAAGCTCCTGCATCTAAAGACCCAGAAAAATAGAAATTGGGCTCAGGCTATGACAGAGCTCAAAAAAGACTTTGAAAATCAAATGAGGGAGTCAGAAGAAAAACTGGGAAAAGAAATGAGAGATGCAGGAAAAACATGAAAATGAGGTCAGCAGCTTAGTCAAGGAAATCCAAAAAAATGCTGAAGAAAATAGCACGCTATAAACCAGCTTAGGTCAAATGGATAAAACAATTCAAAAAGTTATTGAGAAGAATGTTTTAAAAAACAAAATTGGCCAGATGGAAAAAAGAGATAAGAAAATTCTTTGAGGAAAACAAATCCTTCAGAGAAAGAATAGAACTCAGGGAGATTGATGAATTTATGAGAAATCAGGATTCATTACTTCAAAACCAAAAAAATGAAAAATTAGAAGAAAATGTGAAACATCTCACTGAAAAAACAACTGATATGGAAACCAGATTTAGGAAAGATAATTTAAAAATTATTGGAATACCTGAAAGTCATGATCAGGAAATGAGCCTTGAAATCATTTTCAAAGAATTACTACAGGAAAATTGCCCTGATATCCTAGAAGCAGAGGGCAAAATAGAAGTGGAGAGAATCCACCGATCTCCCCGAGAAAGAGGTCCCCAAAAAGCAACCCCTAGGAATATTATAGCCAAGTTCCAGAACTCCCAGGTCAAAGAGAAAATATTACAAGCAGCCAGGACACAATTCAAATACCATGAAGCTGCAATCAGGATCATACAAGACTTAGCAACAACTACAGTAAAAGTTTGTAGGGCTTGGAATATAATATATTGGAAGGCAAAAGAGCTTGGAATGCAACCAAGAATCAACTACCCAGCAAAACTGAATGCCCTCTTCCAGGGAAAAAGATGGGACTTTCAATGAACCAGGGGAATTTCAAATGTTCCTGTTGGAATGGCCAGAGCTGAACAGAAGGTTTGATCTTCAGATACAGGACTCAGGTGCAGCATAGAGATTGGAGAAGATGGGGAAAATATGAGGGACTTAATGATGATGAACTGCATGTATTCCTGTATAGAAAAATGACACTGTTAATACTCATATGAACCTTCTCAGTTAATAGAGCAGGTAGAAGGAGCTTTTATAGTTGAAGCACAGGAGAAAGCTGAATTTGAAGATAAAATATGGTGTAAAAATGGAGTCAATAGAAAAAAGGGAAATGTAATGGGAGAAAGAAAAAGGAGAGGGGGAACAGGCCAAGATATTTCATATAATAAGATTTTTCTTTATTACAATGAACTATTGCAATGATATGGAAGGTGGGGAGACAAGGGGGAATGAGGGAATCTTCACTCTCATCAGAGGTAGCTAGGAGAGGAAACAGCATATATACTCAATGGGGTATAGGCATCTGGAGTAAGAAGGGGGGACAGGGGAAGGGGGGGATGTGAGTGATGGAGGAGAGGACGGACCATGGGGGAGGGGGAGTAACACATTTTCTTTTTTTTTACTTCTTGCAAGGGGCTGGGATTGGATGGCCTTTCCAGGACCATAGGGCCAGGTGGATGCTGGACCTAAGGGGTGGTGGGGGACTCGGGGCCTCTTGGCCCCAGGGCCAGGGATCCATCTGCTGCGCCACTCAGCTACCCTACAGCAGAGACAGAGTGAAAGGAGAGAGAGAAAATATAGTACATGGTAGTGGAGAAATACAAAAGAAGGGAGTTGCAATCAGCAATGGCAATGGTGGAAAAATATGGAAGTAACTTTTACGATGGACTTATAAAGAATGTGATCCACCTGCGACAGAGTTGTTGGTGTTGAAACAAAGACTGAAGCACATTTTTTATTATTATTATTTGGGGGAGGTGCAGGGCAAATGGGGCTGGGTGGCCTGCGTGGGGCTGCATAGCAGGGTGACCGTTGGTTGTCTGAGGCCGGATTTGGACCCAGGTGCTCCTGGCTCAAGGGCTAATGCTTTGTCTGTCACCCAGCTGCCCCTACTATTATTATTTTATTTTATTTTGGGTCTCTTTTTTCTTTTGGTTTTTTGCAGGGTTGGGGTGGCTTGCATGTCACACGGTTGGGTGATTGTTGGGTGTATGGGGCTGGATATGGGCTCAGGTGCTCCTGGTTCCAGGGCTGTTGCTCTGTCCATTGCACAACCTGGCCATACCTACAATTATTACTATTATTTTTTTAATTTTAATTTTTTTCTCTCCCCTTTATCACTCAATTGAGTCTATATTTTTTGGGGGGAGGGGGTATTTTGTTTACTCTTAAACAAGAATATTTCATTAATGTATAAAAAATATTATTTGAACAAAATGAGAATAAATATTTTTAAAAATTTAAAAAAAAAGAAATTGAGACCCTGAGATGTGATCCAAATCACTGCTGTTGCTGATAGAGGAAAGCACAACTCCAAATCCTCCTTCCAGATTCCCCCCCATCTTGCTCCACTCTGGATCTGTGACCAGGAACTGGATAGTGGGCAACAAAAGCTTTCATTTTACACCTGTTCAATGACAAGGAATGGTTCCAGGGGTTTCTCAGTCCTTCTACCTTCCTGGGCACTAGAATGTGGATATAAGGGCTGCACTGTTCTCCTGGCCTGACTCTATCCCCAGTATCCACAGACCTGTCTGGCTATGCCAAATTGGGCTGGAGAAAGGTCTCACTGTGACTTTTTTCTGGGTTTGCCCATCAGCATTTAGTGTGGTGCATGTGCTAGATCTGTTTGGAGGAATTTGTAAACAGGATTTTACCTCTATTCTGCCATCTTGGTTCCCTCCTATGCATACTTTCTCTGATCTAGTTTGCTAACTTGAATGGGTTTATTTGCTATTTGCTCTGTATCTTCATTATAGAATGGACATTTGGTGAGAAAGGAGTCAAACTTTAGACATATAGCTTAGGACCTTCCTTTTCTGTTAGGGAATAGGGGTCAGGTGTATAGCTTGAACCTAAAAAAAATCACTTCCTCTGGACCAATAATATTTAAATGCAACAAATATAAAATTTTAGTCTATTACTTCCTCTCTCTAAGGAGAATAGTCACCAACCTCTGGTCCTAAATTCCTGATTTCCCTCCTGGCCATAACACATTATGGATAGTAATGAGTGATGGTGACATGTTTGATTGACTTTAAGTTCCAGAGTTTATATTTGATGTATAAAGGGGACCCATTGAAATTCATTGATAATGCTTTAGAAAACTCACTTTGGTAGCTAAATATGGATGTCCAAGTTTTTAGCCACACTGCCCAACAAAAACCTTTAAAGGATCACAAACAAAAATTTAATATTTAATTATTGCTACAATGCAACCCATATTACCATTGAGTATAATAATAAAATAATACAGTAATAATTCTGCATGAATGGGCTTTGAGAGTTGTGTGCTGCCAGCAGGCCTTGGTTGGATATACCTGGCCTAAAAGGTCTCGGGAGTAATTTCAGCCAAGAGTAAAAATGTCAAAAACCCATCAAGACACACTGCTCCCATCCCTTATACTGCTTGTTTTAAAAACACATTCTAGGGACTTCCAGTCAAGATGGTGGAGAGAAGCCAGGCCCTGTTCTAAGGTCTCCTGATCTTCTCTCATAAACAATATGAAACAAATCTCTTAATGGAAGTCCTTTGGACAAAATCCAGAAAGAGAAGCTAGGAAAACAACCCATACCTCAAGTTCTGCCTCCAGGGATGGGGGTGTGGTGAGTACACATGCAAACAGCCAGTGGGGGAGGGGCAAGAGCCGGACTAATCTAAGATCAGCCCCAGTACTTTGGCTGTGGGAACCACTGCCCTGGGAAACCACTTGCCCTGAGAAACAACCAGAGAGTGGAGGCATGCCCATGGGACTAATAGTCTGGAATTTACAGGAAGGGCTGGAAGGTAGGTTCCAGCCTCTATCACCCCCTACTGGCCAGGAGGAGATGCTACATTCAGTGAGAAAAGCCTCCAACACCCCCTCCTAGTCACTCAGTGAGCAAAGCACTCCCTACATAAAGCTTCTAGGGCTCTCAATACCAAACTTCTGTGAACCAGCCCCTCCTCCAAGACAAAATCTTAGGAAAAGGAAGAAAGCCAACGGAAAGGGGGGACCATAGGAAAATTCCTAGAAAAGACACTAATTCAGAGAGACACAGAACCCCTGAGGAGAATATGATTTGGTCTCCAGCACAGAAAGATTTCCTTGAAGAAATCAGGAAAGGGTTTAAAAATCAATTGGAAAATTTGGGAAAAGAAACTCAAGAGAAAATTAACACCTTGCAACAAGAAAACAAATCCTTGGAAAACACAATTGGACAAATGTAAAAAGAAAATAATTCTCTCAAAACCTCAAATGATCAAAGGGAAAACTCTTACAAAAAAATAGAATTGACCAAAAGGAATTGCAAAATGTAAATGAAGAAAACTCCTCTCTAAAGAAAAGAATGGAGTCTGCAGAAACTAATGACTCCATGAGACAGCAAGAGCCAGTTAAACAAAACCAAAAAATAGAAAAAAATAGAAGAAAATGTAAAATACCTCATCAGTAAAACTACTGACCTCGAGAATAGGTCAAGGAGGGACAACCTGAAAATTATTGGACTTCCTGAAAACATTGAAGAGAAAAAAAGCTTGGACTTAATATTACAGGATCTAGTGATGGAAAACTGCCCTGATATCATGGAACCAGAGGGCAAAGTAGTTATTGAAAGAATACATCAGGGGCAGCTAGGTGGCGCAATGGATAAAGCACTGGCCCTGGAATCAGGAGTGCCTGGGTTCAAATCCAGTCTCAGACACTTAATAATTACCTAGCTGTGTGGCCTTGGGCAAGCCACTTAACCCCATTTGCCTTGCCAAAATCTAAAAAAAAAAAAAAGAAAGAAAGAATACATTAATCCCCTCCAGATAAAGATCCTAAAATGAAAACACCAAAGAATGTTGTGGCCAAATTCCAGAACTATCAGATAAAAGAGAAAATCCTGCAAGCAGCCATAAAGAAACAATTTAAATATCAAGGAGCCACAGTAATGATTACCCAGGACCTGGCTGCATCAACATTAAGGGATCAAAGGGCCTGGAATGAGATATTTGGAAGAGCAAGGGAGCTTGGAACATAGCCAAGAATCCACTATCCCCCAAAGCTGAGCCTTCTCTTCCAGGGAAAAAGATGGACATTTAACAAAATTGAAGAATTCCAAAAATTCCTGATGAAAAGACCAGAGCTAAATAGAAAATTTGAACATCAAACAGGAAGTTCAAGAGACAAATGAAAAGGTAAAAAAAAAAAAGGGGGGGTGGTTAAAGAAAAAAAAATGCTATCCAATAAGTTGAAACTGACTATATTCCACCATGGGGAAAAATATTCTCATAAATCTTGAGAATTGTAACTCTAATAGAGAGAATACACTTAGCCAGAAGTAATGGACATTCATGACCTATCCATGGGACTGCTATCCAATGAGATGTAACTGGCATTAACCCTACTTGGGAGAAAGACACTAATAACTCTCAAGAATTTTAACTCTATTAGATAGAATGTACTTAGCTAGAAGTGACAGATAGTCAGAATTTTCTATGACTCAGATAGAATGATCTAAAAAACATTACCTCCTTAAAAAGGGGGACAGGAAGGAGATGGGAGGAGGAAGGGGACTGAATGGGGTAAATCTCATTACACTAAGAGGTACAAAATTCCTATGGTAATAGAGGGGAAGAATGGAGGAGATGAGAAACTCCTGAATCTTCTTTTCATCAAACTTGGCTTAAAGTCAACTTACACATACTTAGGGAACTTAAAAAACATCTAACCTTTCAATTATTAAAAGGGGAAAAGGGGAGGGGGAACAGAAAAGGGAAGGGGAGTGGGGAAAAAAGAGGAACTAACAAAAGGAAGAGAAGGGGGAAAAGGGAAAGGGGAAAGAAAGGGGAGGGGGTGATATAGGAGGGCAAACACACTGAAGGGAGTGGTATTCAGAAACAAAGTACTGGGGAATACAGATAAGGGGGGAGGGGAAAAATACAAACAGAGGGAAGAAAACATGGAGGGCAATAAAGAATTAGTAATCATAACCTTGAATGTGAATGGGATGAACTCTCCCTTAAAACAGAAGTGAACAGCAGAGTGGATTAAAAACCAGAATCCGACAATATGCTGCTTACAAGAAACTCATTTGAAGCAGAGAGATACATATAGAGTAAAGGTAAAAGGTTGGATCAAAATATATTTTGCTTCAGTTGATGTAAAAAAGCAGGGCTAGCAACCCTTATCTCAGATAAAGCAGCAGCAAAAATATATTAAAAGAGATAAGGAAAGAAACTTTATCCTCCTAAAAGGTACCATAGACAATAAATCTATTTCAATACTGAATATATATGGGACAGCATCCAAATTCTTAGAGGAGAAGCTGAAAAAACTACAGGAAGACATAGACAGCAAAACTTGACTAGTGGGAGACCTCAACCTCCCACTCTCAAATCTAGATAACTCAAATCATAAAATAAACAAGAAAGAAGTAAGGAGGTAAATAAATAGTTAGAAAAACTAGATATGGTAGACTTATGGAGGAAACTAAATGGGGATAGAAAGGAATATACCTTTTTCTCTGCAGTACGTGGAACTTATACAAAAACTGACCATGTACTAGGATATAAAAACCTAATGATCAACTGCAGAAAGGCAGAAACAGTGATTACATCTTTCTCAGATCACAATGCAATAAAAGTCATATGCAATATTGGGCCAAGGAGATATACACCCAGAACCAATTGGAAACTGAATAACCTCATTTTAAAGAATGAGTGGACCAAAAAATAAATTATAGAAAGAATTAACCATTTTATCCTAGATAATGATAATAATGAAACAACATACCAAAACTTACAGGATTCACTGAAAGTAGCTCTCAGGGGAAATATTATAGCTTTAAATGCTTACATGAATAAATTGGAGAAAGAGGAAATCAATGAAATAAACATGCAACTAAAAAAATTAGAGAAAGAACAAATTAAAAATCCCCAATTAAATACCAAATTAGAAATTCTAAAAATTAAAGGAGAAATTAATAAAAGCAAAAGCAAAAAGCTATTGAATTAATAAATAAAGCCAAAAGTTGGTATTATGAAAAAACCAATAAAATTGATAAACCTCTGGTCAATTTGATTTAAAAGAAGAAAATCAAATAGCTAGAATCATAAATGAAAAAGGTGAACTCACCACCAATGAGGAGGAAATTAAAATAATAATTTGAAATTATTTTGCCCAACTCTATGCCAATAAATTTGATAATCTAAGTGAAATGGATGAATATTTACAAAAATAAAAGTAGCTCAGGTTAAATGAAGAGGAGATTAAATATCTAAACAACCCTATCTCAGAAAAAGAAATTCAACAAGCAATCATTGAACTCCTCAAGAAAAAATCTCGAGGGCCTGATGGATTCACAAGTGAATTCTACCAAACATTTAAGGAACAATTGGTTCCAATTCTATATAAACTCTTTGGAAAAAATAGGGAAAGATGGAACTCTGCCTAACTCTTTCAATGAAACCAATATGGTGCTGTTACCTAAAGCAGGAAGACTTAAAATAGAGAAAGAAAATTACAGACCTATCTCCCTGATGAATATAGATGCAAAAATCTTAAATAAAATCTTAGCAAAATGATTACAACAAGTTATCACTAGGATAATACATTATCATCAAGTAGTATTTATTCCAGGAATGCAGGGTTGGTTCAATATTAGGAAAACTGTTAGTATACTCAATTATATCAACAACAAACCTAGCAGAAATTATATGATCAATAGATGCTGAAAAAGCTTTTGACAAAATACAGCATCCATTCCTACAAAAATACTAGAGTGTAGGAATAAATGGACTGTTCCTTAGAATAATTAGAAGTATCTATCTAAAACCATCAACAAGCATTATATTCGATGGGGAGAGGCTAGAGGCTTTCCCAATAAGATCAGGGGTGAAAAGGAGGGTGCCCATTATCACCACTACTATTCAATATTGTATTAGAAATGTTAGCATCCACAATTAGAGAAGAAAAAGAAATTGAAGGAATTAGAATTGAGAAGGAAGAGACAAAACTCTTACTCTTTGCAGATGACATGATGGTCTATCTAGAGAATCCCAAGAAATCATCCAAAGAACTACTGGAAACAATTAGCAATTTTAGTAAAGTTGTAGGTTATAAAATAAACCCTTATAAATCTTCAACTTTTCTATATATGTCTAGTAAGATACAGCAGGAAGAGCTAGAAAGAGAAATCCCATTCAAAGTAACCTCAGACAATATAAAATACCTGGGAGTCTATTTGCCAAGACACTCAGAAACTTTTTGAAAACAATTACAAAACACTTCTCACGCAAATTAAATTAGATTTAAATAACTGGGCAAATATCAACTGCTCATGGATAGTAGTGCTAATATAATAAAAATGACAATTCTACCAAAACTAAACTATCTGTTTAGTGCCCTACCAATCAAAATTCCAAAAAATTACTTTAATGAGTTAGAAAAAATTTTAAGTAAATTCATATGGAGAAATAAAAAGTCAAAAATTTCTAGGAGCTTAATGAAAAAAAGTACAAAAGAAGGTGGCTTAGCCCTACCTGATCTAAAAATTATATTATAAAGCATCTGTCATCAAAACTGTTTGGTATTGGCTAAGAAATAGAGTGGTGGACCAGTGGAATAGACTAGGTACAAAAGCAGGAGACAATTATAGTAATCTGCTGTTTGATTAAACCCAAAGAGTCCAGCTATTGGGATAAAAACTCCCTCTTTGATAAAAACTGCTGGGATAATTGGAAGTTATTATGGAAGAAATTTAGATTAGACCAACACCTAACACCCTTTACCAAGATAAGATCCAAATGGTTATAGGACTTAGACATAAAAAAACAATACTATAAGCAAATCAGAAGATCAAGGACTAGTTTACCTGTCAGATCTATGGAAAAGGGAGCAGTTCATGACTAAGGAAGGGTTGGAGAACATTACCAAAAATCAACTAGATGATTTTGATTATATTAAATTAAAAAGCTTTTGCACAGATAAAACCACTGTAACCAAAATCAAAAGAAATGTAGTAAATTGGGAAACAATCTTTACAACTAATGATTCTGACAAAGGACTCATTTCTAAAATATATAGAGAAGTGAGTCATATTTTTAAAACAAAAAGCCATTCCCCAATTGACAAATGGTCAAAGGATATGCAAAGGCAATTTACAATGAGGAGATCAAAGCAATCCATAGCCATATGAAAAATTGCTCTAAATCATTATTAGAGGAATGCAAATTAAAGCTTCTCTGAGGTACCACCTCACACCTCTCATATTGGCCAATATGACCAGAAAGGATAATGATCATTGTTGGAAGGGTTGTGGGAAATCTGGGGTATTATTACACTGTTGGTGGAGCTGTGAACTCATCCAACCTTTCTGGAGAGCTATTTGGAACTAAGCCCAAAAGGCAACAAAAATGTGCATACCCTTTGACCCAGCAATACCACTACTGGGTCTATACCCTGAAGAGATGATGAAAAAGGGTAAAAACATCACTTATACAAAAATATTTACAGCAGCCCTATTTGTGGTGCAAAGAATTGGAAATCAAGTAAATGTCCTTAAACTGGGGAATGGCTTAGCAAACTGTGGTATATGTATGTCATGGAACACTATTGTTCTATTAGAAACCAGGAGGGATGGGAATTCAAGGAAGCCTGGAGGGATTTGCATGAACTGGTGAAGAGTGAGATGAGCAGAACCAGAAAAACACTGTATACCCTAACAGCAACATGGAGGTGATGTTCAACCTCGAAGGACTTGGTCATTCCATCAGTGCAACAACTGGGAACAATTTTGGGCTGTCTGCAAAGAAGAGTGCTATCTGTATCCAGATAAAGAGCCATGGAGTTTGAACAAAGTGCAAGGACTATTCCCTTTAATTTGGGAAAAAAAAGGATATCTTATCGTCTGATCTTGTTACCTCTTAGACTTCTTGTCTCTTAAGGATATGATTTCTCTCTCATCACACTCAATTTGGATCAATGTACAACATAGAAACAAAGTAAAGACTGACAGATTGCTTTCTGTGGGGTGGGGGGAGGGAAGTAAGATGGGGGGAAATTGTAAAACTCAAATAATATCTTTAATTAAAAGAAACAATAAAAAAGAAAAAAAAAGTGGCTTAGCCCTACCAGATCTAACATATTATAAAGTATCAGTCATCAAAACTGGTATTCACTAAGAAATAGAGTGGTGGATCAGTGGAATAGACTAGGTGAAGTAGCAGAAAATGATTATAGTAATCTGCTGTTTGATAAACCCAAAGAGTCTAGCTATTGGGATAAAAACCCTCTCTTTGATAAAAACTGTTGGGAAAATTGGAAGTTAGTATGGAAGAAATTTGGATTAGACCAACACTTCACACCCTAAACAAGATAAGATCAAATGGATACAAGATCTAGGCATAAAAAACAATATTATATGTAAACTAGAAGATGGAAAGGGAAGCAATTTATGATCATGGAAGAGATGGAGAACATCATTAAAAATAAACTAGATAATATTAATTACATTAATTTAAAAAACTTTTGCACACACAAAACCACAATTTTTATGACTGGTATTTCTGACAAATGAATCATCTCTAAAATATACAGAGAACTGGGTCCAATTTTTAAAAACAAAGGCAAGCCATTCCCCAATAGACAAATGGTCACAGGATGTGCAAAAGTAATTTACAGATGAGGAAATCAAAGCAATTCATAATCATATGAAAAATTGCTCTAAATCACTACTTATTAGAGAAATGCAAATTAAAAGATCTCTGAGGTACCACCTCACACCTCTTAGACTGGACCAGAATGGACAATGATCAATGTTGGAAGGGATGTGGGAAATCTGGGACATTAATACATTGGTGGAGCTGTGAACTCATCCAACCTTTTTGGAGAACAATTTGGAGTTATGCCTAAAGGGCAACCAAAATATGAATACCCTTTGATCAGCAATGGGAAGCCTAGAAGGATTTGCATAACTGATGCTGAGTGAGATGAGCAGAACCAGAAGAACATTGTACACCCTAACAGCAACATGGGAGTGATGATCAACCTTAATGAACTTGCTGATACCAACAGGGCAATAATCAGGCACAATTTTGGGGTGTCTGTGACAGAGAATGCCATCCTGAGAAAGAATTGTGGAGTTTGAACAAAGACCCAGGACTATTACCTTTAATTTTTAAAAAAATGTTGTCTTATTATATAATTCTGCTATATCTCATACTATATGTTTCTTCCTTAAGGGTATGATTTCTCTCTCATCACATTCAGCTTGGATCAATTCATACTATGGGAATTATGTAGACTAGCAAACTGCCTTCTGTGGGGGCTGGGGAGAGGGAAGTGAAATTGGGTTGAAAATTGTAAAACTCAAATAAAACCTTTCTAAAATTGAAAAAAAACCACATTCTGGAAACCTTAGGGTTATGGAGCATTCTTTTTTTCCTCACTATACATGCTGCCACAATAGATTTAAGTGAACCCTACTCTACCAACAGATCTCATTGACAACTTGATCTATAAGGTCAGGAGGGAGCTCACTTGGAGAACAAATTAAAAGTTTCTTTTAATTCTCTATAGCAAGGCATTTTGAATTTTCCCTTTATGTTCAAAGTCAGCAGCCTAATCTAAAGAGAATCATAGCAAAAGAGCCCAATGGGTTGAAATGACCTTTATTAGCATATGACACTTTTTGTGCTCAAAATGCTTTTGATGGAGAGCTAGCTAGCTAGAAAGTCAGATGGATGGGCAGATGTTTACTATGAACCTGGAACCGTGCCAAACCCTGGAGATATAAAAGATAAGAGAACAATATGGTCCCTACTATCAAAGATCTTACATTATAATTAGGAAAGAAAAAACAAAAAACTATAAAGAGGGAGTAGGAGATAGTACCCCTTCAGGGACAAGGCTGGTCAGGAGGAACAATGTAGAGAGTGAATTTTGCCCAAACATTCAGTTTGCTCAACCAGAGACTCACTGAACAGGCCAAGGGTAAAGAATTTCCAAGGAAGCTAGGTGATAATAGTGGATTCAGTGTTGGGCTTTGAAGGAGTATAACCAGAGCCCAAACCCTGCCCATACACTGAGAAGAACTAATCCCAGGCAAATCACAAAAAGTTTCACAGCCTATTTCTTAATCAGGGAAATGATGAGAGTATCTGCTACTAAATATTAGCATTTTTGTAAACCTTAAAGTGCTTTATAAATGCTTTTATCTCTGGGCAGAGATCACAATAGTCTTCTAGAGGGAGCAACCTAATATGAACTGGAACCCTCCATTTGCTGCTGGATCAATGTCAGAGAGGTAAGTTTTTTAATTTAGTAACTTTTAGTAATGATAATCCAGACTGAAATAGAGCCCTATAATTGAGAGCAATACAAATCAAATAGTAGTAAAGTACTTAAGTACTTGATCTGTATTCCATGTATCTGATTCAAGGGAGATTACTGATGACTTAGGTCACATATACATATATATGTGTATGTATGTGTGTGTGTGTGTATATATATATATATATATATATATATACACATACCAAAAGATTATGTTAGGTTCTTTTTGTAATTATTGTTCAAGATTCATTTCATTGGTAGTAACATGATATGACAAAGTATTGTTAAAAAATCAGGTGGTGCAGTGGATAGAGCACCGGCTCTAGAGTCAGGGGGACCTGAGTTCAAATCTGTCCTCAGACACTTAATAATTACCTAGCTGTGTGACCTTGGGAAAGTCACTTAGCCCCAATGCCTTGCAAAAAAACAAAAAAAATTTAGATGACTTGAACTGGATTTGAGCTTCATAAATGACACAAAATTCTCCTCTATTTTTATCAATTTTCTGATAGAGTTGTAATGAAATTAAGTATTTTGTTTCCTATTTGAAAGATTCCATTGCCTTAAATTGAAATATAGTTATCCTAACAATAAGAGAAATAAAAAGCATAAGAAACTAAACAAATTGTTATGTAGAACATGCATTGTATTCTAGGTATATACTTATTTCAAATCTAGGTTCCTAAGATTATATTTATTTTTTTCTCCTACAGAGTTTCCAAGAGGTGGTTGTTCAGTTATGTCTGAACCTCTGTCTCCAAGGAAACTCTACAGGGTCTTCTTAATCCATGCCCAGTGCTCTCTCTATCCATTGCAACACCTAACTGTCCCCCAGGAGATTATCTATAGGCAACAATTTGGCATCATGTAGAACTCTTCACTAGTTATGGGATCAGTGTTCTAGAAGAAGAGTGTCGTGTGCCTTAGCTTAAAATTCTCGTTGTTTTATACTGAAATAGAGAAGATTAATGATAATGAAACCAACCAAACTGAGAATAAAAGACTTGTCTCTAAATCATATATTGCACACAAGAAATGTACAATTAGATTTTCTAGTTATCTAGTTCTTAAGAATTATATTTTTGTGCAGGGTTTTATTGCTTCCTACAGAATGCAATCAAATATGAAATGGAAGTTTTTATGAGCAACTGGATACTTGTCAGAGAATTCTATTGAAATTAAGTATCTTGCTTTTCATATGAAAGATTTTCTTCCTATTAACTAAGAGCAATACTAAATGGGAATAAATAACTTGGTCTGCAGAGTTTTTATTCAGTGATGATGATAGATTTCTACATATGTACATTCTCCCTCCCACCCCATGTTTTTCTTTAAAGTTTTAAAGATATTTAACTATCACACAAAGCATAGCTACTTATCACTAATAAAAATATATTTTTTAAAGCACTCTAAGGTTCTTCCTTCACATCCAGAAAATTGAATCAAAACAAAAAAGTTGGGAATTATCAACGTTGGAAGGGTTATAGAAAAACAGGTGCACTAATACACTTTTGAGAAAACTTTGAATATTGGTCCAGCCAGTCTGGAAAGGCAAATTAAAATTAAGCTAAGAAAGTGACAAAACTTTTCTTACTCTTTGACTCAAATTGGTAGGCATATCCCCAAGAAGGAAAAATGAGAAAAAAAATAAGGACCTGAATATGCCAAAATATTTATAGCTGTATTTTTTGTGGTAGCAAAGAAGTCATTTGGTAAAGAAATGGCTAAACAAGTAATTGGTGCAAGAAGATATTGCCACTTCTATAGTATAATTATAGTGTATGATATTATGCTATAATAATATAATTATTAATATAAGAAATAATGAATATAATGAACACCAGAGAGCCTAGTTAGACTTTTACAAACTGATATAAAGTAAAATAAACAGAAACAAGAAAATAATAGAACAATGAAATTAAAATTGAATGCTGTGAAATTATAATTAGCAGGTCTGTCTGCAAAGGAAGAGATAGGAAAACTATACCTCCTCCTACTGTGGAGCATAACATATAAGGTCAGATATTTTCATTGTTAAAGTTTTGCCATACTTCCCCACCATACACATCATGAGTCTCCACTGCAACTATCATCTCACCACTTCTCTACTAAAACTTTGAACTCTGCCCCTAGAACCATGCAGGGCTCTGACATCCAGGCCTTATCTTGCGTAAAATCAGGTTTCCACCATGCTTCCAGGTTC
The DNA here is from genome assembly GCF_037893015.1 of Macrotis lagotis. Classification (NCBI taxonomy): domain Eukaryota; kingdom Metazoa; phylum Chordata; class Mammalia; order Peramelemorphia; family Peramelidae; genus Macrotis; species Macrotis lagotis. Next base: position 457,757,457 of record NC_133658.1, read on the forward strand.
TTTCCATGCTTCATCCTTTCAGCTCCATTTTATTTATTCTCTTTTCCCATTAGAATATAAGTTCTTTGAAGACAGAACTTACTTCTATTTGCATCCCCGGTGATAAGCACAGTCCTGGCATATAAATACTTAAGTCTAATCTATATTCAATTCAATAAACAATAAACATTAAATGCCTACCATGTGCCAGTACCTGTGCTAGGCTCTGAAGATACAAATAAGATAGTCCCTCCTTCAAAGAGTTTACATACTATTGGAGGGGGTGGGGGGAGTGAGAGAGAGAAGACAACCCAAATGGAAGCTGGAAAGGTATGTGGAGGGCACTAGGGAGTATGTGGTGCCAGGGCACCTTGTTATGTGGAGCTGACACCATGTAGATGTATTATCATCTAAAGCTATCTACTTCCCTCTCTCCCTATCCATCTATCTATCATCTATCCTTCTATGTTATATGGAATAATTCATTAGACAGGAATACTAGAAATGGATATATTAGGAAATGTAGGTGATAGGAAAAAATATTAAAAAAATTTAAAAACACAAGACAAAATGTTTTCTTCATGTGACTAGAATTCTCCAGCATGGGAAAAGAAGGAAAGTTTTCCCAGCCTTTGAGGCTGTCTTCAAAATCCATGAAGACAAAAGTATTTTGACCTTTACCCTACAGCCACAGCAACCCATTCACTCAGGAAGGTAGACAAATCAGACTAGCAAAATTTAGCACTTTTTTCCTTTTCTTTTTAATGTGCAGTGTTTTCTTTCTCTTGGCAGAAGTTTTGCACCTTCCTCCCTCCTCTAACACCTCAGGACTTTTCTCTTTACCCTGCAAAACCCTCAGAAATCTCCCAAATTTCCATGTGTAAATGTCAGAAAAATTTCCCAGTTGAATACAGGTATCTTAGGTGCATCCCACAGAAACTTAACTTAGATTGCAAGTGTTAACAATAGTTTTGGGGATCAAACCTCCCAGCTGAGATTTCTTCAGCCCTAGAGCTTCCAATACTCATTTCTCTGCACTCTTTCCTCTTTACAAACGTAAGGATCAGCTGTAACAAAGATGTATGCTACTCTATAGGATGGTAGAGGTGAGGGGAACCTGTACTTGAATTTATCTATTCCCCATCATGATTAGAAGAGAATGGTTAAGAACTTTTATGAAAAAACAGTGCTGACCATAGCTTAGTTTATCTTGCTCTCATTTTCTTTGCTCCAGCAACAGTGCAGAAAATTACATCAGAAAAGACTTTTCCAGATCAAGTTTATACAACATCTTGTCACTAGGCCAGGCCCAGTATTTGCAAAATTTCTCATTTGCCTTTCTGGAATCTAAGGGAACTGACTCCTAACAAGAAATTTTGCCTTTTGGCAAAAAGTGTTTGTAGAGGAGGAGGAGAAGGCAGGCTGGTATGCCCTTTGACCTTTAGACAGGAAACCAGTGTTAAGTGAGATAGGAACTACTAGGGTAGGAGAGGCAGGAGATGGTAGAAAAAGATATTAGAAAACAATAAAGTACATGTGTGTGCAGGGAGGGTAAAAGATAAGAAAATCTAGTCTGATCCTTGGCCAGGAAATAAAACTTTTAAGAGATTGACCCCACAGCCATTCTACCTTCTCTTTAGGTTAGGGGTGGGGAACCTCTTTTCTGCCAAGGGCCATTTGTGTACTTATAACATCATTTGCGAGTTATATTTGGTCAAACATTTAATTAATTCACTCCTAAAAAGCTCCTAGATTGAATTTTGAGTCCTGTCTCAGATTGCCTTGACAATGCCAGACCAATAGTCTGCTTTTTAGACCAATATCTTACACTTTATTCAACAATAGATTCTATATGGATATGACCTTAATATTAAGGAGCATAATATAGTATAAAAACAATTAAAAGAAAAACAGCTAGTACAACTCTCACAGCAATAGGGAGATTTGGATAAGTGGTCAAAGAACATGAACAAATAGCTCTTAAACAACCCTGGGGGTTTTACCTAATACCCTATAAATTAGTAAAAATGACAAAAATATCAAAAGTTAATGTGGGAGGAGTTGTGATATACACATTAACACATGGTTGGTAGAGCTATGAAATGATACCACTTTGGAAAGCAATTTGGAATTATGCAGGTGACTAAAATGTCTATACCATTTAACCAGATATTACATTACATTACTGGGCTTACACTCCAAGGAAGCAACTGATAAGGAAAAAGTCTCCATATACTCCAAAGTATTTATAACAGAAATTTTTGTGATAGCTATGAATTAGAAATAAATGTTCATAATTGGAGATGGCTAAGCAAATTGTGGCACATGAACATAATGGAATACTACTGTGTTATAAGAAATATTATGTTTGAATAGAAATATAGAAAGAGCAATAGGAACTGATCCAGAGTGAAGAAAGCAAAACTAAGAAAATAGCATACACAGTAACCATAAAAATGTGAATGGAAAGAACAACCACACCACAGATCAAGGACTCAAATGAATATGAGAATACACCTCCAACCCACCCCTTTGTGAAGGTGGGAGGTCCACTGTATTGTTTTAAATTTTTTTGTCTTGATCAGTTGTGCTAAGTTTTTTTTCCTCTCTAAATACCATTTGTTATATGGGACAGTTCTCTAGGAACAGGCAGGGGGAGCATACTTGGGATGACTATGGTGATAATATAAGAAACTGATATCAATAAAACCTAATTTTAAAAGAGAGGGACTTGAAAGCACTTAACATACCATATATATATATATATAATTTGATCTTCACAACCAGCCTCTAAAGTAGGTAAACAATTTTGAAGCACAGAAAGGATATCTAGGTAATGAGAGCTGAAGCTGGAAATGGTACCCATTTATTCATACTCCAAATCTAGTGCCCTTTTGTCTCCTCCATCCAGTTACTTCTCTTAACAGACCATGTTACACTTTAAAAATGTATAGATAAGATTTGAAGCTGGCTCTCCTTATTCAACCAGCTCTCTCAAAAAGAATAGCAGCATTAACTTTATATCAGTGAGAAGTCCTCAAGTAGGTTTCTGAAATTCATTCAACCACATATTGTATTTTTATAATAAATATTAAGTACTTAACCATGTTCAAAGATTAAGCTAGGCTCAGAGAATGAAAGACAAGAATACAACAGTGTGTCCTCCAGGTTACATTCTACTAGAGAATACACCACCAAGATAAACTCAAAAAAATTCAAGAAGTCAAAGTTAAAAATTAGGGGGAAGGTGATGTGGGCTGAGTTTTTATTCTAAGAGGTAGAGGTGAGGAAGGATTAAATTCCAGGCATAAGGGACAGTCTATTTAAAGCCATGGAAGGAATTGGAATTCCGAAGTTCAGGGATTATTAAGTAGGACATATTGACTAGAATGGAGAGTGTAAGGTAAGGGGCATAAAAACAAATTTTAAGAGTCTGGAGCAACAATGAAAGATTTTTAAATGCCAACCTGAAGAAGTTGTATCCTATCATAGAAGCAAAAGGTAGCCATTGAAGTCTTGAGCAGGGGAAGAGTGACATGGTCAGCTGTGTGGAATATGGGCTGAAAGCCAGCTATTGCAGTAGCCCAGGTAAGAGATGATGAAGACTTGAACAAGTGAGGCAAGGCCCTGTGTGTGGAAAAAAAGGGACAGGTGAAAGAGTTATAGAAATAGAATCTATATGACATAGTAACTGATTACATCTAAGAGGATTAGGGAGAGGAAAGAGTTAAAGTGCCCTGATAGAAATAGGAAGTTTGAGGAAGTTTATGTTAAGAAGGGGAAAATAATTCCGTCTTGGTCACAATGACCTTGAGATGTGGAAATCTCCAGAAAGCCGTGGGTGATGTAGGAGTAATTAGGAATATTTTGGAAGTATGCATTAAAAAAAATTGAACTCAGGAGAGTTGATGAGATCACCAGAAGAAATACAGGGACAAAAGAGGGCTCAAAGTCAATCTTGGGACCAACCATGGTTAGGAAGAGATGACTATGATGAAACAGAAATGTGATTGGCAGGAAGGAAAATGAGAAAACATTGTTTGGGATTCCAAAGGAAGAAAATATCCAGGAAGTAGTCTTAGTCAAGCACCAAAACCTGGAGAAGTCAAGAAAAAATGAGAAAAGGATATAATATTTAGCAATTAAGAGATCACTGGAAACCTCAGAGCAGCTTTGATTCATTTTCATATTTGTCAAGTACATTTCCTTTTCTTCTCATATCATATAGAGCCACAGAATTTAGGAATTGGAAGGAACCTTAGAAATCAATTTTCTTAAGCAGATACCAAGTTCCTTGGAAAGCCATTATTCAGTCTCTTAGTTTCTCCATCTTCTCATCTAGAGTTCAGGTCATTTCAATGTTGAACATTAAATTAAGACTTCTATGGGGACCTTTTATTTCTTTTTGGTTTCTATTCTCAAATAACAAAAATATTTTTTTTCTACCATTCTAAAAAAGAATCTAAAACTCTTGTAACAAATATACAAACATAATGCCAGCATTGACCAAAATTTTTTTAAATTTCATCAATTGGAGTTCATCACAACTGTTGAAGTACTGTCGTTATGGATCCTCTGCCATTGTGGTTGATCTTTGTAAGGTACAGAGTTCTTAAGTCTTTCAAAGTTGGTCTTTACAATGCTGTTACTGTATAAATTGTCCTATTGGTTTTGCTTACTTTATTGCATGAGGTCATACAAGTCCTCCCAGGTTTCTCTGAAACCATTTGCTTGATCATTTCTTATACTAGTATTCCATTCCATTCATATACTATTATTTATTCAGTCACTCAATTTAACTCATGGGCACTTCTCCCCCCCCCCCCCCCACTGCTTGTTTCCAGCAGTAAAGAGCTGATTCTACTAAGCCCTTTCTACCTATATTTTGAATACAATTTTGTGAAATAACTTGATACTTTCCTAACAAGTTTGTCCAAGAGAAAACTGCTTAGTAATTCCCATACCTACCTTTAGAAAAGGACCTGTAAAAGAATTTCACAAACTTGTAGAATATACCTAAAATGTTTTTCACTTACCAACTAAAAATGTTTTTGAGTAATTGAATTTACTTAATTCCCTTCCTTGAGAGGAAATTCAGATTTGACTTGTATGAAGTACCACAGAAACATGAGCTAATACTAATGGAATAAAATGTATCAAGTAAATTAACTGGTTATGAGTGTACAGCTGAAAGAGACCTTAAAGATTTTTCAGGTGGGAAAAGCAACCCAAGAATTCTTATCTCCCAACTCATTCCAGGATGCTTTCCACCACACTACAAGTACAGCTTTCTCCAAAAATTATCATCCAGGGAGTTCTTTTAGCCTACTCAGCCTCTAGGGGAAAAAAAAAGGCTTATTTTTTTTTTTAAACTACCTAAATGGCAATATATGGCATAAAGGAACAAGAGCTAGCCTTGAAGATAGAAAAGATCCAGTCCCATCTCTGACATTTACTATGTGACCCCAGGTAGGTCACTTAGCCTCTCAATGTTACCTGCAGTTAAGACTAAATTGATGAAGGAAAGATGCAGACTTGCATTGGTAGAGGCAGTTTTCTTTTTTAAGCACTCCCTATACTTATGAAATCAAAGCTCTTGCTTCTTACTCCTACATTAAGTTAGAAGAATGAAAGTAAACTCATTTGTCTATAAATAGGGAGATTAAATGTCATAATTATCAAATGAGCTATTGTCATGTTTTTTAATACATTAAACTATTTAAGTCAATATTAAAAGAAAATTCAGTAAGTATTTCATTCTTCCAAAAAACCTTTTCTCGAGGAAGTCCCAAGTCTCTATAAGCATATATGTTGAACAAAGTTCTATATATTTTCAACTCTGCAGCTTATAATTTTGAGAGCAGTTTCCTTTGGTCTACATCCTTAATCTAGTTACTATCTACACACACACCTTAATGAGTACTGAGATGAAATACAAATAATGCAAGGCGTATTTTATGAGTCTGCAAAAATGTATAAAGACAGAAGTCAGAGATAGCCTCAATTTGCTTTTGACTGGATGCACAAGTACCTCTGAAGTTTTCCCACAAAATAATTCTATTTAACAACAAAAGGAAAAATTGTGAAACTATTTCTAAAGCTAAATTTAGGTTGAACAGTTTAAAACATAAAATTTTCTATCAATTCTGACATACCCAAGTTTGAACTAGGAAAGGCAAATTGATTATATGAGGCTTAAAATTATTTGGAAAGATTTCCAAAAGTATTTTTTTTGATTATTCAAAAGTATTCTTGAACATGTCAAAAATGGACACACCTCACACCTCTCTATTGTCACAAACTACTAGATATTCAGTCTTTCAAGTACCATATTCATAAAATATACAAATATTTAGTAATTGCAAAAGCATTAGCCACTTATATAAAAAGCACCTCTAAATAACAAGTCTCTTCCTGATGCTACTACCAATATTTTTATCTGTAGTGTCCAAGCAGCATTTTGGGAAACTCAAAAATATCCCTCTTTAAATTATACCATAAGGTTTCAGCAATACTTTAATCCATAAAGGGAAATGCCAGCTGTTATTCTTCTATTACAATTTCTTTATGGGTGCCACATCATCTATCCATATCGTATCAGTGAGGAAGCTGTTGTTTCTTTGGAGTGTGTGTCACTACAATATATGGTGTATATATAACTCCTCAAGTAACCTGCATGGATCTGATGAAAAACACATTTAAGGTTACCTCTACAAGGTGCAGGAACAGAGTACCATAAACACCAGGGGACAATTCTCAATATCTTATTTTCTGGGAGATGGACTGGAAATAAGAACTCTCAAGTTCATCATAATGGAAAGCTGTTTCCCATTTATTCTTATATATTTTAGCGTTAAACTTTTTGAAGCATTGTTGGTTTGTAATGATCCTGCAAACTTCATGTGCAATTAGCTTTTCTACAATTTGGGGGATTTTTTTCTCCCCATAAAAGCAATTTAGAAGACCCTGAAGTATGTTTGGTTTTGGGGGGAAAAGAAATATAATCCTACATTAAAGGTTGGCATTAAATAGGCTAAAAAACCATTCCTTTCCAAAACTTTGCCTTGATGAAACAGAAAATCTGATTCTTGATTTATCATTAAACTAGGAAGTAAATTCATAATTTTTTAAAAAAAAATTCATGCCAACAGTTTCAATTTCCCACCAAAACTGCAAATAAGTAGTAAGATCAAGAGTTCACTAAATCTCCTAGAGCAATTCGTGAAATGACCAAAACAGGTAAGTGATCCTTCAATAATTAAGCATCACAATGAAACCAAATAGCTCTGTATCATAATTACTCTAGTAAGAGTAATTAATATGCATATTCAGAACTGGGATATTGAAATTACTATGGATATTCAGTCAAAGAAGCACACATTTGATTTCTATTTCCTGATAAACTATTGAGAGGATGTTATTATTCCCCCGAAATTGGAGAGATAAAAACAAATATAAGTGACTGGAGAGAGATACTTATGCATCAATCCCTCCTAGTCAGATAAGGAAATAAGTGACAAAGTCTCTTGCACTGAAGTTATGTATTTAACAGTTTTACATGTAATATTTATATATAAAAAACTTTTAAGTGCTTTTCTCCAATTTAAAAATCTAAAGAATTCAAAAATAAGGCATTCAATATTTGAAAAAAGTACAGATTTACAAAATGTGTATATTCTGTCATGAAAACTTCACACCAACATTATACACTTGGAAAAAAAATACAAACAGGATATATTACAAATTTATGTAGCAATAACTTAGTTCATACCATGCAATAAAAAGTACATTAATCAAGATACACAAGCTTTTAAAGGTTCTAAACTGAAGGGCTTTTTTTTTCTTTTTTGCAGACACATTAGGTATGCAAATCCTTAAAACCTGTGGCACTTAAAATTTCTGGTAGCCTTTCTACTGAGAGGTAAATTATACACAACAATGATGATGAGGATGAACAGAGCAGTTGTCTATTATGAATCATTCCAGCTTTGTTCAACAATAGCTGAAACTCTTTTCTCATATTCTCGTTTGTTTTCCTGATAAAGCTGCGCTGCCTGGCTATTGGCAGGACTGTTGGGATTAGGTTCATCCAGCAGAGACTGAAAGAGAAGAAAGGAAAAGTATACATATTTTATACCTGAAACAGAGTATGTGACAATAATACAAAAACAAAAGAAATCATTCAGGAGTAATAATCAATATTAATACATGCTTTAGTGCCCAAACTACTTGACTAATAATAACGCCCTGACAATGAACTTTCTCCAGAAACTAAGAGACAATAAACTAATTTGGCTGTTAAATACATTTGTTATACACAATTAATATGGAGGGGCAACTGGGTAGCACAGTGGATAACCTCTAGCTCTGAGGTCTGGAGGACTTCAGTTCAAATCTGGCCTCAGACGCTTAATTACCTAGCTGTATGACCTTGGGCAAGTCACTTAACCCCATTGCCTTGGAAAAAAAGAAAAAAGAATCACAACTAATATGGAAATAAGTTTAGCTATGTATAAACTATTTTTATATTACTTGCTGTCAGAAGGAGGGTGAGGGAAGGGAGGAAGAAAAATGTAGAGCTCAAAATCTGCCAAAAAATTAATGTTGAAAACTTATCTTTGCAAGTTGTTAGAAAAATAAATTTATATGTATATGTGTGTGTATGGCTCAGTCTAAGTGATGTTACAAACATCTGGTACTGAATCTTTTCAATTTCCTTCATATAACAATGTGTGTGTGTGTGTGTGTGTGTGTGCGCATGAGAGAGAGAGAGAGAGAGAGAGAGAGAGAGAGAGAGAGAGAGAGAGAAATTGGAGGATAAGGGAGAAGTAGGAAATTTCAAAGATTATTTCCACCACCATGGATATACTACCCTCCTCCTTCCACTTACTCTCCCTAACCCTGCCCCCTCATCAATTCCTTATTCTACTTCACTGATTTCTAATTATTTTCTACCATATTGCTTAGGGAAGGGAAAATACAGTTTTAACTACTAGGCAACCTAGTTTTGCTTTGCTCAGCTACTGTTATCTTAAGATACCTACTTTCTTCCCTAGTGCCCCTTTAAGTAAACAGAAGTCTATATTCTCCCAGATAACAAAAATATTCTTTCTGGGATTCTTCAACAAAATTTTCTAACAATGAAAAAACACGATTTACACTATTTCTAACAAGAAAGGCAAAGAATTTACCTGAATTGATGTTAAAATAGAAGACACATCATACGTTGGACTCCAACGATTCTGAAGGATATCTAAACATATGCTACCATCGGCATAGACTGCAAATATAATACTGAAGTCAATAATAGTCTACCTTATTATACTTTCACGAGTTCCCAGAAATCTTTCCCACACAAAATAAGATTCTGAGAAGCCCTCCTGCAATAATTTTCCAAAACTTCTCATCTTCATAGGAAGATAACTCTCAAAGATACCACCAGGAAGAAGGGTTATTATAATTAGATATCAGCATGAGAGGATTGAACTCGATAACTTTTTAAGGCACATGATCATTAAAACTTTAAAAATTTCAAATTATGAAAATGGAAAACAGCTAATAGCACTAAGAATATTCCTTTATGAAATATAACAATTCAAAGAGCCAAACTCTTCAGTATCCGCAACATCTAATAAAAAACAGTCACTTACCATTTGGATGAAACATCTTTGACAAGAACCTAACAGTGGGAGGTTTATTCGGATACTCTTCTGAGAATTCTATTACTAGTTTAAAGGTACCTAAGAGGGAAGAAAACAAAGCCAATCGGACAATTATGTGCAATCATTTGGCACCTTTTCATTACCACACAAATATAAATTTGCCTATTTTACTTGAAACTTAAAAGGTGGTATCATGTCTTAGTATCCTTACTGATGTTCACATAAATTGCCTGTGATCTGATTCTGAGATGGGAATAAAATAGGATTGCCAACACAGACTCATAAATATAATTTACTGATTTAAGCATAAGAAGCAAAACATCCCTCTATATGAGTTAGGCAGCATGATGTAGTGGAAAAAACAATGGATTTCAAGTCAGATAGCCTGGTGTATGACTTTGGGCAATATTCTTTATTTCTATGGGACTCAGTTTCCTCATCTTTAAAATGAAGAGACTGGACTTAAGAGTGATGGTCTCTAAAATTCCTTCTAATTCTACATCTGATCCTAATGGCTACATTTCTTTTTTTTAGAAAACAAAACGGTTGGGCAGCTAGGTGGCACAGTGGAGAGAGCACCGGCTCCTGAGTCAAGACAACCCGAGTTCAAATTCAGCCTCACACACACACACTTAATAATTACCTCAGTGTGTGACCGTGGGTAAGTCACTTTCATTGCCTTGAAAAACCAAAAAACAAACATACAAAAAAAGGAAATAGAGGAACTGTTTAGCTTCTCTATCACTTCATTGAAAGTACTTGGTTAGAATGCTAATATTTACAATACAAGTCAAATCAAACTAGGGAATACTCTGCATTTATCTCTGGATTTCTTATAGGGGCAGCTCTGAAATAGAAGAGAGGGGGTCTGCCTTTCAGCCAGGTTCAAGTCATACAAACTATTTGTGTGACCTAACATTCCAGAGAGGGAGGGAGTAGGCATTGTTAAGTTCTCTATGTATTCCCAGAAATTAGGACAATGCTTTGTACATAATGAGGAATTTTAAAATGTTTGTTGAAGTAAATTCAACTTCATATAATTAAGTCATTTTTTTAACCATAGATAATACTACCCAAGTAACCATACCTAAAATACCCCAATCTATGAATACTTATCCACTTTTTAGAGGACATGCAATTGAACATATTTCACAAAGTCAAAATCAACTTAGTTCAACTTTCATTGCTGAGGTCTAATAGAAAAGTTTCTTTAAAGTCAAAATCAACATATTTTAATTCAACTTTCACTGCTGAGAACAAATAAAAAACTTCTTTTCTTACCTCTACTACTCAAAACACCCACACATCCTCCTCCAATACTTCACCTATTTTTTTTCAGGCTTATTCAAAAGTCAAATGAAATCTACCTTGACATCAGAGGCTCTTATTTAGGGTAGATTTTAGAAAGTCTTTACTGGATTAAAATACTTGGTATTAAACAATTTTTAATAAAAGATTTTATCTGCTTATAATTTAGAATTTTTCTAAGAAGCATTAAGTCTAAGTCTAAGAAGCATAAGCAATTTGAATTACTTCAAATATGCATCCAATAGGGTTGATAATTTAAACAGTATAAAGAAAATCAGTTTTACAGAGAGAAGTGTTTGAGATCCATGACAATGAGTTTAATTAAACAAATATGGAGTTAGTTTTGCCATTTCTCTGCTTCTCTGTGAAAACAATCCAATTTGTGTGCAAAACTGAATACAAAATGTTTGCCACTTCTTAGAAGTGGGGAATTCTACTGATGTGTAAACTATTCTACATGAAGCTACTGGCAGCAGTGTTTAAAAACAACTCCTATTCACCATGCCAACAGTCACAGCAGCCTAAAAGCATGACCAACCTCCTGATGTTTACCTCATGGACATCTCTAGTATGTTATAAACTATCTAAATATAAACTATTCTCAACATGGTTACTGTCTCTAAATTTACTGTCCAGTATCCAACTGCTCTAGCAAAGTTTATTCTAGCTACAGAAGAGAAAATCCTTTGTGAGCTAACACTTCCTAATAGTCTACAATTTTTTGAATCTTTCTTTCTTTTTTTTTTTTTGCAAGGCACATGGGGTTAAGTGGCTTGCCCAAGGCCACACAGCTAGGTAATTATTAAGTGTCTGAGACCAGATTTGAACCCAGGTACTCCTGACTCCAAGGCCGGTGCTTTATCCACTACGCCACCTAGCCACCCCTTAAATCTACTTTCAAAACAGGCTTACAACAGCAGGAAAAGATTTTAAGCAAAAGGTATTAATATGGAATTTAAAAGCATTCTCTTCATGTAGAAGATAGAAAATATCACCATAACCACTTACCATCCTCAAAGGGTGTGCCTTCTGGCCTGAAAAATTAAAAAAAAAATTCCAATTAACATATGCTCTACAATATACTCCTGTAAGATGGGAACCAAAACACTAAAATTTAAAACAATTTGGAACAACTAAGCCAATTTATTCTGGTTTCCAGGAAATTTAATATCTCCTATCATTACTGAAATAACTGGAGAGATAAGAGTGGTGGCCTGGAGGTTCTTCTTTCATAGTTTATTATCTGACATCAGATATTTTACAGCTTTATGATCCTGGGTAAGTCATTTAACCCTGTTTGCCTCATTTGTCAAATAAGCTGGAGAAAGAAATGGCACATCACTTCAATATCCTTGCCAAGAAAACCTTAAAATGGGATCATGAGCATCAGACACAAGTGAACAACAAAATATTATCCTACTGAGAAATGAGGTTAAGTTCAATATGGATCTTACCTCTGATAAGCTTCTCTATTGACTGTCATTTTTCCCTTGCTCTGAATCTTTTCCCCCTCTTCTCAAATCAATTTAATCTTTCCCAGAAGCTTTAAATACAATATGGCCAGAGCATATTAAAGATTTTAAAACAAATAATTACTATGGTAAGTTAAATGTAAGTTTATTGTTTATTAAATTATTCCCATTATCTATGAAAAATAATCAGACTTTTAAAAATTCATTCTGGGGCAAAGGGAGAACTTCTAAAAGTTATTAACAATTATATATTTTTAAAAGGTCAGAAGTCATTCTATAGTAATTTGAATTTAAAGCTTCTAGTGTCTACAATCACAACTAAACCCTAGGAACAAAAAGAAATGGAATAAAGAATGAAAATATAAGCAAATTTTTAAAAAGGCATAATGGAATTTTAAATGTGATGATATGATAAAGTTTTCAATTTAACAAGAAGTTACTGAGGCCAGTTACATTTTCCATTTTTTATTTACAGACACATAGAGTATTTGTATTTAATGTATTGTCACATTTAATTAAGTGATACTTTCCCTTCCACAGTAAAGCTGAAATGCATTCTGGGTTGTATCTGTACATAGACTGGCTTGACACAGAAGACTGAGTTTCTTTTACCACACCAAGCTTAATTTTAACTGGTATGTAGAATATTTTACTTTAGTGCTCAAAGGATTGTGAGCTCATTTATTATTACCTACTACTTACCCAAATATAACTGCATTCCACTGCATGATGTTGTTTTCAGATGGTGCGCCGCTGACACCCACAGGTGGGTCTTCTTGCAATCTAAGAATTAAACAAAGCAAAAAAGTTGACTATCAAACCCAAGGAGAAGACTTACCAAAGCACATAGGATCATTGTTCCATATAGTCTTCTAGAAATTCTAATCAATCGATGCTATTTTAAAATAGATGTGTATCTTTGCAGAAAGGACAAGGGCTCCTTTTCAACCCCTCAATGAAAAATCTAGAGGTACCTAAACCTTGCTGCTTTTAAAAAGTTATATAGTACTCCAGATCCTCTAGAATTTTACAGGATTTAGGATCACTGATTTTCCCCTTGGTTACTTAAGATGGTGTTCTCTTAAGAACTTACCATATAGCATTAACTGAACAGCCCAACTGCCAAGGTAATTCTCATGACTGGATTTAGGGCTAGATAGGGTTTGCTTTAGAAGTCATCCTAGGTCATGCCCTTCAATTTATGGTGAGGAAACTGAGGCCCAGAGAATTAAATAATTTGCGAAAGATCATAGAAAGTAGCAAAGCTGATGTTCAAATCTAAATCCTGACTCCCAAGTATTCTCTCCATTTTACCATCCTGTGTTCATTGCCCCTTCATTCATTTTTATATTCCTGCTAAAGTTATAGGACAACTTACATTTTCATCCTGCCCCTTGCTACCCTGCAACATGGAGGATAGCATGTAATTATTACTGTAACAGCTATGTCTACTGGAGACAGCTAGGTGGCACAATGGATGGGCCTGAAGTCTGAAAGATATGCCTTCAATATTTAGCCTTATATACTTACTAGTGTGACCTGGGCAAGTAAAACTTAAAACTCTGGTGTCTCAGTTTTCTTAACTATAAAATGGAGATAACACCTACCTCCCAGGATTGTTGAGAGGAGCAAATATTTAATGGAAAATGCTTACTATGATGCCTGGCACAAGTATATAGAAATGCTAGTAATTATTATTAGTAGTATATCAATCTACTAATAAAAATCTGATTTTTATTCAGTTTATTTCAGGAGATGCCAATTTACTTGGGATCATACTGGAAATTAGGATCTTCTAATCCTGAGGTGTCAAATGTACTGCCTACAGCACTCCCCAGTTGAAATCAGATTAAAATGGAACTGGGAAATAAATTAACAAAATAAATGAAAATACTATGAAACATAGACAATTTACATGTACACACTAAATCAATTATGTAGCCCACAGGAAACCTTCTATATCTTTGGGTTAGTGAGTTCCATTTTAATTTGAGTTTGACACACTAATCCAGTCCAAGGCTCCTCATTTCACAGATGAGGAAGTTGAAGCTAAGAAATGTTGGGTTACTAGACTATGACAACATACAGATTGTAAGCAGAAATTGCTTTCTATTCCACTCTAAGTGGTGCACTGAAGATATAAGGAAGATAGGGAAGCATATAGGAACAACTTCCAAAAAGCAGGTAGTTCTTTTATTGTCCTTAACTTTCTGATTATAAAAGCCTTCTTAAAAGGCATTGCAAAACACTAGGGGTCTAAAGAGTGAATGTGTCAGGGTTAGACTGACAAGCAGAAATATAACCTTCTTCAGGGTCATTCAGCTGCTCCCCAATTATAAACTCATAGTTTATTGGCTTCTAAATTTAAGTAGGCAGAAATCAGACCAAGGTTGCAAGTGCAAGAAAGCCATATAACTAGATTAGAAGACAGGCTAACAATAGTCTTTTTCTTTGAGTATAATATCACCAAGTGATACATTACTTTTTAAAATTTTCTCACAGCTTCATAACTGAAGCTATTTTGTATAATGGTACAAAACAGAGTTGTAAATTGTAAATACTGGTCTCTTATACTAGTAATAACTGTGATGACAATGATTCTAAACAAAACTGCTACACAAAAATATCAACAAATGGAATGGCTGATATTTATATGGTTTTATGAAATTACAAATCAGTTCACATACATGTATCTAATTTGATGCCATAAAACGACTGGACACTCTGAAGTATTGCAACTATCATTATTCTACAATTAATAAATAGGGAAACTGAGTCTTGAAGAAATTAAGTGCCTCATCCAAGGTCACACAATTAATTAGATGCTGAGTCTAGTAAAAGGGTTATAAACAGCCAGTGTTTAAAGGGTATATTCAACTGCTAAGCAAGCCTTTTGTAAGAGTAAATTCCAGAAGAAGCAAGTCAAAGGTCTGAACAAAGAAGGTACCCCAGGATATCAAAGTCAGAACAACAGTGATCAACAGACAAGGACAGGAAGCTTCAGTTTTCATATCTAAGTAGTACATATTTATTTCTCTTTTATAACTGACACCCTGCAATTCACTACCATTCCCAAAATAATATTACAACCCTTTCTAAAACAAGTTTTGTATACTCAACTAGTAAAAGTCGCTTGATTGCAATATCTTCCATAATAGCCACTACTTACTTATTAACCCCAATTTGTTCCTCAAGGTACAATTTTTTTTAAGCATTTAGAGCTGTAGTGCATAAAAAAATTTTAGACCAGAAGTAGGCTGTATCCAAAGCAAAATATTTTAAGATGAGCTGTACCTGGGACCCAAAATGTAAAGTATTTCCTAGCAAATTTTTAGAAAATCAAACCAATGAAACATCTAAGCCAAAGTGTTTTAAAGATGTTGCTTTTGGAAAAAATCAAAAGCTTCAGTGTACTATTTTCCAGGACCAAGAAAAAGACTATGATATGGGATCAACAACCACCTTCCCCAGGTAAACCTTTTAAGGCTTCAATATAAAAAAGCTGTAAAGTTTTAAAAACAAAATATTATTGCAAATTACTACAGCACTGGCACATATATATTTTCATCTTCATACTAAATTTTTTTCTTCTTTTTACTAAGGGTTCAAGCATATTGCATTTAAGCAATTTTTTTCTGGGGAAAAGCTATCTACAATATCTCAACAATTGGTCCATAGTTCAGGAAAGTAAGCTCTCCAGCACCTCAGCCGAGAACTTAGGCGGGTGTGGTGAAGTAACTAAAAACTCTGAAACAGAAAATGCCTGGTCCTGTCCGGTCAGTTTGTCCCTGGCCGAAAAGGCGTTTCTAACATCTTAGAAGTTGTCAAGTCCAAGGTGGATCCGACAGCTCTCCAATAACTAAAGTAGAGACCTGAAGATCAGGAGTTGATCCCACCAGACCCCGAAACCTGTTGGACAAGAACTGGAACCCGAGATTTGGATTGGCTCCGCACCCTGTACGGTTGTTTTTGTTTTGGCTTTTTTTTCCGGCGGGGGGGGGGGGGGAAGAGGAAAAAATATTAGTCTCTACTCTGGCTTCCCCCAACTTTTCCCTCTTCATCGCGAAGCCTAGCCCCAACCCCGGAGAAGGGGTGTGAGTTTCAATTAGAAAAATACACAATAAAGATTCCAGTTGGGGGAAGGGGAGTCTCCTCCAGGGAAAAAGGACACCCAGCTGGAGCGAATAAAACAAATGAAACAAGAGGAGGACCAAGGTGAGGGTAAAAAGGAAGATGTATAACCCCGGTTTCTCCAAATGTGGGGGTTGGGGGGTCCACTGGATGTTCGATCTCATTACAATAACAAATGAAACCTAGGCAGGCAAACAAAGTCAGCGCCTTCGCCTTCCCCTTCCCCCTCTCCCGGCTCCAGCTCCAAACATGGGGGTGTCCGAGCTCCTTCCTCTGTTACAAAAACAAACGAAGATGAGCCAGACCCTCCGTTCCCAAACTTGGGGGAGTCGGGCGCGCCCTTCTCTAGAGGGGGACAGAGAGGTGGGCCAAATTGGAGGCCTGGGCAGTCTTCCCCACCCCCATCTTCGTCTAGGAAAGGGAAGAGAAAATTGGAATTCCCTTGGCCCGGAAATGAAGGACGGCGGAGCGCAGCCTCAGCCCCGGGCCCTACCCCCAGCCCCAACCCGGGGTGTGAGCCGGGGCAGGCCGCGTCGCGGAGCTCCAAGAAAGGTGCCCTGCGGCCTGGCCTGGCCGGGATGGGTCTCCAGTCTCCTCTTCGGCTCAAAGACTTCGGGGGAGAGAGGAAGACGGCCCCCAAATAAGACGGGGACATCTGCTGGGGGGCAGTTACCGCTTGAAGTCCCGCATGAGCCTCCTCCTGGCCGGGGTCGACATGATCCCCCCGCTCCCCCGTGGTCTGTGTGAGAGGAAAGAGTCCCGAGCTCCCCACCCCCCACCCCCCCGCCGCAGCACTCAGGAGCTCCGCCACCGCCAAAGCTTCACAAACAACCCGCAATGACTTCTTCCTCCGCTGCACAAAAGATCCCTCCGCCCTTCGCCTGTACCACTATGGCGACTCCGTAGGAGGGGGAGGAAAGGGAGGAGTCTGAACGAATTCTACGTCCTTCATCAGAAAAATATTGAGCCTTTGACTGTAGTACTATTCTTCAATAGAATATGCCTTATATTTGCCTCATTTCCTTTCCATAGTGAATAACTAAAACCCTATCTCAACCAATCCTCTGCTAGCTCCCCCTTGATACAATCTTAGACTCGTCCGAGTGGGGAGGAGTCGGAGATGCGGGAGGGGGTGATGCAACTAGCTCCTGAGATTTCGGGCTAGAGGAAGGACAATGAC
Source organism: Macrotis lagotis (assembly GCF_037893015.1). Classification (NCBI taxonomy): domain Eukaryota; kingdom Metazoa; phylum Chordata; class Mammalia; order Peramelemorphia; family Peramelidae; genus Macrotis; species Macrotis lagotis. The sequence continues at coordinate 457,775,189 of NC_133658.1, forward strand.
GCAAGATCACGTGATACTCGGTGATGCTGTCAACAATTCGGGGGGGAAGGGAACTAGACCACGTGGCCCCGTGACGCAGGCAGAACTGTTTCGGAGACCGGACTGGAATGGTGAAGGTTCTAGGAGAGTTTTGACCGGTTTTCCGGGGTTGGAAGGAGACTCGTTTTAGGCCCGGAGTCCGAGTCGCCCATCAGGAACCACGGCTTCTGCCCTCGCTCTCAGCCTGTTGCCAGGTCGAACGGAAAGCTTGCATTTCTTTTGCCTTTTTCCTCTCAAGATTTCCTGGGACCCCATCCATCGGGCGCTTCCTCTCCTTGCGCACTCCGCAGCCCTTCTTGTTTTTTGGGGGTCTTTGCGAGTTTCTGTGGTGGAACAGCTCAGGGCCATGTGGCCAACGGGGTGATCTAGACTACAAATTTAGCCAGGTTGAATAGTCTTCAGAAGATAGATATGTACCACCGCCCTGGTCCTGGGGCGTTGTTAAAACTCTTTAAATTGTGCAAATACAATTTTAGGTTTAGATTTACCTCAGTCCCTCTTCCTTCCCAAAGCAGGCCCGAGCAAAAAAAAAAATACAATTCTCAAGCTGTTGAAATGCTGCTTGGATGTATCGATCTGTAGGACCGTAGTAGCCAGGAAGAGTTTTTGTTGATGAGCAACAAGGAATGGTGACCCTCCCATACCCCACCCCACCCCCACCTACACACAAAGAAATAAAAATGTCCAAATGTGCATATACATCTATTCTGTATTGCACTTCTAGAATTGGAACCCCTAGGGAGGTACATGTATGCTTATGTACAAAATGATATTGGAATATCAGGCATAACGTTTTTTCCTTGAATGAGATCTATTTATTTTGAGGGTTTGTAACAGAATTTCTGGATTTTGTCTATAAGAAATCCTTGATTCTGTTTTGAAAAATGTCCATATACAGCAGGTTGGGATTTCATATAATGTTGACCTTGTGTTTTTATTTGTTCAAGAACTATTTCTTAATAAATATTATGTGCAAAGCATATGCCAGGTTCTGAAAGAGCTACAAAAGTAGCTAAGATCCCTGTGAGTTACAAAAATAATTGCTATATAATCTATATCCCAGAGGAATTCTCAATCTATCAGGAGATTGTATGTGATAAATTATATCAATACACCCAGAAATGTATTACCATTTTATAAAAGGACATTTATGGTTTTAGCCGAATGAAGGAAATTGCCATCTGGCAAGTTCAGTGATGAGCATATTCTCCAAATTCTGAGGGGTATGTATAGAAAGTAGGATTGAGATGCTGACTTGATATCACCTTATTATCTCTAATGAAAGAAAATAAAAATGTTAAAGATCATGTAACATAGCAAAGTATTTCCTAAGCCACTGATACTGTTAAAAGTACTTTCAGTAAATTGGAGATCACCCTGTCAAAACTTACTGTAATAACTCTCCTCTATATTTAAATCATCAACAGATCTGTATAAAGTGACTATGGGAGCACTTACATTAACTACTCAGGAACTGATGAACATACGAAGTATAGATAACACATAGAGTTTATCTTGTCATGATAACTTTTTGAAAGACAGTTTGTAAAGAATGGTAGGATCCAATTTTCACTGGCTTGTCCCCCAAGCATGGAAAGGTCTCTTTTTTCATCTCCATCTATTACTGTCATAGAATTTTTTCAAGTGTCAATTAAAGTCCTACTTTCTGCAAGAAGTCTTCCTGGTGCTTCTTAATCTTAATGCCTTCTCTCAGATTACCTCCAATTTATTCTCTGTTTTGTTTTATTTGCATATTTCTACCATTAGACTGTGAGTTCCTTTGAGAGAAGAGGGGAATTGGGGCCTTTTTGCATTCCTTTATATCCCCAATTTAGCACAGTTCCTAGCACATTTAATAAATCCTAGTTAACTGACTATTGAATACAAAATAATTTCCAGATGGAAAGAATGCTATTAATTGGAAGGACTAGAAAAGGCCTTGTATATAAGATGGCACCCAGCGAAGTGGATAGAGCACTGGAGGTGCTAGGTCAGGAGGACCTGAGTTCAAATTTAACCTCAGATACTAATTAACTAGCTGTGTGACTTTGGGCAAGTCACTTAACCCCACTGCCTTGCAAAAACTAACCAAATAAAGAAAACCCTATCTCTCAGACAGATATAGAAGTACCTTTTACAAACTAGATGACCAATTGTGCAAAGGAATGGAAGGAAGAGTTGAAATATATGATTCAGTTGCTGTCAGATCAGTTTGACTGGTTTGGAGATGCTACTAAGGGGGCTAATCTAAAAGGAAATTAGAAATGTGAGAGTCATGTTGCAGACGGCTACTAAAACCAAACTATGATTTTGCATTTTATACTGGAGACAATAAAGATGCATATAAGATTTTTGAGTAGGGGATTGTCAAGTTCAGAGGTGAAAGTGAATATGACAGCTGTGTGGGGCATGGATTGAAGAAGGGAGAAACTAAAAAGTGTTGGGAAACTATAACAGCAATCCAAACAAAAGGCAATGAGACTTTGAACTAGGGCAGAGGCTATATGAGTCAAATGAAGAGGATGGATGTAACAGAGTTGGGGAAGTAGGAATGGCAAAACTTAGAAATTAATTGCTTAGAAGAATAGTAGTAGAAGATCAAGGACTAGTCTACCTGTCAGATCTATGGAAAGGGGAACAGTTTATGACTAAGGAAGAGTTGGAGAACATCACTAAAAACCAATTAGATGATTTCAATTACATTAAATTAAAAAGTTTTTGCACAGATAAAACCAATGTAATCAAGATCAAAAGAAAAGTAGTAAATTGGGAAACAATCTTTACAACTAATGATTCTGACAAAGGACTCATTTCTAAAATATACAGAGAACTGAGTCATATTTTTAAAACAAAAAGCCATTCCCCAATTGACAAATGGTCAAAGGATATGCAAAGGCAATTTACAGATGAGGAGATCAAAGCAATCCATAGCCATATGAAAAAATGCTCTAAATCATTAATTATTAGAGAAATGCAAATTAAAGCTTCTCTGAGGTACTACCTCACACCTCTCAGATTGGCCAGTATGACCAGGAAGGATAAGGGATGTGGGAAATCTGGGACACTATTACACTGTTGGTGGAGCTGTGAACTCATCCAACCCTTCTGGAGAGCTATTTGGAACTATGCCCAAAGGGCAACAAAAATGTGCATACCCTTTGACCCAGCAATACCACTACTGGGTCTATACCCTGAAGAGATGAGGAAAAAGGGTAAAAACGTTACTTGTACAAAAATATTTATAGCAGCCCTGTTTGTGGTGGCAAAGAATTGGAAATCCAGTAAATGTCCTTCAATTGGGGAATGGTTTAGCAAACTGTGGTATATGTATGTCATGGAACACTATTGTTCTATTAGAAACCAGGAGGGATGGGATTTCAGGGAAACTTGGAGGGATTTGCATGAACTGATGCTGAGTGAGATGAGCAGAACCAGAAAAACACTGTACACCCTAACAGCAACATGGGAGTGATGTTCAACCTTGAAGGACTTGCTCATTCCATCAGCGCAACAATTGGGAACAATTTTTGGCTGTCTGCAAAGGAGAGTGCCATCTGTATCCAGATAAGGAGCTGTGGAGTTTGAACAAAGTACAAGGACTATTCCCTTTAATTCAGAAAAAAAAAAAATCCCAGATGTCTTATGGTTTGATCTGGTTACCTCTGAGAATTCTGTTCTCTTTAAGGATATGATTTCTCTCTCATCACACCCAATTTGGATCGAGGTACAACATAGAAACAAAGTAAAGACTGACAGAGTGCTATCTGTGGGGTGGGGGTGGGGGGAGGGAAGCAAGATTGGGGGAAAACTGTAAAACTCAAATAATATCTTTAATAAAAATTTAAAAAAAAGAATAGTAGTGCTCTCAGTGGAAATAGGGAAATTGAGGCTTCATTTTATACTTAAAAAGAGTGATGGGTTTGGAATCACTTGGTGTGGGTAGAAATCCTGGATTTGGACAAGGCATTAACCTCTCTGTGCTTTATTTTCCTCACTTGCAAAAGAAAGAGTTTGAATTAGATGACCTTTAAATCAATTCTATAATTCTATGAAAGAGGGATGGGGTTTGGGGGAGGAAAAACAGTGACTTCTATTTTAGACATGTTAAGTTTTAGATGTATCCAGATGAAATGTCTAGCAGGCAGTTGGTGTTATGGGACCAAGGTGCAAGATGAGATTAGGGATTCAAAAGATATGGAGATTGGCTTTGATAGTACTACCTGGTAATGGATGGAATATTAGTTGAGGGAGAGAGAAGAATTAAAGATAAACCTAAGGATATGAATGAAGAAAATCCAATAAATAGATAGAAATAGTAAAGTTTTAGACATCATGATTTTGAAATGATGGTAGAATATCAAAGTAGAGATGTGAGCTCTAGGTCAGGACTAGAAAATCAAAAATTTTTGAGTCATTGGCATAGGATTAGCAATTGAAGCTCCTGGAGTGAATAAAACTCCCAAACAGAATATGTATAGAATGTATAGGGTCAAATACAGACCTTTGTGGGAACACTTGTGTAAAAGGTGTTGAAAAGAAAATGAGGAGCTGGTGAAGGAGACAAAAGAGTGTTTAGAGAAGCAGAAACAGAACCAAGGGAATTTGGTGTCTCCAAAACTGAGAGAATAATAATTCATATTAATTTTGCACTTTAGAGTTTGCAAGTGATAAGGCAGCTAGGTGGCTCAGTGGATAGAGCACTAGCCTTGGAGTCAGGAGGACAGGAGTTTAAATCTGGCCTCAGACACTTAATAATTACAGCAGTGTGACCTTGGGCAAGTTATTTAACCCCAATTGCCTTGCAAAAAGCAAAAAAAAAAAAGTTTGTAAAATGTTTGAAAAATAATCTAGAGTATCCAGTAGGAGGTGATGGCCAACATCAATACTACAAAAAGGTCATATATACATACATATATATACATATATATATATATATATATATATATATATATAAGATTTTTTTATTTTGAGTTTTAAAATTTTTCCCCAATCTTACTTCCCTCCCCCCAACCCCCACAGAAGGCAATTTGCCAGTCTTTACATTGTTTCCATGGTATACATTGATCCAAATTGAATGTGATCAGAGAGAAATCATATCCTTAAGGAAGAAACATAAAGTATAAGAGATAGCAAGATCAGACAATAAGATATCAGGTTTTTTTTTCTAAATTAAAAGTAATAGGGGATGGCTAGGTGGCGCAGTGGATAAAGCACTGGCCCTGGAGTCAAGAATACCTGAGTTCAAATCTGGCCTCAGACACTTAATAATTATCTAGCTGTATGGCCTTGGGCAAGCCACTTAACCCCATTGCCTTGCAAAAACCTAAAAAATTAATTAATTTATTAAAGGTAATAGTCCTTGGTCTTTGTTCAAACTCCACAGTTCTTTCTCTGCATACAGATGCTTACAGATGGTATTCTCCATTGCAGACAGCCCCAAATTGTCCCTGATTGTTGCAATGATAGAATGAGCAAGTCCATCAAGGTTGATCATCACCCCCATGTTGCTGTTAGGGTATACAGTATTTTTTTCTGGTTCTGCTCATCTTGCTCAGCTTCAGTTTATGCAAATCCCTCCAGGTTTCCCTGAATTCCCATCCCTCCTGGTTTCTAATAGAACAATAGTGTTCCATGACATACATATACCACAGATTATTAAACCATTCCCCAACTGAAGGACATTTACTTGATTTCCAATTCTTTGCCACCACAAACAGGGCTGTTATGAATATTTTTGTACAAGTGATGTTTTTACCCTTTTTCATCATCTCTTCAGGGCATAGACCCAGTAGTGATATTGCTGGATCAAAAGGTATGGCACATTTTTGATGCCCTTTGGCTGTAGTTCCAGACAGCTCTCCAGAAAGGTTGGATTGAGTTCACAGCTCCACCAACAATGTATTAGTGTCCCAGATTTTCCACAGCCCTTCCAACAATGATCATTGTCTTTTCTGGTCATATTGGCCAGTCTAAGAAGTGTGAGGTGGTTCCTCAGAGATGCTTTAATTTGCATTTCTCTAATAAGTAATGATTTAGAGCAGTTTTTCATATGACTATGGATCACTTTGATTTCTTCATCTGTAAGTTGCCTTTGCATATCCTTTGAAGGTCAGAGCTATTAAAGACTGAAAAAATGCCAATTAGATTTGGTAATTCTAAAGTTATTAGTGATTTCAGAAAGGGCAGTTTCAATAAAGTGAAAAACTAAAGCTGATTGCCAAGAGGTTGAAGGGAAAGTGGACAGTGAATACATAGAAACATTAGGTAGACAGTTTTTAAAAAAATAAAATGTATAAGTGAAGGAGAGAAGAGAGATGGAACAGAATTTAAAATCTTTTTTTAGGAAGACTTCAGAAGACTTGAACAAGTTTATAGGCAGACATGGATAAGCCAGTGGCAAAAGAGAGATTGAAGAGACCTGCAAGGAGATAATTGCTAGAACATGGTCCTGGAGAGGAAACACTCACATCCTTACTACATGTTGGGGGTGAGGGAGGAAGGATTAAAGGTGAAAGTAAAGATAAAACCACATTTCTTCTGACAAAAAGACAGAATGTAGAGTCTTAAGGAAGTTCTGTTTTGAAGAGAAAGGAAGATGGGAGAATCAACATTGCATGACCTCTTTAATCTCAGCAAAGAAGGCTAGGAAAACTGCTTTAAGTGGGGAGTTGTGGGGTGATGTCCAGGGAAGAAAATAGAAAAGGAAATATTTGGGATAATAACTGTTAGGAATAAGATAGTAATATGACAAGATAGAAGAATTGTTAAATAACCTGATGAGTTTATATGTCTTGAATTTGAAGTAGGTCATCCAGGAATGAGGATTTGGAGATGGGGAATGAACAAATACATGAGCTTTATGTTTATAAATTATAATGGATTTAAGAACTAGTGTAAAGCCCTCATTGTACAAATAAGGATCCTGAGGTCTATAGAGTTTAAATTGTTCAAGGTCACAAAGGTAGCCAATAATTGAGCTGGACTTCAAACCCAAGTCTCAGATACCAAATACAATTCCTTATGGGGGGCAAGGGACTAGAATAACAGCTAGTGAAAAAGAGGCAAACTATGGGGGTTAGGATTGCATTAAAGACATGTATAATGGGTGTGAGGAAGAAGTAGGGAAAACAATGATTAACAATAGTCAGTCAATAAACATTTATTAATTACTTTTACTACATGCCAGGCAATGGGTTAAGCATTGGTAATAGAAAAAAAAATAGTTTCTTGCTCTTTTCCCTCATGGGAGAAATCATAGGAAAAAATGTACATAACTAAGCTATATACAGAATAAAGTTGAAAGGTACTTTTAGGGAGGTTTTGAGAAAGGTTTCCTGTAGAAGGTGAAATTTTAGATAGGATTTGTAGAAAGATCAGGGAATCTAGGAGGTAGAGATGGGGGAAGAGAACATTCCAAATATGGGTTAGAGCCAATGAAAATGCCTGGAGTAGGGAGATGAAGTGTTATTTGAGGGACAACATGGAAGTAAAGTTAGTGTCACTGGGTCAAAAAAAATATGTTGAAGGGCTAGTAAGTTAGTAAGATGCAAAAATGGAGTGGAGGGGCCTAGGTTATGAAAGTCAGAGGAGTTTATATTTGATCTTAGAAGGAGCTATTGGGGTTTGATTGGGGGTATTGACATAGTCAGACTTGTATTTTATTAGGATCACTTTGTCAGCTGAGGGGAGAATGGATTAGAGTTTGAATAGACTTTGTAAGACCAACCAACCCATTATTGAAATAGTCCAGTTGTGAGGTGATGAGGGCTTGTACCAGAGTGCTGGCAGTATCAGGACAGAATGGGGTATTTGTGAGAGATGTTACAAAGATAAATCACTAAACTCCCACACTAAACCCTGGAATCAAATGCACCTTTATTTCTGTTGTTTATATTAGGGATATTTGCTGCAAAGAGATAATAATGGTATAAAAAAGCCTGCAAGCAACAGGACTACAAATGTAACAGAGTATATGCATTTTCCAATTTAACAATACAGAGTTTTGTGAACACTCTAGTTGGGGTCACTCAACCTTTTATGCATTTATACCACATCCCATGTATATAGACTTTTTTCCCTAGTCCCTTCCTTCAAGAAAGAATAACAATTTAAGGTCATCTATAAAATTTAATTTAGTTGTTAGTACTTTAAATGTGAAATCTTTATTTATTGGATATTCTATCAGAGAAACTAAATCATATTAATTCTGACACTCTTGCTATAAATGAAAGTAGACAAAAGGAAACCAGAGAAGAAAAAGAAACTGGCAAAGTAGGTTTTATCCTGTGACCAAAGGCAATGACAAACTACATTCATGGTACATTTGACCATTTAGTAGTATGGTATACACTGTAAGTATTTGTAAAAAGATCAAAAGAAGGGGCGGCTAGGTGGCATAGTGGATAAAGCACCGGCCCTGGAGTCAGGAGTTCCTGGGTTCAAATCTGGTCTCAGATACTTAATAATTACCTAGCTGTGTGGCCTTGGGCAAGCCACTTAACCCCATTTGCCTTGCAAAAACCTAAGGGAAAAAAAGATCAAAACATAATTTGAAACTAGGTGGTTTCAATACAAAAGGTGAGCATGGTGCAAGATGATGAAAAATATATTGGAGAATACATTCAGTAGTATGAAATGACACAGGTCAAAGTTTATGAATTACAAAAAAGCTTATGTTTATATCACAAGAATACTTTTTTGAGAAAATATTAAAGAGTAACTAGACATATGCTGAATATGATGGGAAAAAACTTATATAATTTTTTCCTAGATACCATCAGCTCTGTGGGATAGATTACATTCTTTAAAATAAGTTCATCAGAGAAATTACTTCAATATTTTTACTCACAGTTATTGCCCAGTGTATTTCCCTCCATCCATTCCTCCCCACTCCCATTTAACCCCTCCTCTCTCTTTTCACTTTGTCCCTCTTCAAAAGTGTCTTGTGGGGCAGCCAAGTGGCGTAGCAGACAGAGCACCAGCCCTGGAGCCAGGAGAACCTGGGCCCAAATCCAGTCCCAGATATCCAAGAAACTCTCAGTTTTGTGACCTGGACAAGCCACCCAAATCTGCCCCCCCCTCCCCCCTCCTTGCAAAAAAAAATGTTGTATCTGACTACCATCTCCCATGATCTTTCCTTTCCTCTATCACCTCCTCCCCATCTCCCCTCCCCTTGTCTCCTTTCTCCCAGATCCCTTCTCTCCTTTTTCCTCTGGGGTAAGAGAGATTTCCATACTCTATTGATTGTAGGTGTTGTTTCCTATCTTAGTCTTTTCTGATGAGAATGAAGGCTCCCTCATCCCCCCTCATCCCCCCTCACCTCCCCCTTCCACTCCATTGCAAAAGCTTTTTCTTGATTCTTTTATGTGAAGTATCTTATCATTCTACTTCTCCTTTCCCTTTCTCCCAATACATTCCTTTTCACTCACTGACACCATCTTTATAATATGTATCTTCATATTCAGCTCCTTCTAACAACTCTAATAAATGAGAAGGTTCATATGAGCTACCAGTATCAAGCAGTTCATGATCCATGCAAGAATACAAGCAGTTCAACATTATTAAATCCCTCATAATTTACCCTTTTCATCCACCCTATCTATGCTTCACCTGAGTTTTGTACTTGGAGATCAAACTTTTTGTTCAGCTCTGGTTGTTTCAACAGGAAAGTCTGAAATTCCCCTGTTTCTTTGAATGTCCATATTTTCCCTTGAAAGATGATGTTTAGGGGCGGCTAGGTAGTGCAGTGGATAGAGTACCAGCCTTGGAGTCAGGAGTACCTAAGTTCAAATCTGACCTCAGACACTTAATAATAGCACACCTAGCTGTGTAGCCTAGGGCAAGCCACTTAACCCCCTTTGCCTTGCAAAAAAAAAAACATTAAAAAAAAAAGAGAAAGGTGAAGTTCAGTTTTGCTGGATAGTTGATTCCCCTTGTAATCCAAGTTCTTTTGCCTTCTAGAATATCATATGCCAAGCCATACGAGTCCTTAATATAGACACTGTTAAATCCTGTGTAATCCTGACTGTAGCTCCACGATATTTGAACTGTTTCTTTCTGGCTGCTTGTAATATTTTCTTTTTGACTTGGGAATTCTGGAATTTGGCTATAATATTCCTGAGAGTCTTTTTTGGAGGAATCTCTTTCAGGAGGTGATCAGTGGATTCCCTCAATTTCTATTTTACCTTTTGTTTCTAGGATATCCGGGCAATTTTCCTGGAGAAATTCTTTAAAAATGAAGTCAAGGCTCTTTACTAGTTATGACATTCAGGTGGCCAAATAATTTTTAAATTATCTCTCCTGCATTGTTTTCCAGATCAGTTGTTTTTCCAATGAGACATATGTTTCTCTAGTTTTTCATTCTTTTGACTTTGTTTTACTTTTTCTTGATTTCTCACAAAGTCATTAGCTCCCCTTAGCTCCATTCTACATTTGAAGGAATTATTTTCATCAGAGAGCTTCCTTATCTCCTTTTCCATGTGACCAATTCAGCTTTTTTAAGGCATTCTTCTCCTCATTGATCTTGTGGACTGCTTTTTCCATTTGACCTAAACTGATTTTTTTAAACATGTTGTTTCCTTTGGAATTTTTTTCTATCTCCTTGACCAAGCTGCTGCCTTGGTTTTCATGATTTTCCTGCATTGCTCTCATTTCTCTTCCCAATTTTTCCTCTACCTCCCTTACTTGATTTTCAAAATCTTTTTTTTGAGCTCTTCCATAGCCTGAGACCAATTCCTGTTTTTCTTGGAGGCTTTGGATACAGAAGCTTTGGCTTTGGCATCTTCTGATCATGTGTTTTGACCTTCCATGGGACCAAAGTAATCATCAATGATCAGATTCTTTTTTTTTTCTGTTTTCTCGTTTTCCCAGCCTATAACCTGGTTTCAATATACTTCCCAAGTTTTAAGTGTTTTTTGGAACCCCCCCCCAACTTCAATTTTTATAATATCTTATGAGAGACTCTGACTGCTCTCCTGGCCTGTGCTCTGGTCTGTGAATGACTTGAAGCACTCCTGCCCTAGAGCAGTGGGGAGGGTCACTACTCTGCTATGGCAATAGGAGACACCAGATTACAACCAGGGTCTGAATGTGGACAAAGCAACAGAGTCCTGTCCCAGGAATAGCAGAGAAACATCAACAGTCTCCCTCTTCTTCCCTACCTTCCATGGTTCTGAGCACTCTGGAAGCAGCTTCCCTGTGGTTCCCTGCTTGGTGGCTCCTCAGGCTTGATTCTGTTTCTGGAGCTTAGTTTCTGTTGAGGCCTGGCTGGCCTGGGCTCCATGCTCACTCTGGTGCAGCAGAGTTTTCCCATTGACCTTACAAGTTGTCTTTGGTGATCCCCGGGGTTGAGAGGTCTGGAAACCACTTCAGCTGACATGAACCCATGCACACCCCAAGGGACCCAGGTACCCAGCAAGTGGTTCCTAGAAGACCGTGGCTCATTTACTCTGGCTGTGATGTGGCCCCTTCTAACCCTGGTGGAACAGAGCCTTCCCACAGGTCTGGAAAATTCTTTCACTCAGTCTTTCTGTGGGTTCTGCCACTTTAGAATTTGGTTAGTCATAATTTTAAGGTTTTTAGAGAGTTTTGAAAGAGAGCTTCTGGGAATTCTTGCCTCCCTGCCACTGTCTTGGCTCCTCCACCCCACCCCCAAATTATATTTGAAGAGAGAAAACTCATTTCTGATATGGGAATCATTTTCTACCTTAAGTGGTATATAGGCTCTTTGAAAGTCTAGTTCAGGCCGGAGACGAGACACCGAAGCTGAATTCTGGATCAGACAAGATGGCCGGGCTGCCCCGCAGGATCATTAAGGAAACCCAGCGTTTGCTGGCAGAACCAGTTCCTGGGATAAAAGCAGAACCAGATGAAAGCAACACCTGTTATTTTCATGTGGTCATTGCAGGCCCACAGGATTCCCCCTTTGAGGGAGGGACTTTTAAACTTGAACTGTTTCTTCCAGAAGAATATCCAATGGTAGCTCCTAAAGTATGTTTCATGACCAAAATTTATCACCCTAATGTAGACAAGTTGGGAAGAATATGTTTAGATATTTTGAAAGATAAATGGTCTCCAGCATTGCAGATCCGCACAGTGCTGCTCTCAATCCAAGCTTTGTTAAGTGCTCCCAATCCAGACGATTCATTAGCAAACGATGTAGCCGAACAGTGGAAGTCCAATGAAGCCCAAGCCATAGAAACAGCCAGAGCATGGACTAGGCTATATGCCATGAATAATGTTTAAATTAAATCTCAACATCAAGTGTGCATCACTTCTCCTGTTCTGTGAAGACCTCTTCCTTTTTTGTTTGCATTTAATGGACACAGTCTTAGAAACATTACAGAATAAAAACCCAGACCATCTTCAGTCCTTTGGTGATTAAATGCACATTAGCAAATCTCTGTCTTGTCCTGATTCACTGTTGTAACGCATGAGCAGAGGCTAGAAGTATCATCTGGATTGTTGTGAAATTGTTTAAAAGCAGTGGCCCAGCTCTGCTTTTATTCATTTCTCCCATCATGGTTTAAGTATCAGCACTGTGAATGAAAGTAGTTGTTGGTTAGCTGCTGGGGTGTGTCTTTTTTTTCTTCCAGTTTTGTGGGCTCCTTTTCCCTTTTTATGGTGATGCTAATTGCATTGGTTAAAGCAGCTAACCAGTTGTATTTGGAATATGCCCTCTAGCCAAGTCTAACTCTTTAGATGCTGTAGATGGACAAGCTTGGTCTTTTGAACAAAAAATGGGAACATTAAACATCACAGCCCTCACTAATATCGTGATTCTGCTGTCAAAGCATAGAAACCTCCCTTCAAGAAAAGCTTGTGACCGTTTTGTATGGCTTGTCTGGAAACTTCTGTAAATCTTCTGTTTTAGTAAAATATTTTTTGTTATTCTAAAAAAAAAAAGAAAGTCTAGTTCATTAGCTAAATTTCCTTGTGAAATGGTCACAATTGAGAATGGACAGAATTTCTTTTTTTTACTCCCTTGGTTGCCTTTTTATTTATTTTGGTAATGATTTCCCCCTTCACATCTTTTTTCTCTTCCCTTTTTCAGAGACTTTGATAAATTCATTGATATCATTCAAAATTGAGTCACTTCTAGGATAGATTTCATTTGTGTATATTTGGCTGAATCCAGCTACTTTTTCAATATTTTCTTCCTGCTGTTTAACTTTCTCATACTGCATACATGTGTTAGAATGTAAGTGTAGTGACTCCGCTCCTTAAAGATGAAAAGTTTTTTTTAATCTATCTAGTCTCCCAATTTTATCCTTAAATGCCCTCAAAATTACTTTGCTTAGTTGGGTCTTTCACCAAGGTCTTGTAAAAATTTCAGTTTAAGGGAGGTACTGTTCACAATCTTCCATCTTCCTCCTGAATGATATTTTATAAATGGGTATATATTCTGTACAAGTGCTGCCATTGTTTGTACAAAATATAAACCCATTTATAAAATCTCATTCAGGAGCTTGTGAAAGACCCAACTAAGCAAAGTAATTTTGAGGACATTTAAGGATAAAATTAGGAGACTAATAGATAAAAAGTGAAGATGATCTTTAAAACTTTTCATCTTTAAGGAGTGGTTGAATGATATCAATGTATTTATCAAAGTCTCTGAAAAAGGGAAGAGAAAAAAGATGTGAAGGGGGAAATCATTACCAAGATTAATAAAAGGGTAACCAAGGGAGTAAAAAAGCAATTCTGTCCATTTTAAATAAAATTTGATGACAGTAATCTATAACAAGTTTGGAAGATATCCCTAATTGTCTGGTTTTAAATTAAAATTTTATTTTCAAATGAAGATATACCTTCTTTCTTTCTATTCCTGTCTCCCTCACTGAGATAACAAGAAAAACAAAGCCTCTCTAATAGACATGTATTGTCAAAACAAATTACCATATTGGTACTGTGGTTGATCACTGTGATGATCAAAGTATCCAAAGTTCTCAAAATTGTTCCCAATGAACAATTTATTTCAAAGTCATTTTTCTTTATAATTTTTATGTTGTATATTCCCTGGATATGGTCACCTCAGTATCATTTCACATTAGTTTTCAGCTTTCTCTGAAACTAACATCATTTTAATAGTAACTCATCACATTTTTTTTCTTCCATTCCCTAGTTATGGGACACTTCCTCAGTTTCCAATTGTTTCCCATCACAAATTTCTCTAAATATATTTTTTTATTTGTGGGTCCTTTTTTTCATTCTTTGATATTGTGATATCACTGGATCCAAGTATATGCACAATTTAATTGCTTTTTTGGGGCATAGTTTCAAATTCTTTCTAGGCTATATAGCTCAACCACTTCATAGTTCCACCAGTAATGCATTAATGTATCTCTTTAACCAGAATCCCTCCTCCATTTGTCTTTTCCCTTTTCTGGTCACTTTTGCCAACCAATAGGTATGACATAGAATCTCAGAGTTTTATCTTTATTGGTAATTTAAAGCATTTTTATATGGTTATTCATAATTTAGATTTCTTCCCCTGAAAACTGCTTGTTCATATCCTTTGATTTTATCACTTGGGGAAGGACTCTATTCTTATAGATTTGAATTAGTTCCATATATATACATATATATGCATTTTATATATATATATATATATATATATATATATATATATATATATATATATATGAAACAAGAACTTTATCACAAAATATTGCCACAAAAATTTTTTTTTCCTTATTGACCTCCTCTTCACATTTTAGCTCCATTGGTTTTACTTGTGCAAAAACTTTGTAATTTTATATAAAATTGCTGTGATCTTTTTTATCTCTTATCTCAGCATGAACTTTTCCTTTATCTCCTGACAGAATTTCTTTCTTGCTCACCTATTTTATTTATGACATCACCCATTAAGTATGTCATATATCAGTTTGGAGTTTATCTTGGTAGACATCAGTCTATGCCTGGTGTTTGCCAGACTAATTTCCATTTTTCCTAACACTTTTTGTAAAATTATAACTTCTTATCCCAATCAGTGGAATCTTTGGGTTTATCTGGCACTAGGCTATTGTGCTCATTTGTTTTTGTATATTGCTTACTTAATTGTCCCACTGATCAACCTGTCTATTTTAAAATCAGTACTAAATTCTTTTGATGATTATTGCTTTGTAGTATAATATGGTACTCTTAGGCCTTCTATCTCACTTTTTTCCATCAATTTACTTGAGACTCTTGATCTTTTGTTTCTCCACGTGAATTTTATTATTTTTTTCTAACTCTATAACATAATTCTGATAATTTAATTGCTGTGGTACTAAATTAGTAAATTAAGGTGATATTGTTAATTTGATTATATTGCTTCAGCCTACCTAGAAGCAAATTCTATTTACCAAATTATTTAGATCTGGTTTTATTTGTGTAAAGAGAATGCTATATAGTATTCATATATTTGATGTGTATGTCTTTTCAGGTAGACTATTTTATATCTTCTGTAATTATTTTAAATGAAGTTTCTTTTTATAGCTCTTATTAGATTTTGTTGATAATATAAAATAATGCTAATGATTTATGGGGCTTATCTTAAATCCTACAACTTTTCTAAAGTTATTAATTGTTTCAATTAGTTTTTAGATGAATCTCTAGAGTTCTCTATTATCATCTACAGGAAATGATCATGCTTAGTCTATTTCTTTTTCTTGTCATTGCTACAGCTAACAATATCAGTACTACCTTGAAAAATAATTGTGTTAATCAGAGCAGCTAGCTGTCATGTAGATAGAGCTCTTGAATTGTAGTCAGGAAGATTTGGACCTACCTCAGAGTTAGCACACGCAAATGACCCCCACAGGGCAAGTCACAACTCTGTTTCCTCATCAATAAAATGAGATTAATAATCCCTGTCTTCCAGGATTGTGTGAGGATCAAATGAGATAATATCTATAGAGTGTTTTTCAAACAATAAGGAATTAAATACATTTTGGATAATGATAATAATAGACACCCTTGCTTTATTGTGATCTTATTGGAAAAGTCTCTTAGTTATCCTAATTCCAAATAATGTGGCTCTTGGTTTTAGAAAAATATATTCATTTTATTAAGTAAATCTTTATCCTTATGTTTTTCTAGTTGTTTTTTAAAATAGGAATGGGTTTTAAATCTTCTCAAAAGCTGTTTCTACATATTGGTATATGATTTTTGTAATTCTTTTTATTAATATAGTAAAATATGTATAATATTCTTCCTAATAGTGAGCCAGTGGTCACATGCTTCAGTTTTCCATTCAACTCAATTCATTAGACATTAAGTGCCTAATATGTACAGGACACTGTAGATGCAAACAATTTTTTTTTTAAAAATATGGTTCCTGACCTTAACATGCTTATATTTTTCCCAAGGGATCTAGCATATATCCAGATAATTAAAAAGAAGATAACCAAAGAATGAATGGAATGAGCACAATTTGGGCAACCAAGGTTTCATGGAAGTAACCTCTGAATCAACCCTTGAAAGAAAATATTAATTCTGAGAGGTAGAGATGAAAAGGGAGTACATTTCAAACATATGGGGTAGAATTTGCAAATGCATATGGTTGAAGAATAAGTTGAAATGTTGATTTGTTGAAGAATAAGTTGAAAAGAGATTTATTCAGTTCAGATGGAAGACAGCATGTATAAAAGGAAAAATCTAAAATAAGTCTAGGAAGGTAAACTGAAGTCAGATTGTAATTTGATGATCAGATTGCTAAAAATGCACAATTTAAAAGCTAACTACTAATCAAAACTCTCATTTTCTAGTCAAGCACCATAATTCATACATCAGGCTTTTTCACTGAGACATAGGAGTCAGAGGAGTCCGGGACTTTGAATTCTATTCAAAGGAATTCATGTTGTATTCTAGAGGCAGTTGGGAGACATGGAAGTGGTTTGTATCTGGTTTTTATCCTCCTGGGCCACCCACTTGAAATTATTGGCATTTCATCACTTTCAGCTATATAGGGAAAAAATTAGAGCAAAATTCAGTCCAATAGATACTTTGAGCAAGATTTCCCATGCATGAGGAAAGATAATAGTAGATTCGTTGAGATAAATTGTAATGACAAAAATAGCTTTGTTCAAAGATCCTCTGATTCCTGACTCATAAAGTGAGACATAAAGCATGCTTACCATTGTGTTTGCCAGGCATGGATGATGCCTCTTATATACATATGTTCATAAAGAAGAGGGACTTTATATATATGGTATATAATGTATATTCAATATGTTCCTATTTATGAACAACACAGTGCTGAGTATTTCAAGCCCTGTAATACTACTGAGTCTCCTTAATGAAATCCACAACTACTCAAAAGAATTCAATGTGTTAAAACATATAAGGGGCAGAAGCTAGGATCAAGGATAAAGCAGGTATGAGAGGAATAGCAGCAGTTACCCAAGGATGGGACTTTATAATCTTCATTCCTATAACTTTCTATAGATCAAGCTTTTTTATATATACAAATAGAAACAAAAAGAATCTCAGAGCAGAGACACCGATAGAACTCCCTCTGGGAGAAGTTATATTCTCCAGAAGGCAACAAGGCTGCTAAATATGTGGCCAGCAAAATCCCATGGCAAACTGGGGTTCTCAGAATAGAAGCAATGTAAGATCAGGGCAGCAGAGGAGTCTGTTACCCAAGGGTTGGACCAGGTTTATGCAGTACTGTGCTCAAGATATGAGTACAATCACCCTCAATGCATTCTAAATGTGTTATAAATGGTCTGTAATAACTATTAAAATCACCAATAATTCAACAAACATTTATTAAAAGTCTGTATGAGCACTTGAATTAGACAGGGACTGGCAGGAATATAAAATATAGATGAGGAAGGCAGAAACAAGATGGTGTAGTGGGAAGAAAATGCACTATACTGAATACTAATAGGGAAATCGAAGAAATAAAAATCACAGTGATGAGTTTTTCTGACCTAGGCTGGCACAGAGAAACAGAGAGGTCTGTGGACATTGGCAACTGTGGTCATCTGGAGCATTTGAGTGCCCAGAAAGAGGCAAGAAGGGGTCCAGACCCATAAGAGACCACCAAAAGGAGACTTGTGCTATCTGGCAGCTATATCACCTAATAATACACATTTCCAGGCCACAGATCCAGAGTTGACTAAGAAAACAAATGTGTCCAGGAGCGGTATTCCAGGGCAGGTAGCAGACAATGTCCCTATGTGGTATACTAAAAGATGAACAAGTTCAGAAGCAAACAAAAGCTGTGTGGCTCAGAGCCTAGGAGCAGAGTAGGGTCTTAATTCCAGCATCTAGTCCAGTCTGCCAAGGACTACCTGACCAAAGACAGCCCTATATTTCTTTCACTGAACCAACAGGGTTCCCAGCTGCCTGATAGGAGTTAAATCCAGCAACAGTCTATTGTTGCTCAGACCCAATACAGATTAGAAACTTTCAGAGCTCAGCCTGGAGGGGCAGTGATAAGACTTTTAGATTAGATAATTTTGGGAGCATGGCAGGTTTTCAGTTTACCAGGCTAAACTGTCCCTGAGATTCCAAAATAAAACAATATTTGACACCTGCAATAAGCAGGATCAGCCTCAACCTTCCTGAAACACACAGAAGTAAACCCTAAAACTCAAATCTCAAAATAGAAAGCTGAAAGACTGAGGAAACAAAAAGAACTCTACCATTAAAAAAAAAGACTATTATGGTGACAAAGATACTTGAGACACAAATCCAGAAGAAGAGAATGACTACAAAACTGCTACAAGCAAATACTAAAAGAAATATATATGACCTGGGCACAAATTCAACTAGAATTCCTAGAAGATATCAGGCAAGCATTTTATTTTTTTAATTTAATATTTATTTATTCTCATTTTGTACAAATAATTTTTTATACATTAATAAAATATTCTTGTTTAAGAATAAACAAAATGCCCCCTCTCCCAAAAAAAATATGGACTTGCTTGAGTGATAAAAGGGGAGAGAAAAAAATTAAAATTAAAATAAAAAAATAATAGTAGTAATTGTAGGTATGGCCAGGTGGCGCAGTGGACCGAGCACCAGCCCTGGAGCCAGGAGTACCTGAGCCCATATCCAGCCCCATACACCCAACAGTCACCCAGCTGTGTGACATGCAATCCACCCCAACCCCACTGCCCTGCAAAAACCAAAAAAAGAAAAAGACCCAAAATAAAATAAGATAGTAATAATATTAGGAGCAGTTGGGTGGCGGACAGAGCACTGGCCTTTGAGCTCGGAGCACCTGGGTCCAAATCCGGCCTCAGACACCCAATGGTCACCCTGCTATGTGGCCCCAGGCAGGCCACCCAGCTCCATTTGCCCTTCACCCCACCCAAAATAATAAAAATAAAAAAATTTGCTTCAGTCTGTGTTCCAACACCACTAACTCTGTCATGGGTGGATCACATTCTTTATGATAAGTCCATCACAAAAGTTACTTCCATATTTTTCCACCGTTGCCCCTTGCACTCCCTCCTTTGGTATTTCTCCACCACCATGTACTATATTTTCTCTCTCCTTTCACTTTTGACTCTGCTGTAGGTAGCTGAGTGGCACAGCAGACAGATCCCTGGCCCTGGGGCCAAGAGGCCCCGAACCCCCACACCACCCCTTAGGTCCAGCATCTACCTGGCCCTATGATCCTGGACAGGCCATCCAATCCCAGCCCCTTGCAAGAAGTAAAAAAGAAAATAGTTATATCTGACCACTCTCCCCCCATGGTCCATCCTCTCCTCCATCATTCACATCCCCACCCCTTCCCTCTGCTCCCCCCTCCTTCTTACTCCAGATGCCTATACCCCATTGAGTATATATGCTGTTTCCTCTCCTCGCCACCTCTGATGAGAGCAAAGATTCCCTCATTCCCCCTTGCCTTCTCACCTTCCATATCATTGCAATAGCTCAGTGTAATAAAGAAAAATCTTATTATATGAAATATCTTAGCCTATTCCTCCTCTCCTTTTTCTTTCTCCCATTACATTTCCCTTTTATCTATTGATTCTATTTTTATACCACAATATATCTTCAAATTCAGTTTTCTCCTGTGCTTCATCTATAAAAGCTCCTTCTACCTGCTCTGTTAATTGAGAAGGTTCATATGAGTATTATCAGTGTCATTTTTCTATACAGGAATACATGCAGTTCATCATCATTAAGTCCCTCATATTTTCCCCTTCTCCTCCACTCTCTATGCTTCACCTGAGTCCTGTATTTGAAGATCAAACCTTCTGTTCAGCTCTGGCCATTCCAACAGGAACATTTGAAATTCCCCTGGTTCATTGAAAGTCCATCTTTTTCCCTGGAAGAGGACATTCAGTTTTGCTGGGTAGTTGATTCTCGGTTGCATTCTAAGCTCTTTAGCCTTCCAGTAGTATATTATATTCCAAGCCCTAGGAGCTTTTAATGTAGTTGCTGCTAAGTCCTGTGAGATCCTGATTGCATCTCCACAGTATTTGAATTGTGTCCTTCTGGCTGCTTGTAATATTTTCTCTTTGACTTGGGAGTTCTGGAACTTGGCTATAATATTCCTGGGAGTTGGTTTTTTGGGATCTCTTTCTCAGGGAGATGGGTGGATTCTCTCCATTTCTATTTTGCCCTCTGCTTCTAGAATATCAGGGCAATTTTCCTGTAGTAATTCTTTGAAAATGATGTCAAGGCTCTTTTCCTGATCATGACTTTCAGGTATTCCAATAATTTTTCGATTATCTTTCCTAAATTTCTTTTCCATATCAGTTGTGTTTTCAATGAGATTTTTCACATTTTCTTCTAATTTTTCATTCTTTTGGTTTTGAAGTATTGAGTCCTGATTTCTCATAAATTCATCAATCTCCCTGAGTTCTATTCTTTGTCTGAAGGATTTGTTTTCCTCAGAGAGCTTTCTTATCTCTTTTTCCATATGGCCAATTCTGCTTTTTTAAAGCATTCTTCTCCTCAATAACTTTTGAACTGTTTTATCCATTTGACCTAAGCTGGTTTTTAGCATGGTATTTTCTTCATCATGTTTTTGGATTTCTTTGACTAAGCTGCTGACTTCATTTTCATATTTTTCCTGCATCTCTCTCATTTCTTTTCCCAGTTTTTCTATCTCCCTAATTTGATTTTCAAAGTCTTTTTTTGAGCTCTGTCATAGCCTGAACCCAATTTCTGTTTTTCTTGGAGTCTTTAGATGCAGGAGCTTCTGCTTCCTCATCTTCAGACTGAGTGTTTTGATCCTTCTTGGGCTCACAGGCAAAATATTTCTCAATGGTGTTGCTCTTTTTTTCTCTGCTTGCTCATTTTCCCAGCCTAAGCCTGTTTTTGGGGTGCTTCCTGAGCTTTTGGGACACTCCCACAATGATCTCAGTGTGTAATGCTCTGTCCTCCCTCCTGGTCTGTGAATGACCATAAGCACCTCCCTCTGCCATGGGGTCGAGGTGGGGGGGGCACTGCTGTTCTATAGGGGGGCCTAGACTGTGATCAGGATCTGAATGTGATCAGAACCCCAGTGTCCTGTTCCAGGGACAGAGGACAGAGCTCTGCAGTCTCTCTCTCTTCACTCCCTTCCCCAGACTCAATGGGCTCATGCCCTGGGGGCTCCTGCTTACGGGCTCCACCTGCTTCTGTTTCCTGGATCTGGGCTGCTGTGGCCATACTGCTCGTGCCCTGAGGGTTGCCATAAGACCAAGTTGCTGGCTGTGTGTCTTGAGGGCTAGGCTTCATGTGCTCACTCTGGCAGAGGTCCCCCACTTCCCCCAATTTGTGCCCAGTGCTCCCTGAGGTGTAACTCAGGAAACTCCCCTGCTGCTGTGAGCCACAGCTCCCAGCACCCTGGGGCTGCCTCCAGGAGGCTGAAGTTCTTTCACTCTGGTGGGCCACCCCTCTGGTGGCCGCCCCTCCAACCCCGGAGAGCAGAGCCTTTCTGCTGTTTTCCACGTTACCCTGAGTAGCAGAACTGCCTCACTGGGTCCCTCTGTGGGTTCTGTCTCTCAAAAATTTAGTTAGAGTCCTTAGTTTATAAGTTTTATGAGAGAGAGCGCCTAAGAGACGTTCCTCTCTTATCACCATCTTCTCAGGCAAGCATTTTAAAAAGACTTTACAATGTGTGTTTTTAATAAATAAACAAGAACCCTAGAGGAAAATATTGGAAAATAAATGAGATGTATTGAAGAAATACTTAGAAAGGGAATGAACAATTTGTTTTTTATTTAATGTAATGGGGTTAAATGACTTGCTCAAGGTCATACAACTAGGCAATTACTAAGTGTCTAAGATCTTATTTGAAATCAGGTCCTCCTGACTCCAGGGCCAGTGCTCCATCTACTGTACCACCTAGCTGTCCCAGAATGAACAATTTGTTGCAAGGGGTACAACACTTTGCTCAAGCAAGCAACTCTGAAATTTAGAATGCATTAGATGGAAACCAATGAATCTATGAAATAACAAAAAATATTAAAGTCTAAAAACCAAAAACATAGAAGAAAATATAAGCTTTCTCTTGGCAAAAACAACTTGATCTGGAAAACATCAAGGAGAAAAGAATTTGAGAATCAATGGACTAGGGACAGCTGGGTGGCACAGTGAATAGAACACTGGCCCCTAGAGTCAGGGGAACTTCTGTTCAAATGAGACCTCAGACAATAATTACCTAGCTGTGTGATCTTGGGCAAATCACTTAACTCCATTGCCTTGCAAAAAACCTAAACAAACAAAAAGAATTAATGGACTACTTGAAAACAATGTCCAAAAAAAAAAAGAGTTTAGTTATCATGTTTCAGGAGATCTTTTTATTTTAAATTCAGTTTTATTATCAGTTTGAACTCTGAATCCCTCCACCCTCCACGTTCCATCCAGATTCCACACATTGAGAAGGCAAGAAAAATAAAATCCATTACAAATAAATGTAGACCTGCAAAACAAATTCAATAGGAGTGAGGTGGGTTAAGGTAGGAGTGAGGTGGGTTAAACTAGGATTGAGAGAAGGTAAAAATTTTTGTTAATTGAAAAAAATGAAATGTATTTTTTTTAAAGAAAAAGGTAGCTGTAAAAAGCATAGATAAGATAATCTTTTATGTTTGGTATATGAGATGCATTACATATCTTTTTGAATAAAGCTGAATTGTTTATTTTATTAGAGCTCTAAGAAGAGCCTTTTTTTTTCTGGGCTTGAAGATGTAATTCTTAGTATCCTTCACACAAGTATTTTCCCCTTTTGATGTTTTAATAGAGTCTGGTGGTTGCAAAGGACCCAGGGAGGGCATGTGTCTTCCAGGATTTAAGTAAGTTGTAACATTATCATGAATGTTATTTGATAACATTATCAAAGAGGCAGCTAGATGATTCAGATGATTCAGTAGATAGAAGGATGGTCCTGGAGTCAGGTACAGCTGACTTCAAATTTAGCCTCATACACTTACAAGTCATGAATAAGTATTTAACCTCTGTTTACTTTTGGAGAAGGAAGTGGCAAAGCACTCAAGAAAACTCCATGGGCAGTATTGGCATGCTATGGTCCATGAAGTCAGAAACAGTTGGATAAACTGAACCACTGAACAATAACATTATCACAGTTATTTGGCACTTTGAAAGTATCACAAAGTATATAACATATATGAGAGGTACTAGGTGAAATATAAGGTATTGATGATACAATTCAAATATTTATTATCTACTTAGTGTATAAAACACTGTTTCAGGTACCAGGGATAATGAGTCCCTGCTCTCGTTTACTTTCCACTAGTAACATATAATAAACACATACATATATGTGTATACATATACATAATACAAATAATATAAAGTATATATTAAGTAATTTTGGGAGTGGGGAGGTAGAGGATACTAAAAACTGGAGAAGAGGAAGGGCCTTATATGGTAGGTAGCACTTCAGCTTTGAAAGTCACTAGAAGTTTCAAAAGGACAAGGTCAGGAGAGGTAGCATTACAGTCATGGAAAAATCATGCAAAGGCACAGAGGTAGGAGGTTGGAATGTCAAGCACAGGGAACAAATAAGCCAGTTTGGCCAGAACTATAATGTTTGTAATAAGTGACATGCAACACAGAAACCAATTAGGTAATTATTAGAATACTCCCGACTGACCAGAAGTTATGAGGACCTGAACCAGGATAGCAGGCACATGAATAAAGAGAAAGAGACAGATGCCAAAGATATGAAGTCATTCCTCATTGCATTATTTTAAATGTTTCTAAATGTAGTTTTGTATTAGTGAACAGTAGTAGCACACACAACTCTTCAATTCTGGGCTTAACTTCTTTTTCTTCATCTTTTTTTTATTTTAACATGGCTTCCTCAAGATATACCAGTAATCATGGACTAAATCAAAGGATTGTCGATCTAATTACAACTACAAGTGATAATCTAAACAATAAATATTCATCCAATTGGGTTTTTTTTTAGGAAGATTGTTATTGTTCATAGCACTCCCACCAGAATGGCTATGGTTGTGAATTATGGAGAGGAAGTCCATATTTATCTAAAAGTTTTCTTATCACGGCTCATTCTAGAAGCTATAGAAAAAATTGAAATGTGCAACAGCAGAATTTCTCTAGAAAAAAATAGAATGTTTTATTCACAAAGACACATCCATACTTCCTCCCATCCCTATGATATCCGTGGAAATCAATTCTTTACCCTTCTCAAAATACTACTTAAAGAATGCTCCAGAAAGTCTTTTCTTTTTTCTTGTTTTGGTTCGGACTTGGGATTTCATCAATATAGGGAGCTCCCAGAGTGGAAACACAATGGCAGTTTCTGGTAGCTTTAATTTTAAGAGGACGCTTAGAGGACTCTAAACTTAAATGATTTGCCTATGCTGGCAATTGCAGTATCTGACAGAGATAAGATCTGAACTCAGATCTTCCTGGCTCTAAATTCATCTTCTTTCAACTTCTCTACTCTGCCTAATTGTCCTAACTTTCCTCAAATCTCCTTTACTGGTTCTTTATTTCATATGTACTAATGTGGGTGTCTCCCAAGACTCCACCTGAGCCCTCTTTTTGCTCTATACACTCTCACTTGAGTGCCTCATCAGTTCTCATTGGTTTAATAATTTTCTCTATTCATATGATTTCCAGATCTATAAAATCTAGCCCTGGGTCTCTTGAACTAACCACTTACCTCCAGCTATTTCTTGGATAGTTTGAAAATTAGGTATCTCAAATTTAACCTGTCCAAAAGAAAAGTCATTACTTTCCCCTAAATCCCTTCCAAACTTTGGTTGAGGACTCCCCTATTGCCTGCAATAGCTCTGGTGTACGACCAAATACTGAATGAGAGTCAGGTGGAATAGAAACGTACACATGAGGTTGTCATACAAGCTCTACTGATTTATTTTTGGAAACTCGGACTTTTTATAACAAAAACATGTCAGGAATGACTGGTTAGAAGAGACCCAGTTTCACAATTTCCTGGGTAAATTTACAAGATTTATTCTTAGGCATCTGCATACTTCTTTTATCAGAAAAGCCTTTTACAACCATCTCCAGTGCCACAGATTGTCCCAGGTCAGGGTTCACTGGAGAGCCCACAAATCCATTTAATGAGCAAGAATACATACATATCTGTGATGGAAAAGGTCACCAAGGATGTGTGTAAATCACTCCCAGGAGCTGGCCCTCAATATGCTCCCATTATCCAACAACCTAGGCTCACAACTTTGGTGTCATCCTTGACTCAACTACCCAAATGTTCCATTACCAAATTTTGTCTTTTCAAAACATCTCTCCTATAGATCTCCTTCTTGTGCTCTCATACAGTGACAAGTTTAGTTCACACCCTCATCAATTTTGGACTACTGCGCTAGTCTTCTAACACTTGCAATCTCCATTCTTCAATGCTAGTGTATCTAGTGTTATCTTCAATTCTGATACCAAATTGATTTTCTTAAAAACACAACTGATCACAATGTCACTCTCCTGCTCAGTGACTCCAGTGGCTCCTTATTTTCTTCAACATTTCTCCACTCTTCTCCTTTAAACTCCTCTTTGGCATTTAAAGCTTGTCATAACCTAGCTCCTTCCTGCTTTTCCAGTCTTCTCACACTTTACTTCCCCCTACCAGTTCTATAGTGGTCTAGCTGCTTTTAGCTCCAGATCTACAAGCACCAACTTCTTTGTATCGGCTGTCCCCCATTCCCAGAAATGCTCTGCTCCTTGCTGTTTCCCTGGCTTCCCTCGAGCCTCAGTTCAAATCCCATCTTCTGCAAGATTCCTCTCCTTCCTCACATCACTAGGTAGGGCAGGTAGCAGTGGACAGAGCAGGGGCTCTGAAGTGAGGAGGACATGAATTCCAGAGTGGCCTCAGACACCAGTGTCTTAAGCCACTTGCTGACTGCCTCACATCCAGGGCCATTTCTAGTCCTGATCCATATCTGGCCACTGGACCCAGAGGGCTCTGGAGGAGAGTTGATAACTGAGCCCCAGGGCAGGGATTAGCTCCCCACCCCCCACAGGGTTGTTGTATTTTCGGCACTCGGTGCACACACGCTCATCCATGCTCATCCATGCTTGCAGACTGACACGGGGTACTCAGTGCTGAACAAGAACTAATCATGACTCCGGAGGTTCCTTCTTTTTCCAATGAGGAATGGGGAGGTGGGAGAGAGAAGGCAAGAAAACCACATTTTAGTGCCTGAGGTGGGGGGGCGACAAGGCCGGGGCTGGCCCAGCTGCCTCGCCCCCCACTCTCCCGCCTCCATCTCGGGTTCTCAGACCCGAATCTTCACATTTGGTCAACGTTCTGCGGGTCACAGGCCCGGCTATGCTCGGGCACAAGTCCCTCGAGTCTGACAGGCTCCACGCTGGCTCCACCGACCACGAGCGAAAGGGCGGGTGCCAGGGGTCATTTCCCAGCTGCTGCCCCGCGCCCCAGGGCCGGGCCACCTTCTTCCCCTTCGGTCCCTCCCGGTTGGCCCTACCGAACCAGGTGGGCTCGGGAACTTCCGGTCCTGCGCACTGCGCTCCCCGTCCCGCCCCGCCGGCGTTGCCATGGCAGTGGGTGGGGGCAGGCTGGCTGGGGGTAGGGCCGGGGCTGCCACCGCTCGGAGCCAGGCCCTTGGGGCCGCAGGATGGGCTGAGGCGGCGCAGGCGGCGGCCCTGACCAGGTCAACGGCGGGTGGAGCGGAGGGGGATGCTGCAGCCCAGGGCCGGGGAGCCGCGGGTCTGAAGAAGGGGACGGAGGATTGAGGCTGGCTGGGAACCTGGCCTTGGGGAGCGGGGCCCCTGGGAGCTCGGGGAAGAGGTCCTGACCAGGAGCTCGACGTAAGGGGGAGCGCTTTGGGGCGTGGCGAGGAGATGGGGGTCCAGGGAGGCCTGCGACCTGCCTGGCCCCGGCCGAGCATGCGCAGTGGGTGTGGTCGCCAGCCCCACTTCCGGACCTCCCAGATAGGGGAAGGGCGTGACAAAGAGCGTAGCCAGGAGCGGGAGGCGCTTGTTGGAGCCTCAGGTTGTAGTGTGGGAGTCAACTCTCCGGGAGTTCAAATGAAGACCTGTGGGAACCAGCCCCAACTTTTACGGGAGTGATTGAAGCCAAATGAAAAGGATAGTAAGGAATTACGTGTTTAATGGGGACAGAATCACAAGGGCAGCAGTGGACGCTCCAGAAGACAAGCCCGTGGGATGGGGAGGGGAAAAACCTTTGCATTTTCCTTCCCTTGCCTTATATTTGGGACCGGATGTCCATGGATTTCTAAATACTCAAAAGACCTTCAAGGACAGATGGATTTGTTTCTAGAAATAGATTTCCAACCTGGAGCAAATATGCATGTAAACTTTTGTCTCTCCCCCCCCCCCCTTTATTTCCATGAAGAATTAGAAACCAGTCTTGAAAATGGAGATGTATGAAACCCTTGGAAAAGTGGGAGAGGGAAGTTATGGAACAGTCATGAAGTGTAAACATAAGGATACTGGACAGATAGTGGCCATTAAGATATTTTATGAACAACCGGAAAAATCTGTCAACAAAATTGCAATGAGAGAAATAAAGTTTCTAAAGGTTTGCTTCTTTTGCCCTTATTGCTTATGTAAGTCAAGAGAAATGACTCGCAAATCAAAGTCTCTTATTAGAATATTTTGATAAATTTTGTGCTTTTTGTACATATGTAAACATACAAGTAGGAAAAGGTGTCAATTTTATGATTTATTGATTTAGAAAGTATACATTTTGACATATATGCACACAAAAAAATCAAGTTTTTAAAGCCTTATTTTATGAAAGTATTCAGATTAAGCAATTGAAAGTACATAACTGTATACAAAAGCAGTGAAGGAAGATTCATCCCTGCTCTCCAGGAATATACAAAGGAGACATAAAAAGATAAATAGCAATTCAGATTAGTTGTACATGCAATGTATTCTATAAGAAGGGATTCTTAGGAGCCCTGTGGTTTGGGAAAGTTTCAATTAGAATTTAACATTACAGGGTAGGTAGGCTTTAGATATGTAGGAAAGGGTAGGTATTTCTAGCCAGGGTAGCCACATGAGAAAAAGTGGGGTGGTAGAAATGTATAGAGGGTAGATTACTTTCTGTAGGGAAATAATAGAAGAAAGAGTTGGAGAGTTAGATTGAGGCCAGATTGCAGAGGACCTTGAAATTTTATGCTAAGGTTCTTTTGTGAAGTAATAGTCCCATAATTTAACTAGATTTGATGGCTGCCAGTTCATAAAGTTTTTAAAAAGTACTTTACATTCCTTAGGTAATGAAAATGTCTATCCTCATTTTAGAGAGGAGGAAACAAGCTTAAATAAGGAGCTTTCACCAAAGTTATATAAGGAAGCTATGACATTGCCAGGACTCTAATCCAAATCTAAAGACACCCAAGTCCAATTTCCAAAGTTTCTGGTCTCATTGACTGGGGAATTTTGGCATCATTACTGTCTAGGGACAGCTAGTTTGGAGGGAAAAATGAGTTCAGTTTTAGACTTCTTGTATTTAAACTTCAAGTTTCCTTTATCCAGTTTTGAAGTGGGGAAAGATACAGATCTGCATAGAAATGATCTTTGAAATCGTAAAAGTAGATGAAATTTGAAATTAAAATTAAATGAGCATAATTGTAAAAAATTAGAAGAGCATAATTGTAGAATAAAAACCTTGACCACATGTAATGCTTAATAAACTTACTGAATATATTTCTAAATTAACTTGAATATGAAGTGGAAGGGTGAAACAAAACTTGCTGAGTTTTGTTTAGAAGATGATGCTTTTAAAACAAAATTTAAGAATATAATTGTCTTAGATATTTTAATTTGAACTATATAGGGAGACAGTTTTTCTTTAAAATAGTATTTTCACCTCGTTCAGTTTTTCAGTCATATATAACTCTTCATGACCCTATTTGGGGTTTTTCTTGGCAAAAATATTGGAATGGTTTACCATTTCCTTCTCCAGTATGTGGATCTGCATTAACTTTATCCAATTCATTTTGAAAGGAGAAAGGTATAGATATTTTTATTATTTAAATGAAGGACTTATTCTATACAATGAAAAGGGGACATCTATTTGGTTTCATTTTGTAGAGAATACAAGAGACAGAATAAAGTGCTGGCATTGGACTCAGAAAGATCTTGGCTCAAATCCTACCACTGAAACTTAGCTTTGTGATCCTGGGCAAGTCACATTTTAAATTTTGTAATCCTAAGACTTCTCTAACAAGTCATCTAACATTAGGTTCTTACAAAAGAAAAAAGAAGTTACAGTTTTTAAACCACTTTTGTATTTGTAATATGTGCTAATTCAAAATGTACTCTTAGTGAAAATAGCTCTTATTACTATCATACTTAGGTAGAAAAAGAACTCTTCCCAAAGAAAAGGCTTTTGTCTGTCTTGGTAGTTCTTTGAGGTAAGACAGCTGGTTATTTCTTTTTAATCATTTGGGAAAAAAATGGTCAATTTGTCACAAGTCTAAAGGCCTTTGTGAAAATATATATTAATGTTATGAGTTATTAAACAAAAATATTTTGAGACACCTCAAATGTTACCTCTGATTAGTTTATTTCTAGCATGACTATTTTGATGACATTGAATTTTAAAGTGCTTTTTAGTTTGAACTAGATAGAATTCTTAAAAGTTTTAAGTCACTGACAATTTGAACTAAAACTAATTTCTCTGAAGAGATGTACTATCTTCTTTAAAAGGTCTGTGAAACATCCCAAGTGGGTGTGTTTCTATGGAACACAACTCTACCATCTGCAGGAGGAAAATAGTAATAGAACTAGGATTAAAAAAGGAAGTTGGGCATTTTTTATTGCACTGAAATGTTTATAGAAAATTTGATCACTTGTTCTGGATAATGTGCTTGTAGTATATCTACTCTTTTAAAACATACTTGTTTTCATTACCTTTGTCTTTCAGAATAACCCAAATGTCTGAATGTGGTTTTAAACAACATAAAACCATGCTCAGACATTTGGGCCACCTGATACCATAAAAACCAGACTGGAAATTATATTCTTTTTTTAAGTTTCTAGTTTTTGTTATAGTGATCAGAAGTAATTATTCTTTTTACTGCTAACCTTATGTTGCCAGATCTTGCCAAGTTGGTGAATTGTGAAAAAGAAATTAAAAAAAAAACCCAAACCTTTAAAAAGATTTTTGGAATGTTTAACTTTTAGTCTAATTAAAAGAACTGAAAATGTGAAATTTCTTGACCTTAATTTAGAGTAGGAATCCACATACCCCTTAGAATAAATAGAAATATTTTAATCATGAAATATTTAATAATCCAATAATAATAATATTAAAATGAACATCTTTCAACTAGAGTTGAGTTTTGTTAAAATTGGGAAAGAATATAACCACAAATTTTTTTCCCCCCACAGAATTGGTAGTTTAATTTACGTGTAATTTTAGGGTTTATAGTCAGAATATTATTTATTGTAGGTCAAAAACCAGTTAAAAGAAAATAGGCTTGCTCTATTTTAATACTGGAAATAATAAAATGTTTAAGCATTGCACTAGGGGTTTTTATCTGTTAGGGAAATTGATTAGAATAAGTCCTTGAATATGTGAATTTCATTGAAATAAACTGTTACTTCATATGACTGAACATTAAATGGGTTATTCATATTTTTGCTTTACAAACAGACTTTGAGAGATAAAATTTTTGACATCCTGTAAAAAATTTAACAGTGAAAGATAGAATGATTTTAAGAAATCTTGGTGAAAAACCAAGATAGTTCTTATCATAGTAAGTATTTTGTATATTTAGTTGAGTAATATGAACATATGGCAATGTTTCACTTACAGATTCACAAATTCTCATTAAGTTCCTACAGATATGTTTAAATTATGTGCACATATCTAAAGTATTGTTGTGAGAAGCTTTTAGGCATTTTAAAGTAATTCTTTTACATTTTGATAATTTACTTGAATGAGTACTTAATACTTCTTCCATTGCTTTTCAGTGTTCAAGACCTAGTATCTAAGTAAGGTTACAATAACTGGTGATTCTGTGACATATAGACACCAAGCAGTGTAGTTAATTGTTTCTGTAAATTACACTGCATCATTGAAATCAGTTTAAAATTCTAAGTTCACCGATAGAAAAACCTTTATTTACCACTATTTAGTAAAGATGTGGGATGGGCCTATGAATGGAACTTAAAAGTAGGCATTGATATTCTTAACATTTTACCAAGTATCAACATCAGCTTCTCATTTTTAATTATTTTGGATTAAAGGAAAGGGTTAGGTTGACAGGGAGACATTGCCTTGAATTAAAATAAACATCCTTCAATGAACCAAAATTCCCTTAATTTATTGCTCTCAAGTTGAAATACTAGAGGAAAAGTAATAAAATTTTAACAATTCGTTATTATGTAGGTCTTATGTATCAGCTATGGTGCTTGAAATAATTTCTGAAAATCTTTTTTTTTATTAATAGCAATTTCGTCATGAAAATCTGGTCAATCTGATTGAAGTATTTAGACAGAAAAGGAAAATTCACTTGGTATTTGAATTTATTGATCACACAGTTTTAGATGAGTTACAGCATTATTGTCATGGATTTGATAGTAAACGACTAAGAAAATACCTCTTCCAGATCCTTCGAGCAATTGAATATCTTCACAACAATAATGTAAGTACTTCACAATACTTCACAGTAAATCAACATAGTTTTAGGTTTATTATAAACATCCTCATGCTATTTAAAAGCTCATTTGTTTTTAAATTTAAAGTTGCTGATATTTACTTCCATAATGATCATAAGTGACTGTGGAAGTATTATCGGGAACCAGATACAAATAAGACTACAATCAAGGGCCTTATATTTGGGGATCTAGAATACATACCCAAGACAAAAGATCAAAACAATTAACTGTAAGAATTAAGAAAAGGAAGTGAAAACTAGGAGCCTTCACAGGTTCAAGAACAGGTCAGGACAAAAATAACATTTTTTTTTTGACAGACATATTAGACCTACAGTAGTAGTTCAGAAGATTGCCTAGATTTTAGCAAGGCATTTGACAAGCTATCCTTGACAAAATGAAAAGATGTGAGGTAGATGTAGATGTGGTCAAGTTAGATGGAATTGTAACTGATTAAATGGTGAAACAGAAAGAATGGTAAGTAATGAAATGTCATGGAGGGAGATATTTAGTGGAGTCTACTGGGGATGAATAGCACCTATGACTTTGGGAGACTCTCACAGATAAGATATAGGATCTCCAGATGACATGAAACTGGGAATATTAGCTAACATGGCATTTAATAGAATTGGGATTCAAAATGATCCAAATATTGACTCTGGTAAGATAAAAGTATCTGATAGATAGCAGTTTAGGTCTATTATACAAGTTATTGTGCTTCAAATAGTATCTGAAAGCCTTTTTTCTCTAAAAAGAGTTTTCAAAAATGAAATCAAACTAAAGATAGTGAAAAAAAAGTAGACTGTCTAACAAATTCAAAATCCTGTACTTGAGGAATTAAGTTTTTGAATCAAAGTATAGAACGGAGGAAGTGTGGCTATTAATCATCAAGCATTTATTATGTTTATTTTGGACCATGTTCAATAATAAGCTTTAGGGATACAAAATTTGGCATGAACAAGCAAGATCTTGATGGTTTAGTAGACTTATAAGGCAAATATGAATCAACAGTGTAATGTAAGCCCAAACTAATACTGTCACAAACTACATTTATAGAATTATAGTATCCAAGATATAGAAGATGATAATCCCACCTTATTCTGTCCTTCTCAGATCATATCTAGAATATTTTGTTTGCTTCTAAGTGCCATAGCTGAGGCACCAAAATTCAAATGCTTTCAGAAGAGGGTGGATAGCTAGGATGGGTGATGAAATGACTAAAGACATTTGACATGACATTGGTTAAAGGAACTGTGGATATTTAGAGATATTTAGAGAAGAGACTTATAGGAGGGTGCATCATAATTACCTTCAAATATCTGGGAACCTGTCATGTAAAAGAGGGATGATTTTTTTTTTTTGTTTGGTCCTAGAGAGCAGAATTGGGAGCAGTGGGTAAAAGTCCCAGAAGCAGCAAGGTTATTTGCATATAAAGAAAAACTTCCTGATAATTAGAGCTGTCCAAAAGTAGAATGGGTTGCCTCTGTAATTATTGAGTTCTCTATCACTGTAGGTCTTCATATGGAGACTGGACTTTTGGAGGATGTTGTAGAGGGGATTCCTGTTCAGGTACAGATTGGATTAGGTGACCTCTGAGTTCTCTTCTAATTCTGATTCTGAGTACATATTAATGTTGTGCAAAGTGAAGACATGGGGGACTAAGGTGTTCCTATACAAGAATGAACAGTGAGTTCAAACCTAGAAGATTTTCTGGAGGAGGTAAGTGTTGAGCTAGGTTTTGAAAACTAGAAATGTGGGTTAGAGAGGGGAGGGCATGATTGAAAGCATGGGAATGTGGACTTTGGAGATGGTATCCTATTTATCTTATCTTTCTGGAGTTCTCTTATGAAAGAAATGAGAAATTATTTTGCTGAGGTGCGAAGGGCCTCGCAACCTTACTCTGGGAAAATATTATAAAGAAATGTATTATTGCCCTGTACCCTATCTTTTCAGTTCATCAAACATTTATTAAACAACTTTTGTGTGTAGAATTACAAAGTGTAATTAAGGATGGAAGTTAGCCTTATTAGAGCTCACAGCCTAGTAAGGGATGACACATATACAGATAACTGATAAAATAATGCCGAAAAACCTCAAAACATGTTAAAGAGGTACATTAAAAAAAAGCCATTACTTAATTATTCACTGATGTGATCAGAGAAGACTTCATAGAGGAGCTAATTAATAGTAGTTTTTAAAGGATAGGCAGGTGAATGAGGGCAGCTAGTCCAGTTATGAAACTGAGTGAGCAGAAACAAGAAAGTGCATATCATGGTTATTTCAATCAGCAGTTTTGTTTGACTATAGCATAGATAAACTAAGGAGGAGAAAATAGTGCATGATAAGATTTAGAAAGACAATAATATACCTAACAGTACATTATGGACTGTTTGAATGCTAGGTAAAAGAGCTTGAATTTGATGGTAATAAGGAACTATTGAAAATTTTTGAGCAAGGGAGTAGCAAAAATAGGTTTGTACATATTGAAGATTATAATAGTATGAATAATAGATTGGAGGAGAAAAGGACTAAAGACAAAAGAACTGGGAGAAGACTTTTGCAATAATGCATGCAAGTGGGAGTGAAATTTCTTACTAATGTAGTCACAATGGGAATAAAGAAAAGGGAACAGATGTGATAAGAGACTAGAGATGGAATCAGTGAAACTTGTCACTTATAGTGAGGGAAAAATTAATGCCAACATCAAGATGTCAGACATTGGAAATTGAATGAATGATGTTACCATTGACAATGAATTCAGTAGGAAAGAGAAAAACAAAGTTTTGAGCATCTTGAGTTGTTGAAATTTTTAGATGGAATTAAGACTCTAGAACTTGAGAGAAAGTTTAGAATTGTCAATATAGATCTGGGAGACATCTAGAGCAGCCTAAAGAGTAAATAGGTCACCAAGGAAAAATGAGAACTGGGTCAAGAATAAAACTTCTGGAGCATCCATTTTAAGGTATTGGGAAGAGAATGAGCTAGTAAAATGAGTGGATGAGAAATTGGAGAAACAGGAGAATCACAAAGTGTATAATTTCTAAATCCAAAGCAAGATTTATCCAGGATTTAGTGTAAGATACTGTGAAAAAGTCGGGAAGCATAAGGACTGGAAAAAAATTTCCATACACGGGTGGTTAGGTGGCACAGTGGATAGAGCACCAGCCCTGGAGTCAGGAATACCTGAGTTCAAATCCGGCCTCAGACACTTAATAATTACCTAGCTATGTGGCCTTGGGCAAACCACTTAACCTTACTGTCTTGCAAAAACCTAAAAAAAAAAATTACACATAATCTTTCAAATAGACCAGTAAAATTGGATGACTGGTGGGGGGAAGGAAAGGAGACAGTGGAATGGTAATTGAATTGTTGGGAGTAGAGAAGAAGGGTAAAAGGGATGACTTGAATATATTTGTAGGCATTTGGGAAGGAGTTGGTGGAGAGATTGAAATTGAAGATGTATGAATAGAGGGTTTTATTGAAAGACAAAGACTAGAAACTCAAGAGGGCTTGGAATAAGGGCCAAACTTAAAGGGGATTACTTTTTTTGAGAGATAACTTTTCATCTGAGATTGGAGTGAAGAAGAATGAATAATGTATCCTGAGAAATTGTGATTGGGAGGAAAAAAGTTGAGAGTTTAATTCAGATGTCCTTAATATCCATGTATTTTCTTTTGTTCTATATGTAAAAGACTAAATCAAGGGTTGCAATGTCACTGTGAAAAAATGAGAGAAACTCCATAATAGTAGAGTAAAAGAGTTATTAAGCAATATTAAAGGCCTAATTGAAGCATGTACCATAAATTTTTAGTGGGTAAAATCATATTTTTTATTTACTCCCATTTAAACTTTATTTGTACTCAAAGACTATCACAATGTTCTGTACACAGTATGTGCTTAAAGTTTGCTAATTTAATATTTATGTGATCTACTTAAGAAATTTTTGAGTAACTACTATGTGCTCTGCTCTGAAGGAGTTTATAATTGAATTGAAAATGAGAGAGTGAGGATTATTGATTAAATAACAATGAGATAGTATACAATTAAGGGATATAGATACTATGGATTATAGGAGTTGAGCAAAAGGGCAATCATCTTGGGTTATATAGATCCCAATTAGTTGGAGAAGGCTTTAAAAAGAAGATAAGAACTAAACTTGGACCTGGAAACATGGTTAAGATTTAAGTCAGTGAAAAGGAGGGGAAGAATTTACCAGGACCCCCTGCAATAACCCTAGCCTCTGACTGCTGTTTTTGACAGTCTTCCCAGGGAACTGATTTAGGCCTCCTGTCTCTGGTCTCTTCTTATTGAGACTGCTAAGAGCCTTGAGTCAGCTCCTGGTCCAGGCCATCTACACTGAGTTTTTGCCTCAGAGACTTCTCTCTGAAGGCTCTAGAGGCCCTTGTTGAACTTTATCCAGTTTGAGCTACAGTTCCTGTTTCCTTGCTGAAGTCTTTCAGGGAATACATTTGCCTGTTTTTGCTTCCTGCAAAAGGCAACTTGGACTTCAAAGGACACAACAAACTATGAGTCCAAATTCATCTTGAGAGAGGACCTTTAAGTCTATTTTTTCCTACCTTATCAAAGTTCTCTTCAGCCACTGGTACTCTGACAGAATTCATTCTTTAATGATTAATTTATTGTCTCCCCTCATACCCTTCTTGCCCTGGTGATTCTGAACCCTACAATTACAAGCCTCATTTCCCCTCTCCAACTGTTCTCCCTCCTCCTACAATGTCCAGCTCTACCTACAATCTTATACTATATTGTCTGGAATGCCTGCTCCATAGTTAAGAAACATGCTTTCATCTTAAACTTTTTCCTTTTTCACTCTTCATCTTCTGGCACTCACTGAGATCTGGTTTCCTCCTGATGACTGACATTCTTATTTCTGGCCATTCACATCCCCTAATTTATTGGTTATGGTAAGGTGGGAGAGTCAGAATACTCCTTGTTTCTCATTGGCACCTCCAGACTCCCTCTACCACCATCACTCAACAACTTTTCCTCCCCTGAGGATCATACTATTCAAATTTCTTGCCCAATTCAGATTCTGGTGACCACTATTTATTTACACTCCTTCACATATTGTGATTTGGAAAATGCTCCTGAACCACTATTTCTTTCTAACTCAGCTTAGTTAAATCTGTGTATTTAAGATTATCTACAAATGTTCCTCTATCATGTTCTTGGACCCCAAAATACTTTTTTCCTCTTGATAATCATCTTTCCTTTTCTTATGATCCCTAACCCTGTTCTTTGTTTTCACCAGGACCTTGAGTCCCCTATCCCTAAGTTATTTCCAGGTCATCAACCCTACATTGGCAACAGTCTTTCCTTCCCTATCTTGATTCCTTGGTAAATGTGGCACAGTGAATAGAGACTCAGGCTTGGAGTCATCTTCCTGACTTCAAATCTGGTTTCAGATCCTTACTAGCTGTATGATTCTGAGTCACTTAACTCCTATTTGCCTCAGTTCCTCATCTGCAAAATAAACAGAAGGAAATGGCAAAACACTCCAGTATCTTTGCCAAATAGGGTCTTGGAGAGTTGGACACAAGTGAAAAATGACTGAACAACAATATTATATGAATTCTCTGGTCCCCAGTCACCAGTTATACCCTGCCAAATTGTAATCTTAGATCACTTTAACTAACCACTGTTTTTTTCCCTTCTCTATTATGCTGCTAAACAGAGTCAGAGAAATTTCACAAAAATTCTGCTGATTTCATCTACTGCAAATTTATACTCAATTGGACCCTTACCACCTCACATGCCTTTTGATGTTATTTAGTCATTGTCAGTCATTTCCAATTCTTTGTACTCCATTTGGAGTTTTATCAAAGATACTGGAGTGGTTTGCCTTTTCCTTCTCCAATGAGGAAACTGAGGCAAACAGAGTTAAGTGACTTTCCTAGGATCACACAGCAAATAAGTTCTGAGACCATTTGAACATAGGTCTTCCTGACTTCCTATTATATCTACAGTATCACTTAACTTCCTTAAGCAAACAAACATGAAAACTGAGGTAGAGTCAGGTCAATATGAGACTCACCCAGGGTCATACAGCTAATAAGTGTCTGTTCACTTATATTCAGTTGTTTTCTGACTCTTGGTGACTCCCATTGGAGTTTTCTTAGCAGAAATACTGAAGTTTGCCATCTCCTTCTCCAACTCATTTGACAACTGCGGAATCAGGAGTAAGTGACTTGCCCAAGGTCACATAGCTAATAAGTTATCTGAAGCCTGGTTTGAGCTGAGGGAGCTACCCCATATTCCTTTTACACCTCTCTAATCAATTTGCTTTTTCACTTAACTCAGCAGCTATTCTCAATCATTTTACTCCTCCTCAAGCCCTCTTAGGTGAGGACCTGGCTTCATATTTCACTGAAAAAATTGAAGCCACTCCTTTCTTCTTCATCTCATATCTCTCAGACTTCTTCCTCCACTATCTCTTTCATCTCTATCTGTACTGAAGAAGTGGTCCTTCTTCCAGAGACAAACCTGTATACATATGTCCTTAATCCCATCCTCTTCTCTCTCTCTCTCTCTCTCTCTCTTTCTCTCTCTCTCTCTCTCTCTCTCTCTCTCACACACACACACACACACACACACACACCCCTACCTTTTTAACTCCTTGTCTATTGACTGTTTTCTTACTGGCTACAATTTTTCCAATCTTTCCTCCATCCTTGAAAAACCCTTATTTGATCTGGCTATCCTTCCTAGCTATTGCCTCATCTCTCTTCTGCCCTTCCTGACAGTGTTGTCAGGATCCCTCTGAGTCTTCTTCTGTCACTTTTTAACCCTCTTTAAATTGGCTTCCCACCTCATAATTCATCTGCTCTTTCAAAAGTTACCAGTGATCACCTTCTTGACAGATCTAATGGTCTTCTCATTCTTTATCCTTCTTGTTCTCTGACAGTGTTGATCATCCTTTTCTCTTACCTTTGATTCTGTTGATCATCCTTTTCTTCCCTTTCCTGGTTCTCCTATCTGTAATGACCACTCTTTAATAATCTTTATGGGATCTTCGTTCAGAGCTTGCCCAAGGGCTGTGGGTGTATCTCCAAAGACTTTGGCCTGATACTGCTTCTCTTCTTGCATATTATACTACTTTATGTCATCATGAGCTCCCGTGAGTTCATTTTATCTTCTCTATTCAAAATATTGCCAGAATATCCAGGCTTCTATTATCAATAACTTTTTTGACTTCTCAGTCTACATGTCCCATAGCATCTTATATTCAAAATGCCCAACACAATACTTATTATTGTTATCCCCAGACTCTCTCTTTTCCAAACTTGTTTGTTACTGTTGAGAGAATACCATTTTCGCAGTCACTGAAGCTTATGACTTTTGCTCCTTCTCTTGCATTCATTCCATTCATTCCTGGTTCCAGGTTTCTGAGACTGATGGACTACTTGAGCATAGGAGTTATGAGCTTCAGTAAGGCCAGTGCTAATCCAATGATTGCACTAAGTCCAGGACTAATATGTTGAACCCCTGGGAGTAAGGTGGATACAAACTAAACTGTTTCACATCAGAAATGAAGCAGGTCAGAACTTTCAATTTGATTAGCAGTGGGATCAGGGCCATGAGTGGCCATTGTACTTCCAGCCTAGGCAGGATGTGAAGAAACCTGGTCTTAGAGGAAATAAAAGACCTCCAAGCAGGAAAAATGCCCCTTTACCTCTCCCTTACCCATTTTCCCACCCTTAGGCAGCACATTTCACTTTTATACAGCTCTTAATTGTTAAGAGCATAATTGTAAAGAGCTGATGTTTCCTGACATCAGTTCTGCACTCTGAGACAAAACAAAACAAATCTAACTGTCAAACGACAAAGCTCAGAGTCCTTGTAGACAGTTATTATGCCATGTTCATCATCATATAGCATCATTAAGAAAATGCTGATTTGGGGCTGCTAGCTGGACCTGAGTTCAAATCCGACCTCAAACGCGCAAAAATTACGTAGCTGTGTGACCTTGGCAAGTCGCTTAACCCGACTGCCTTACAAAAACAAAAAATAATGCAAGACTAAGACATGGCACTGAGTACTTTATATTACCCATCTTGTAAAGAGAGAAAATACTGAAGATCATAGTCCAACAATAAAATAACTGTGTGGGAGATATCTGAGGCTGATATGTTCCTATCATAAATAGCCCTGGACAATTTAAGACAGCCCAAAGGATGTTGAGTCCACATAGCAACTATAAACTGTAATAAACCATGTTGGATTTCCTCAAAACAGACTAGAATGTATGGATTCATCCTTGATTGGATTTCTTTGGGGTACTGAGGTATTAGGATACTAGTCTGATCTTCAACAAAGCATGTGTGACTATTTTTCCATTGGAAAGGCAAAAAAATCCATGTTAAATTAATCTGAATTATTTACTGAAATTCTTTTTCTACTATACTAATGTTCCACAAAATGATTAGCCTAAAGAACTTTTCTGTCAAATAACAAATTAAGAAAACAAAAACCCATAGAGTCTCATATTGATAAATAATAGAGAATGTTCAAACTAAACCAGTCTAGCCTCTAGAAATGTAGGTTGATTGTGTTAAATATGTTCATTCTTCAGCAAAAATCTACAAACAATACAAAGATATGCCTGTGGAGCTTTGAAGGGAGAAAAGATCCTATAAAGAGGACCCCAGTTTTACTTTTAAAGTAGCTCTATTAAATGGAAGTTAAACAAGGAAGTTAATATGATTTAAGGGCTGCCAGCCCTTTGTCCTCAAAATATCTCTTCCATATCCTACCCTGAGACATTCATTCCTTAAGGTTTAGAAGGCTTTTCAGTCTA
Organism: Macrotis lagotis; assembly: GCF_037893015.1. NCBI lineage: Eukaryota > Metazoa > Chordata > Mammalia > Peramelemorphia > Peramelidae > Macrotis > Macrotis lagotis. The sequence continues at coordinate 457,816,095 of NC_133658.1, forward strand.
CATGTATCATCAAATAAAATTCAAATTTGAAGGATAATTTTTCATGGGGAATATTGAGAGGTAGTTTAGGAAAAAATTCTTCCATGAGAACAGAATACTTGCTAAGCATTAAGGTGGGGAAGACGGTAGGGTTTGATTATAAATAGGAGGAAGTGAGAGGTTACAAACTTTGTCTCTTTAACAAATGTGTCCAAGGAGAACCCAATCATACTTTACACTGATCTAATGTGACTTACTTGATTATGTATATGTCTACAACTTTCAGTATGCCATTTTCCTGGATACCACGAAATTCATATAAATCTAATCATTTTGAATTTAATTGTGGCTAGAAATCCCAGTAGGAACTATGTCAGTAACTTATCCTTTAATACTCAAAGAATGTATGATTTTATCTCCATCAATTCCTCCCATGCCTTACCAAATGGTCTCTAATGAGCTATTATAATCTACCAAAATTCTTCACTTGGTGAACAACACTCTAATAAAGAGCCACTCTGACACTTTGCTAGACTGGTCTTAAGACAATGGCATATAATCTGTCACTAACCCATATTCAAAGTCTTTCTTGCACTCCTGCTCCAGTGGTATATCCTTTGAGAACTCAGAGTTACCTCCACATCACAACAGGACATCAGAGTAACGTTTTAATGAAGGAAGACAATGCCGATCAGTTTTCAGCTTTAAAAAAATTTAGGATTTGACATTTTTATCCAACTTTCTAACTGGGTTGACTGAATTTATACATTGAGTCAAGACTAAAATACTCAGATAATTGACTGAGTATTCTAGTTTGACTAAATGTATACACTAAAGTAAGATGCTCAGCAAGAATTTCTTACTAATAACTATGTACAGAATAGTTTTACCTCTGGTTTTTCCTGATTTTGATCCACATTAAATAAAGTTGGTATTTTAGATGTATCACTTCTCTTTGGTTCCCTCTTCAGCACCTTTATCTGTTTAACTTTTATAAAGAAACAAAACCATTACTATTTATAATTCCTCCCCTGAATTTTTTGCCTTCTCATGGGTTTCACTACCAAATTCTAAATGCATATAAATACATTACTTTTATATTCAATTTCTTGGAATACCATCAAGATATTAAAACTTAATTATAAATCCTGGTAGCAGATATGGCAAAGGCAAATTATTTTTCTAGAAAAACAATATGTTACCAAATATAAGATACATGATATTCCTTTTTAAATTCTGAGCCAGGTTCTTAAATAAGTAGTTCAGGGTTGTGTTTACTAATATAGTATCCATGCATAATATTGCTGCTGTTACAGTAACTTTTCACCAGATGTCACTGTTCTTTAAATAAAATAAATACTATATGTAAGGCAGCACATTTCATTCAGAAATTCGATCATTTTAAAGAATTCTTCTAGAAAATATGGGGGCAGCTAGGTGGGGCAGTGGATAGAGCACCAGCCCTGGAGTCAGGAGTACCTGAGTTCAAATGTGGCCTCAGACACTTAATAATTACATAGTTGTGTGGCCTTGGGCAAGCCACTTAACCCCATTGCCTTGCAAAAAAAAAAAACACACCCCCCCCAAAAAAAAACCCTAAAAAAAAAGAATGTATGAAGTAAATATTGTATATCCTCTACTATGGGAGGGAAACCAAGTCATATGATAAATAAAAACCTAGGTGAAAACCTAGACCAATGTTCTAACAATTCAGGATCTATACCTTGTTATATTCAGCATTAAAAGCAATGATCTAATTAGAATTCCATCTTTTAAAATTTTTCCCAACTCCCTCTTAAATCATGTGATCTATGAGAGACTATTCTAACTTGTATTTAAACATGACAGGATCCCACTAATTAAAAATTCAGATAAGTTTGACTATCTTGGTATTTACATCAAAAGTTAAGTTTTTAATTTTAAAAAAGACTTAAAAATCATGTGTTTTGAATTTGTACAAACCTAAGCAACAAATTTATACCTTCAATTCCTTTCATTTCCTTAGACTGTACTGTGAAAGGCAGCTCTGGAAAATGTATCTCTTTCTTGTCATTCCTTAAAAGACTTAGTTTCCTTTTGTTCCCATTTGCTATTTGGTCATTTTGAGCTGTTTGCTCATGAAGTGTGCCCCTCTCTGCTTGATTCTAAACAATAACAACAACAAAAATATGTGTATGACAATTCTTAAAATGAAGAGACCCCAAGTTGATCTTCTGTTTCCATATGAGACTGCATGAAAAGCATCTTAAAATATCTGGTTCTTAGTTGTCAAATAAGTCCAAAGAAGACCTTTGATATTTATTGTCATATTTTCTGACTGTGTCAAGAAGACTCAGTCAGGATTGAGGTGAAAAAGAATAAGGGAAAAAAGTTAAAAAGGATACAGGGAAATGCATAGCAATTCCAACTCCAATAGAAATTTTAGAAACTAAGATTTCAGTATATTAAGCATTATTAAGAAAATATATATTTTTAAATATAAAGAACAATTAGGCATAAAAAGTTCTATGTGTATAACTTCAGAAGTCATAAACTACTATTTTTAATTTTTATTTACATTTCCCCTTGTCCAAATCACTTCAGTTCTGAATAGCTTGATTTCCCCATGTGTTGTAAATGAGATACACATTTTATGTGCTTTTTTCTAATTAATTTTTACAGTAACTATTATATGGAATCCAGTTATCAATGATTTTAGTGAGAGGAAACAAAAAAGAGCTTACCTAAAAGTGCTATATATGCACCTTCAAAAAAGTTAAAAAATAGTCACTGTTCCACAAAAATAGAAGAAAAAGAAAAAGAATCAGGTTTCCTGAGTTTTAAAGATATAAAGACTTTCATGAAGTTAAACATTAGTTAAGTCAGGCAAGAAACATTGATTCTGTTGAGTAATTAAATCTCATGGAGAAAATTTAACTTAAAATCAAAAGAAGATTACAAACTGGAATGGGGCCTCAAATGCATCAAATAATGGAAAGAAAGTATAAATGTAGAAAAAGACCAGATTGAAATGACCAGGTCCTTAAACTTACTTGAATAGGGGCTTCATCCTCTTGCTTGTTGTTAGACGTGAATTGTAGAAAAGCGTGTGAGGAAGTCCTTCTATTTTTAGCTTTTTCAGATGGCTTATGACTGAGAAGTGAATATGGAAAGTTGTTAAAACTCCCTGGGGAGGCTGAAACCTCTGTTTCTGTTGCAATCCAGGATAAGCAACATGTGTACAGTCCTCTCTCAGTACCAACACTAATACCAGTCCTTGTTCATTCACACTAAACAAAGTATAAAGCCAAAGCAGAAGACCAAAGGCTTCTGGTCACCATTAGTCTGTTAGTTCTCCTGTCTATGAGGATCCATTGATCCTACTTACTATTTATCTTTGTGTTTGGGATTCTGGCATCTCACTCAGCCTATCACAATACTGACTTCTATTCCACGTAACTAAGTTTTTCTGTCCCTGAAGACTGTTCTTCTGTCCTCAGGCTCTAAATCTGCATTCCTGATAACTTCCCTGACAGACCCCGGTTGTGTCTTCACCACTTCTCCTTGTTTGTGTTCATCTCCTGGTTACTTAGACCTAGTCTATCCAATTATTCTTCTACTACTCCACCTGATCTTTAATGACCATAGTCTCCTTTGATTCTGTTTTCTCTTGGACTTCAAGAATTTATGCACTTGGTCTTAATCTAACTGATCTGGCTACTCTGATCCTCAATCCAATGACCCTCTTAACGTTTCTTTAGACTTTTCTTATTCTATAACTGCCAAGAACCAGCAAAACAAATGACAGACACAAAATTGACTCCAAATGTAATTCTTTTCCAACACTATTTGACTATTGAAGAGTAGTTTCAGCTTTCCTTTGATCAGTGGGAACATACATGATTATAAATAAAGAATATTTTCTTTTAGCAGGATCTAGTATTACTAGAATTCACGCATATCATCTTTCACAGTCAAAGCATTTCATTAACACTATTTGTTCTTTTCTCCATTAAAATTCTGTCCTTGATGCTTCATCATGTAACAAAGATACTCCAAGGTCTTAAAGCTTATACAAATTCCAGCAAGTCCTACCAAACCCCAAAGGCTTCAGGAACTGGTCTAATGATGGCCTGTCAGAACACTAATGTAGGGCAGTTAGGTGGCACAGTGGACAGAGCACTGACCCTGGAGTCAGGAGGACCTGAGTTCAGATTCATTCTCAGACACTTAATAATTACCTGTGTGACCTTGGGAAAGTAACTTAACCCATTGCCTTAAATAAATAAAAAAATTTTAAATTTCTTTTTATTTCATTTTATTTTTTAATTCTCATTTTGTACAAATTTTTTTTTACATTAATAAAATATTCTTGTTTAAGAGTAAACAAAATACCCCTCCACCCATGAATATAGACTTGCTTGGGTGATAGAGTAAAGGGGAGAGAAAAAAATTGAAATAAAAAAAATAGTAATAATTGTAGGTATGGCCAGGTGGCGCAATGGACGAAGCACCAGCCCTGGAGCCACGAGCACCCAAGCCCACATCCAGCCCCGTAGACCCAACAGTCACCCAGCCATGTGACATGCAAGCCACCCGATCACCACTGCCCTGCAAAAACTAAAATGAACAAAAAAAGACCCAAAATAAAATAGTAATAATAGTAGGGGTGGCTGGGTGGCAGACAGAGCATTGGCCCTTGAGCCAGGAGCACCTGGGTCCAAATCCGGCCTCAGACTCCCAAAGACCACCCTGCTATGTGGCCCCAGGCAGGCCACCTAGCCCCATTTGCCCTGCACCCTCCCCCAAATAATAATAATAATAATAATAATAATAATAATAATAATAATAATAATAAATGTGCTTCAGTCTTTGTTCCAACACCAACAACTCTGTCATGGGTGGATCACATTCTTTATGGTAAGTCCATCACAAAAGTTACTTCCATATTTTTCCAACATTGCCATTGCTGATCGCAACTCCCTCCTTTCTTATTTCTCCACTACCATGTACTATATTTTCTCTCTCCTTTCACTCTGACTCTGCTGTAGGGTCGCTGAGTGGCACAGCAGAGAGATCACTGGTCCTGGGGCCAAGAAGCCCTGAGCCCCCATACCACCCCTTAGGCCTAGCATCCACCTGGCCCTATGGTCCTGGACAGGCCTTCCAATCCCAGCCCCTTGTAAGAAGTAAAAAACAAAATGTGTTATATGTGACCACTCTCCCCCCATGGTCCATCCTCTCCTCCTTTATTCACATCCCCACCCCTTCCCCCTGCTCCCCCCTCCTTACTCCAGATGCCTATACCCCATTGAGTATATATGCTGTTTCCTCTCCTAGCCACCTCTGATGAGAGCAAAGATTCCCTCATTCCCCCTTGCCTCCCCCCTTCCATATCATTTCAGTAGCTCATTGTAATAAAAAAATCTTATTATATGAAATATCTTGGCCTATTCCTCCTCTCCTTTTTCTTTCTCCCATTACATTTCCCTTTTTTTCTATTGACTCCATTTTTACACCATATTTTATCTTCGAATTCAGCTTTCTCCTGTGCTTCAACTATAAAAGTTCCCTCTACCTGCTCTATTAATTGAGAAGGTTCATACGAATATTATCAGTATCATTTTTCTATACATGCAGTTCATCCTCATTAAGTCCCTCATATTTTCCCCCTCTCCTCCAATCTCCATGCTTCAACTGAGTCCTGTATCTGAAGATTAAACCTTCTGTTCGGCTCTGGCCATTCCAAAAGGAACATTTGAAATTTCCCTGGTTTATTGAAAGTCCATCTTTTTCCTTGGAAGAGGACATTCAGCTTTGCTGGGTAGTTCATTCTTGGCTGCATTCTAAGCTCTTTTGCCTCCTGGTATATTATATTCCAAGCCCTATGAACTTCCAATGTAGTTGCTGCTAAGTGCTGTGTGATCCTGACTGCAGCTCCACGATATTTGAACTGTGTCCTGGCTGCTTGTAATATTTTCTCTTTGACTTGGGAGTTCTGGAACTTGGCTATAATATTCCTAGGGGTTGGTTTTTTGGGATCTTTTTCTCTGGGGGATCAGTGGATTCTCTCCATTTCTATTTTGCCCTCTGCTTCTAGAATATCAGGGCAATTTTCCTGTAGTAATTCTTTGAAAATGATGTCAAGGCTCTTTTCCTGATCATGACTTTCAGGTATTCCATTAATTTTCAAATTATCTTTCCTAAGTCTGTTTTCCATAGCACTTGTTTTTTCAATGAGATATTTCACATTTTCTTCTAATTTTTCATTTTTTTGGTTTTGAAGTATTGATTCCTGATTTCTGGTAAATTCATCAATCTCCCTGAATTCTATTCTTTGTATGAAGGATTTGTTCTCCTCAGAGAGTTTTCTTATCTCTTTTTCCATCTGGCCAATTTTGCTTTTTAAAGCATTCTTCTCCTCAATAACTTTTTGAACTGTTTTATCCATTTGACCTAAGCTGGTTTTTAGCATGCTATTTTCTTCAGTATTTTTTTGGATTTCCTTGACTAAGCTGCTGACTTCATTTTCATGTTTTTCCTGCATCTCTCTCCTTTCTTTTCCCAGTTTTTCTTCTAACTCCCTCATTTGATTTTCAAAGTCTTTTTTGAGCTCTATCATAGCCTGAGCCCAATTTCTGTTTTTCTCGGAGTCTTTAGATGCAGGAGCTTGTGCTTCCTCATCTTCAGACTGAGTATTTTGATCCTTCTTGGGCTCATTTGCAAAATATTTCTCAATGGTCTTCCTCTTATTTCTTTGTTCGTTTTCCCAGCCTAAGCCTGTTTTTTGGGGGTTCTTCCTGAGCTTTTGGGGCACTCCCACAAGGGTCTCAGTGTGTGAGGCGCTGTCCTCCCTCCTGGTCTGTGAGTGACCATAAGTGCCCCCCTCTGCCACAGGCCTGAGGTGGGGGGGGGCCCTGCTCTTCTGTTGGGGGGGCCTAGCCTGGGATCAGGATCTGTATGTGGTCAGAGCCCCAGAGTCCTGTTCCAGGGGCAGAGGACAGAGCTCTGCAGTCTCTCTTCACTCCCCTCCCTCAGCTCAATGGGCTCATGCCCTGGGGGCTCCTGCTTACCGTCTCCACCTGCTTCTGTTTCCAGATCTGGGCTGCAGAAAGACCAAGCTGCGTGCTGTGTGCCCTGAGGCCTGGGCTCCATATTCTGGCTCTGGCAGAGGTCCCCTGCTGTCCCCCCACTTTGTGCCTGATGCTCCCCAGGGTGCAGCTCAGGAGCTGCGGCTCCCAGGGCCCTGGGGCTGCCTCCGGGAGGCTGCAGTTCTTCACTCTGCCAGGCCACCCCTCTGGCGGGGCTGCCCTTCCAACCCTGGGGAGCAGAGCCTTTCTGCTCTTTTCCACGTTACCTTGAGTAGGAGAACCACCTCACTGGGTCCCTTTGTGGGTTCTGTGTCTCGAAAGTTTAGTTAGAGTCCTTAGTTTCAAGTTTTATCAGAGAGCACTTAAGACTGGATCCCTTCTTGTCACCATCTTGGCTCCACCCCCATCAATAAATAAAATTTTTAAGAAAATTCTATCAGAAGCTAAGTGGAGTAACTAACTAAATGGAGTAACTCTTCACTTGTTTGAAAAAGATAAAGAATTTTTCAACTGCAGTAACCTTTGAAAATCATCTAAGTTGGGTGACTAGGTCGTGCAGTGGATGGAGCACTGGCACTGGAGTCAGGAGTACCTGAGTTCAAATCCCGCCTCAGACACTTAATAATTACCTAGCTGTGTGACTTTGGGCAAGCCACTTAACCCCATTAGCCTTGCAAAAACACTGATTTTTTAAAAAATGGTTTTTTTAATGTGTGATTGTCAACATAAATGAACTCTAGGGTCATTTAAAGTGCTAATTGCAGTGAGGCAAAGATACCATGCCTCCAACCTGACACAAGTGGAGCTTTCTGAAAATTTGTTAGATGACAGTGACTTTAAATATAATTTCTTTTTTTTTTTTAGTTTTTTGCAAGGCAAACGGGGTTAAATGGCTTGCCCAAGGCCACACAGCTAGGTAATTATTAAGTGTCTGAGACCGGATTTGAACCCAGGTACTCCTGACTCCAAGGCCAGTGCTTTATCCACTACGCCATGTAGCTGCCTCATAAATATCATAATTTCTTATAAAAGTTTACCTAGTATCAAATAGTTACCATGATAAAGAAGCCCAAGAAATTTTTGAAGTACTTTTACCAGCAAACATATAATCTCCTTGCCAAGGAAAAGATAGCAACTAAAGTTAATATTGATTTATAAACTCATTTGCAGTTCGTTATGGAAAAGGATGGCACAAAACTAAAAAAACTATTGCCTCACAAAATAATTTTTAGAAAGTAGAGAGGAAAATGAATCTATTTGAAGTTTACCAATCCAACTAAGTCAGATCATCACAAAAGATTTTATAGATGAAGCTGGAAGGAGGATCATAGAGATGCAAAATGAGATGTAAGTAGATGCAACATCGATAATCATTACTGATAACAGCAAAATTTGCTTCATTTGCACTCCAGCCCCTTTATGAATAAATAGAAATGACATAAAAATAGGAAAAAATAGCGGTTGTACTTAAAAGAAGAATTTGATGTTAGAGGTAGAATTTTCAAGTCTTTCATGAAGTAATTTGTAAACTCAAAAAGGGAATAGATGCCAAAAGAGTAGAAAAAATACTAATAGACATTATTATTACCAAAAAGGCAACTAATTTAGACTATAAGCAAATACCAACAGATTTGCCTACTTTTTCATCTCTAGAAAAATTTTATGACAAAGGTCTGCATGAATTAGGAGTATACATAATGAAAGTGAGAGATACCTGTTTCTACAAGTTTATGAAGATTATTTTGTTCAATAGATTATGCCTTCAGAATCACAAAATGGACAAATATATAGAGAATAGAAGGTACTACAGTGTTAATTATTACTAAAATCATTTGATTTAGAGGAAATTGATGTTTTAAAAGGCTTTCATCAACAATCTGCCATACATTTATTAATACCATATAAGATCTCTTGATAAATGAAACCACAGATATGACTTTGTTCAGTACTCCTGTTATTATCTGTATCAAGGGAACAGGAATACAGGTAAGTGATGAGAGAATAAACTAGAGTGATTTGACATTGGGAATGCATTGTAACTAAAGAGATCCAGTTAATAAGAGAAAACTATCTACATATATGTCAAGCCGATATTATAGAGTAATAGGTATAAGCTGAATATCAGTAGAAAATCTAATTCACAAAAAGATGCTTAAGAAAAAAATCTTAATAAAAATCATGGTCTCTTTTCTGTATAGGAACATTAAGAGTAATAAGAACAGATAAAAAGATCATAACACAAGGAAACAAAGTTGATTTCACAGCTGGCACAATGATATTTGATTGGATGGGACTTATGATTAGAGTATAACTGAAGAAATAGCCTTATTTTAGAGAGAGAGAGAGACAGACAGAGACAGAGAGAAATAAGGGAGGCAATTCCAATAAGCATTTAATAAGTGTCTTACTATTTTCTAGGCATGGATATAAAAATGATAATAATATGGTAATAATAAATTTTTAGCTGGGGGAGAGCACAAGCCTATTCCCTCTTTTAGTAATAGTACCTGAGTTATACTCTGAGGTAAGTTAAGGATTCTCTGAGGCAAAGGGAAGAGCTTTCTATGCATAGGTAACAACAGTCTGTGCAAAAGGACAGAATTAAGAGAGAATTGTAAGAACGTGAATTTAACTGGAACCTAGAATACATTAAAAGTAATAATGTATGATAAATCTGGATAGGCTGGGGTCAGATTGTGAAAGGCTCTAAATACTAAAGAGAGGAGTTTATACTTAGAGGCAGTAAAGAGTCTCTTGGAATTTCTTGAGCAGATGAATGACATGGACAGTACTGTGCTTTAGGAATCTTAGTTTGGTCCCTTTGTGAAGAATGGATTGGAGAGGACAGGAATTCAGGTAGGAGAACCAAGAATATAGTGCCATGTGAGAAATCTAGACCAGAATAGGAAAGCATGAGAGGATAGTACTAGTGTAAGGGATCAACAGAAAGGGAAATCATAAACTATTATACTTGTAGAAAGATTTATCCAGATAATTTAACATAAAACAAATTAATATCAAAACAACTCAGAGACTTCTCTCCCTCAAGTTTGGCAAAGGTGATAAAAGATGGAAATAATGTTGAAGGAGTCACACAAAGATGGGGGTACCCTAATATACTGAGAGTATATACTGAGTCAATTGGTCCAAACATTCTGAGAAGCTAAAGAAAAATGACTGGAATTCTCAAGTCCTTTGACTCAGAAATCTTACAGCTGGGCATATAACCCAAGGAGTTTAAAAACAGAAAGACAAGTCTCGTTTATAACAAAATATTTGTAGCAGCACTTTTCAAGGTAACAAAGAGCAACAAAAAAGTGTATGCCCATCAATTATGCAGTGTCTAAACAAAATGGGATACATTAATAGAATATTATTGTACCATAAGAAGTGATTAATATGAAGAGTTCAGAAAGCTTGGGAAGGTTGATGCCAAATAACATAGAACAAGGAAAATACTACTTAATGACTTCAACAATGGATATGAAAAAACAAAAAATGAATATGAATGTTGTAGAATTACAATGACCAAATCTGATACCAGGGAAGAACTACCTCTCTTTGCAGAGGTGTGGATCTGTATTATCAGATGAACAATTTACATTTTGGTGTCATTGAGCTGCCTTTTCATTTAAAAGAAACCTTGCTATAAGAGATGTCTTCATGTATCAGGAAGAGGGAAAGAATATATTCAGAAATAAAGGTGATGTAAAATTAAAGACAAGAAAAATAAGTTTTCAGAAGGATGAATGGAGGAAGAAATGGAACTAATAGTCTTGGGAATTTAAGCTAAATTACCTGGAGAGGAATTAATAGGTTATATTGTAAGATATCACAAACCTGAAATGGATGTTGAGGAATGGGAAAGTATATGGACCATTTGCTGCAGTTCCCCTTCTGCCAAAAGCATGCTGATTAATATACTTTTAAGTTGTGCTAATAATGTTTTACAAGATGGAAGAAGTGATAAGGGAAACTGTTCTTCTGGACTTGAGTCTGACCAATAAGGGAGAATTAGTTGCTGAACAAGAATGGTGTTATGAACCATGGGAAGAAGTGACCAAAATCATGTTAGAGAGGAAACTAAATGTAGTCTGACTTTTTAAAAAAATCATCATACCTGTGATTTAATAGACATAGGCATCTCCTTTTGAATATTTTCCATCTACCAATGACAGTTGGCATCTGCTTTATAATTAATAATCAAAAGTTATATGACTTCCTCATGGTCATACAACTTTAATTTTTAGTTATTTATTTTTACTTTTTCAAGGCAGTGGGGTTAAGTGACTTGCCCAAGGTCACACAGCTAGGCAGTTATTATTAAGTGTCTGAGACTGGATTTGAACTCAGGTCCTCCTGACTCTAGGACTAGTGCTCTGTCCACTGTGCTTCCTAGCTGCCCCTCACACAGCTTTTATATTTTAAAAGCAGAACTTGATTCTAGGTTTTCCCAATAGAAGCCAACTCTATACATTGCTTCTATATATACAACTCATCCTCTTCCTTTCATATTTGACATGTGCCCTAGATTTGATAGAGTAGATTTAAAGAGTTCAGAAAAAGAATAGATAGAATTCCATGTGTAAAACTTCTACAAGATAGGGTCAGCCCAGTAGGGGCAGCTGGATAGTGTAGTGGATATAGCACTGGCCCTGGAGTCAGAAGGACTTAAGTTCAAATTTGACCTTGACACTTAATAATTACCTAGCTGTGTGACCTTGGGCAAGTCATTTAACCCCATTGCATTGCAAAAACCTATTTATAAATAAATTTTTTAAAAAGGGTTAGCCCAAGGTAAAAAAATTACTCAAGAATGAAACCTTAACAAAACAGTACCCTCATTCAGGAAGAAAGACAGAATGGATGTATAAGTTATTCAGGGAACTCATTCACCAACTTAGATTTTTAAAAGATAGCTATTTTTTAATTGATCAATTTTAATTTAACAGTCAATGAACAGGAACAAACCAAAAAAGCCTCCCAGATAATAGCAAACAAAAAAAACTAATGAGTGATTAACACTAGTCATATATGCTACCATAAACTTTTGTGATCTTCCCTCTGTTGAAAGAATATGTGCTTCCAATTTTAAAATGTAATCCCAACTTCATTTGTCGTATTTAACTTTAAGTAATTAATTACTAATTTTGCTGGTATAGACCATCTCAGCTAAGTAAGGAAAGACTGTTGCCAGGAGATTTATCAATCAGTAATTGAATTCTTTAGCAATGGCAGCTCATAAAAGAAAAAAAAAGATCCTCAGTTTTTCCTAGCCCTTTTGAACACACAGTTTTTGTGACAGTAGTAAAGTGGTGGGAACAAATAGCAAAAGATAATAAGAAATGGATAATTTTTGCACTATCTACAAACAAACTTGCTGTTACTCTAAATATGCGACCATTGTTTAATCACTAACAAGTAGACATACCACTAGAGGAACTGAGTTGTATCAGTATTGGTTTATTTTTACTAATGAAACTAGAAGACAAGGAAGTTACTTCTAAATGGAAGAATGGTTCCCAGATTCTTCTTGGGAAGGCAGATAAAGGCACCTTAGTCTTATATGACCATAAACAACAATAAATATTTCTTAGACTTTTCAGTTTTAGTGAATTGCAAACTCATCATGAGTCAACAGTATAATCTAGTAGCCAAAAAAAGTCAATGTGATCTTGGGCTTCATTGACCAGCATAACTTTTAGGACTAGGGACATGAGAGTCCTTTTGTAATCTGCCTTATCAGATCTCAGTTTAAAGACACTGATAAGTTAGACAGTGTCCAGACAAGAACAGCTTGTATGGAGAAGGACCTTAAATTCATGTTGTTGAATCATTTTTCTGTCATCTTCCTAATTCCATTTGGAGTTTCCTTGGCAGAGATATTGGAGTGGTTTGCTATTTTCTTCTCCAATTTATTTTGTAGATAAGAAAACTGAGGCAAAGTTAAGAGACTTGCCCAGGACTATACAACTGGTGTCTGAGGTCAAAATTGCACTGCTCTTCCTGTCTCTAGGTCCAGTGCTCCATCTACTGTGCTACTTAGCTGCCCCATTTGAGTCTATAACATATAGTCAAGATTCAAAGTCTATTCAATAGCAGTATTCAAGTGTTTGAAGGACCAAGTGGAGGAGAGATTAGACTTCTCTTTGATCCTGGGAGTAATGGATGAAAGTCTCAAAGAAGTAAATTTAAACTTGATGTAAAGAAAAAGATTTTTCAACAATTTGAGCTAGAATTGAGCTAGCATAGAATTCCCTATACAGGGGAATGGCTTGATTAAGAGATATTTCCCTTTCTTGAAGGTCTTCAAGCAGAGACTAGACAATAATTTGTCAGATAATTTAAAGTATTCCTTTATTGCAAGCATTGAATTAGGTGATTATTGAGATCCCTTCCTGTTGCGGGAGGGGTCTGTCTGACCCTCCAGCCACCGCCCTCTACTTACCCTAATCCAGGGTCTTCAGACGTCTCTGGCTCCCCACCCGGGGTGGGGGAGGGGAGAACAAACCAGGCAGAGCACCCGAGGAGAGGTTCACTTCTTTACTGATGTTACTAAGAATCCCCCCCCCCCCAGCCTTTCTGTACTATCCCTTTTATCCCCAGACCTAACTCCTCCTAGTAGGTGGTCTTGCTCCTCCTGAGTTCCCCCTGAGGGTGGAGCCAGCCCATACTGAGACCATCCCAGTACCCGAAGGCAGGTTCTGACCTCTGGGCGTCTCAATGTTCCTCTCAGGGGGCCCCAGTCCAGAGCCGCCCCTAATAACTCCCCCTTTTTGTTTAAACAGGGGTCTTTGCCAGCCAATGGCGAGGAGCCAAAAGGTCTGCTTTAATCGCCTCAAGTGATCGTAGGAGAATGTCTCTTAATAGTTTCAAAAGGCACGGAAGCAAAAGGCACACTGCAATAAGTCTAAGGGTATGCAATGCCCTTTGACGGAAGTCCCATTATCCAGAGAACTGATATCATTCCCACCCAGCCATTGCCGGCTGCTGGGGTGGCTTGGTGGATTCTCCTTTATGTCGTATAGTCAAATTGGCGAGGGGGCAAAGAAGGAAAAGAGCATCTGGTGGGGTGTGCAGTTAGATTGTACCAATTCCCGCCTTTGCCCCAGGGATGCGTAGCCCATGTTAGTCCCGGAGGAAGCTGCAACAGGAGGATGATCGCCAGGATGTCATGTCTCCTTTAGTTCCTCTGTGTTCAAGGGCGCTTCCAGCCTCGATGTCCCCGCCGTCTCGATGACACTGGTCTCGGTAGAGACTTCTCGCACCCTCCGGATTGGCACCCAGATCTCCTTGTCTTCTCCATCTGGTAGTATGGAAAGAAATCCCTGACCTCTGCACTGTACTATTCCAGGCCCCTGCCACTCACCTATTGGATCTCTCCAAAAGACTGTGGTTCCTGTTAAGCAGGTACGGGGAGCCTGGGGCAAGCTTGTCTTGCCTGGGCTCTGGGTGTTGACACAACGATCCAAACCTCCTAAATATCTCATAGCAGAACTTGTGCCATCATCACGGAAATGCAAAAAATTTATGGTATATAGAGCTAATGCTAATTCACCTCTAGTTATCTTACGCCTATCTCCCCCTTTTTGTTTAAGCAGAGTAGTCTTTAGTGTGCGATTTGCTCGTTCCACTATAGCTTGGCCTGTAGGATTGTAAGGAAGGCCAGTGATATGATGTATGTTGAACTCTGCACAAAAGGTCTTAAATGAGGAGGAAGTATAGGCAGGACCATTGTCTGTCTTTAAGGCTCCAGGGACTCCAAAAACTGAAAATTGTGTATATAGATGGTCAATAGTGGCACGTGTGGTCTCCTTGGGTTGTATAGAGGCCATGATAAAATTAGAAAAAGTGTCAACAGAAACATGAATTAGTATTGAGCCTATGTGTGTAATGTCCATCTGCCATAGGGCATTAGGGCGATCCCCACGGGGATTCACTGCTAATTCTTTGGGAGGTGGGCGAAAAGGGGCACAAGCGGAACACCGCTTGACTATTTGTCGGGCCTGTTCTTTGGTGAGCCCATAAAGATTCCTTAATGATCGGGCAGAAAGATGGTATTTTTGGTGGGCTAGCTGAGCTGGTATAAAAAGTGAACCAATCAATGCTTTATCAACAATTGAATTCCCATAATAGATTGGACCTGTGACTGATTGATGAGATCGTATATGCATTACATAAATGGGGTATGCGCGTTCCAATAATGACTGTTGGACCGCAGAAAGCAATGTAGCTATTGTAGATCTCCCTTGAATCATAGCTTCAGGCAATTTCATGAGAGCCTGTGCACAATATAAACTATCAGTTATTAAATTTATAGGCTCAGCAGGGCATAATAAAAGAGCTTGATGAATAGCATAAAGTTCATTTTTCTGGGCTGAGGTATATGGAGTATTGAACACTTTTAATATTTTGTATCTAGGAATGTAAACTGAGGCCTTAGAATGCTTAGTGGCATCGGTAAAGACATTAGGTCCATTCACAGGTTGATGTGCAATGATAGGATCTGGCCTTTTTAAGGGCAGAGGGAGGAAAACTCGAATCTCTGGGGGAAAAGTGACCCTTTTAAATTGGCAAGTGGTTATTATGACAGCCCAAGTGGGTGATGTTGAGGCTAACTGTTGCAAGGTTAACTCTGAATAAGGGTTAGTAATGATGGGATGTTTGCCAAACAGCTGCAAACAACGCCTCATAGCTGTAAGGTAGAACTGTCCATATTCTTCCCATTTATCAGGGAGTACCGCTTTAGTCTTTTTTGAATACAGGCATTCTAAAATTCCATGTACTTGGAAGAGGCATCCAAAAGGGGTGAAATCATTTAGGATGAGGAAATAAATAGGCTGTGATGTTTCCACCTGTACTATTTTGGCTTTGTATTTTTCCATAATTTGCTTTAAGGCACCTTTGGCTTCGGCTGTCCGCCTTCTGGGGGACATCAGATTAGAGCTGCCTGGTAGAATGTTATACAATGGAGTGAGAAGGGAATCTGGTATAGGTACAACTGCACGAAACCACTGAATTGATCCTATCAATTTCTGGAAATCATTTAAAGTTTTTACTTTGGACATGTCAATTTGGGGAGGGAAGCGGGATATCCTTCCTCCCTGCAGAGTGTGACCCAAATATGAAAAGGGTGGATTTTCTTGTACTTTTTCTGGAGCTACCAAAAGGCCATGTGAAGCTAGTACTTCAATTACTGCAGATTGCAACCTTTTTAACTGTTTTGCATCCACATTGGCCAGAAGAATATCATCCATATAATGAATTATCATGCTACCTGAATACTGTTTCCTGATAGGGTGCAAAATACTTTGAATATACATTTGGCACAAAGTAGGACTATTGGCCATGCCTTGAGGGAGTACCTGAAACTGATATCTTTGGTATGGTTCCTGGAAATTTATAGATGGTACAGAGAAGGCGAACCTCTCTTTATCCTGTGGGTGGAGAGGAATGCTATAAAAGCAATCTTTAATATCTATTATGCTTATATGCCAACCTTGAGGTATTGCTGCTGGAGAGGGTAAGCCAGGTTGTAGAGTACCCATAGTAACCATACAAGCATTGACAGCCCGTAGATCAATTAACATTCTCCATTTGCCTGATTTCTTCTTTATCACAAATACAGGAGAATTATAAGGGCTTGTAGTGGGCTCAATTTTATTAGTACTCTTTAATTCTTCCACTATTTGGTGTAAAGCGGTGAGCTTTTCAGAGGTAAGGGGCCACTGCTCTACCCAGACTGGTTTCTGTGTAGTCCAGGTAATAGGTGGGCTGCTCACTGATGTTATAGTGGCCCCCACTAATTTCCCTGAATATGTTCCGGAGTGACAAGAGACAAAGAAAGCTGTGAGAGAAGATCTCGGCCCCAGAGGGCATAAGGGAGACCTTGGATTTTTAAGGGTCGGAAAAACCCTGTATCTTCTTCATACTCCCACTTAAGACGTCTAGCAGATTGAAGAGCTGATTGGTTTCCCCCTACCCCCATCACTAGTTGGGTAGCTGCAACAGTGGGCCAGGAGCTATCCCACTGTCTGTCATTTATGACGGAGCAATCTGCTCCTGTATCCATCATTCCTTCAATTAAAATGCCCTCTACCCTGAGGGTTATCATAGGGCGAGCCTGCTGTATAGGCTGGACCCAGTTCACTTGCATCCTAGGCTGATCTATCTGCTGAGCTGCCTGTAGCCATGGCAGGGGTATGGCTTTCCCTACACCGTCACCTGGATTTAGATATATCTCATAAGCATGAGGGTTGGTGACAGAAATGATGGATTCTCCTGGATCTAACAATTGAGAATGCGTGATATGATCTGAATAACCTGATAATCCCACTACTAACCTGGGATGTGGCTTTGGCTCAACAGTAACTGCTAAGGTTTCCCAGGGGGCCATTTTAATCGGGTCATTATTTTCTGCGGCCCATACAGTTACTGCTTGGTATATGGATTTCTCTGATTCTGTGCTGCTACATATGTTGCTGGGGGACCCCCTGCAGCTGGGGGCCCCCGCCGCCCGTTTCCCTGTTTTTTCATCTGGGCACGACAATACTTGACAATATGACCTGTTTTCCCACACCCATAGCACTTTGGCTGCTGTACCTGATCTCCCTGACTTCGGCACTGAGTCTTAAAATGTCCTGGTTTGCCACATTTAAAGCATTTCCCTGCTTTTCCAAACTGTTGCAGTGCCGTTATCAGTGCATTGTTGACATCTATGATAGAGGCAGCCATCATCTGAGTGGGTTCTTGCACGGGAGTGTCTAAAAGTTTGTCAATCAGATCATACAGGCCAGCTGAGGGGGGAAGGGCTGCAATTATAGATCTATACTCAGGTCGAAGCCCTTCTTTTACAAGTTGATATGTAAGGACATCAGTGCCTGGCCCAGTGCCCATAACTTTCCTTACTGTTTCCTGTACTTCATTAATGAACTGTATAGGAGTTTGAGAGGCCCTTTGCTTCAGTCCCACTAATTTTGCAGTGCCTTGTCCACTCATAGCACCTAACTTATCTAAAGCTTCCTCATGGCAAGTAGCCACTGCCTGCAAGACCCCTCGATCATAGGTTATCTGGGCGTCCAAAGCTGCATAGGGCCCAGTTCCAGTGATCATATGTATAGCATCTTCTTCATTTGCAATGTCATGCTGTTTTATATATTGCAAAGCACCCCTCCTTACTGCAGCCTGAAATGCGAGATGCATAGATGGATCTAAAACCGCTCCCATCACCTCATTGTAATCAAATGGGGTCCACGGGAAGCCTGCTGAGACATTTGTAATCAACTTTCTTATATAAGGGGCTGAAGGGCCATATTTAGATACTGCCTCCTTTAGTTCTTTTATTAATTTGAAAGGCACCGGGCGATGATTCCTCCTTTCATCATAACTTCCCGCATTTTCTATTAAAATCGGGTACAACCCCCAGTCCTCCCAATCTATGTCTTCCCCTTCAGCAGCTGCTTGTGCTATACTGGCAGCCAGAACTCCCTGTTTTCTCTGTTGCCCCTTTTTTCCGTATTGAAACGAGGATGAACCTCCTAGGGACAAAGAAGTCATTGCCATAGGGAGGGCAGTGTTCTCTAGACCTTGAGATAAGGGAGAAAAATATCCCGCCCTCAGTTCCTGTCCTTGAGATGAGGGAGAAAAATACCCCGCCCTCAGCTCCTCTCCTTGAGATGAGGGAGAAAAATACCCCGCCCTCAGTTCTTCTTTAGAATTTTTACCGCGCCACTTAGGCACGTCCTCTTTTAATTTTTTGCTGTGCCACGTAGGCACCTCCTCTTTTGATTTTTTACTGTGCCATGTAGGCACCTCCTCTACTTCTGTTGTACGCCATTTCTGCACTTTCTTTATCCTTTCTGCTGTGTGTATCCCAGGCCCCTCTACTCCCTTAGCACTCTCCCTGGGGGACCCCTTAGCCATCCCATGTAGATCATCCCATGGGTACAACGGAGGAATTTCCCCTTCACCACTCTCATCATCGGAGGAGCCTAACAAAGAGGATCCCACCTGATTCTCACTGTCCCGTTGTAACAGAGGGGCTTGGTGTTGGGGACACAGGATCGCTCCTACTGCTCCATAGATAGTAAAATCCTCAGGCGTTAAGACCCCGGGGCACGACTCCTGATAAGAAGCCATCTGTTGTCCTACTACCCGCCACCTTTCCAGGTCTATGCCTGAGTGTTGGAGCCATGGGCTAATGTCCCATATTTTATCTATAAAGTGCCTGCAGGTCTTAAGATGTATCTTTATCCCACTGCGCTTGCACAGCTTGTAAAGCTGGCAAGTTAGAACCTCTTTCTCCTCGGGCTCTATTAAGGGTAAGCTTCTACCCTGTCCCATCTTCCCAGGTACCCTAGTACCTGAGGCTGCCTGGCAGTCCCTCTTGAGCCTGCTCAAGGGGACAGGCGGTCAAATTTTAACGGCCCCACGTTGGGCGCCAACTGTTGCGGGAGGGGTCTGTCTGACCCTCCAGCCACCGCCCTCTACTTACCCTAATCCAGGGTCTTCAGACGTCTCTGGCTCCCCACCCGGGGTGGGGGAGGGGAGAACAAACCAGGCAGAGCACCCGAGGAGAGGTTCACTTCTTTATTGATGTTACTAAGAATCCCCCCCCCCAGCCTTTCTGTACTATCCCTTTTATCCCCAGACCTAACTCCTCCTAGTAGGTGGTCTTGCTCCTCCTGAGTTCCCCCTGAGGGTGGAGCCAGCCCATACTGAGACCATCCCAGTACCCGAAGGCAGGTTCTGACCTCTGGGCATCTCAATGTTCCTCTCAGGGGGCCCCAGTCCAGAGCCGCCCCTAATACCTTCCCACTCTAAGATTCTGATTCTTTGATAGCCATTGTGAACATGTGCAAAAAGACCACTATGAAAATAATTGCAACTTATTAAGAACCAACTTTCATTGCAGAAGAAAGGAGATAAAGAAATTCTTCAAAGAACTGAATAAGAATCTCTAAATTAAAACAGTATAAAGTACATATACAGTGACCTAAATGCAAAAGTAGTCATAGGGGACGATAGTGAAAAATGTTGCTCAGGATAAAGAAATGAAAAAGCTCAAATATGCTTTTTGCCTATATTTATTATATATATACTTCTTGAAGAGAAGGGAGGCCTTTGATATAGTGACTACCAAATAGCATCAACAAAAAATGACTGGTTACCAAGGTGAAAACTAGTTCTGAATCAGTTGTGTTTAACTAGAATTGACTTAATAGAATAAAGTTCAAAGTCAATAACAATGAAAAGATGATGTGGATAAAAGAATATTATATCAATAGAAATGATCACTATTTCCTAAAAAATATTTACCAATGCAAATTAGTCATTTAACCAAAAGAACCTAAAAACTGCCTCATTTAACAAATATTTAATCACCTTCCCAAAGAGATAATTGTCAAAGGTGATACCAATTTACAATATAAACTTAGCTAGAAGATCATGAAATGAATGTTGACTCATAAAATAAGAAATAGTGAAGTAAAAAATAAGTTTATAGAAAAACTTGGTAACAGATCTAGTTCAGCCAGATCATTTCACAAAAGGATCAAAATGGAAGGACAAGAAACAAGCAAAATGAAGATCTGTTAATATTTCTATAATTATTTTCCCATCATTGACAA
This sequence comes from Macrotis lagotis, assembly GCF_037893015.1. Lineage (NCBI taxonomy): Eukaryota > Metazoa > Chordata > Mammalia > Peramelemorphia > Peramelidae > Macrotis > Macrotis lagotis. Next base: position 457,836,772 of record NC_133658.1, read on the forward strand.
TGGAGCACTCTTATTTGTAATCTAGCATCATAATCCCCCATGTGCAGTATAAATAAGTAGAGATGGCCCTAAGGAAAAAGAAAGACCAAGATGAGTAAATCCAGTAAATACATGGAAGAGATTCATTCTGAGTTGAAATAATTTTGTAGGTGATGGGTTGATTTGCAAGATATTTGAAATAGTGCAGGAGACAAAACACTTAGTAAAAAAAGATAATTCAGAAAATATGAATATATAATTTTCCATCTATAAAATTTTGTGATTATATGTATGCAGACTGTGTTGAAGATATAAGAAAGGAACAGATAGGAAATTATATATGGTTCTACCTCTTCTTATAGTCACACAATTTACTAAAAATACAGATAATACAAGATTAAAAATATTTTGATTTGGTAAAGCAAAATATTGCCTTGGTTCTTTTTCCCAAAAAGTGTTATCCATATCGTTTATCAAAATCATATGATATTCCTTGAAAATATAACAACAGAGAGGACTTTACTCAATCATTGAGTAAGAAAATAGAGTGATGCAAATGCCAAAGGTATCACTGAGAGTCTAAATGGCAGAGGAAACATTCATGAATGGCAATGTCCCCCAGATGCTTTGTGGTTTGTGTGTAACTACGCTGATTGCATCTAGCCTTGGAATATTGAAGAATATAATAAATGAAATCCACAGGTACACACAAGAATTTGGTTTATTTACACAGAAAAAAACAAGTAGACAAAAGACTACCTATTACTCCAGACTATGATAGATAGGCAGCTGGATGGACAGCCCATAGAGCTGGTCCATCAGAACATAGGCATCTGCAGACACTGCCGATAGATAAGGAATGGAGCCCACAGGTGAATAAAAGGAAGCTAGCAGGCTGGATTGCCTTTAGAAAATCACACAATTCTTTTAATGTCTCCCAAGTTTCTATTGAAATGAGCCTGGTGATGTTATGTGGCTGTTAATCATTAAATACCCCAGTCTCTGAGGAATTCAAGTTGCAGGCACATGAAGGGCAATGGGAGATATGTTTAGTGGCTATAAATATGCTGTAGCAATCATATACAAAAAGTGGCATAAAAGATATTATTACCAGAAAAGGAGGTGAATTGGTAATGTATCAAGACCAAGGGATTACAGGTAGACAATTCAAATGCTACACTAATATCCATTGAATGTCAAGAGATCTAGAGGAAGGTCATCAGCACATTGCGGGTTTTAGAGGACAACATAAGACAAGTGTTGTGCACTTGGACAGTGCAGTGGATAGATAACCAGTTCTGGACTCATGGAGGTTAATTTTTGTGAGTTCAAATCTGTCTACTAATTAAACATTAGTTATGTGACACAGGGAAAATTACTTGATTCTGTTTGCCTCAATTCCTCATCTGTAAAATGAGCTGGAGAAGAATGGGGTCAACAGAAACAAAAATGCACCAGAATCACAGAAAAAATATGAATGCAATCTGCATTATTCAAGGGAGTACTTACATTGACAAGATGAGATCCCAGATCAATGGCATTGTTCAGATTTGTAGTATGTATATTTTTAGGCTATCATAGTTTGACCACATTGATTTCATTGTCAAGTTGGCACTTTCTAAATAAAAACCTTATCTTAATATCTCAATTTTTTAAACATTTCAAAAAATAATTTTTTTCATTGTAGTAACTTAAATATTGAGATTACTGAATAAGTTGAATTTTTCCAAAACATGTTCATTTATGTAGTAGAAATATTTGCAAATTTTTATATAGCATATGTCTCTCTTACTTAACTCTGCCCCCCCCCCCAAAAAAAAACCTGACATTTTCAAAATGTTGGCATAATATGGCCTTAGAATATGGAGGAAAAAACTTAAAGGATACCACACGTACCTCCCTAATTTTAGAATCTTTTATGAATATTATCTTGGTCCTTAATTTGGGAGCTTAGTTTTATTCATTTTAAGCTCTTCATCCATCTGAAAGAAAGCAAAATGTTTTGAGTAATATATTAAAATCAGAAGACCGGTTATAGAATTAACCAGTGATCTCTTGCAAACATCTCATTCAACATATTTTCCAGGGAGTGCACAGTGATATTGAGTTGACACTCACATTGCCAGAGCTAGCTCAATATTTGAGAGACTCTGAAAAAAGTATGGAGGAGAAGAATTATTAGACTGACCACTAAACTGAAGGTCTGTGAGAGCTGTGATGACTTCATTGTTGAATGCCTGTGAAACCTGGGTAGTATACTAACACCATGCCAGGAAACTGAATTACTTTTGAATTGTCTTAGGAAGATGATGAAGATCGGCAAGTTCTCTCAAGAACAGAGCAATTGACTGTATGACCTAGGAGACACTGGCACCGGACTGCCGCCCATGGTGTGCTCTCATCAGAGAGGTTGTTGTACTCTTATGAGCAAAGCAGAATTGAAGAAGCTCAAAAGAAACATGAGACATGCAAATTTAGAGAATCCACCTCAAATATTCACACAGCTTATGTGCCCAAGTAATAATTCTGAGCTCATATTGGTTTGATCATCCACAATCTGACACACTTGACTCTAATATAGTGATATCATCTTGGTCCTCTTTGAGAAAAAAAGGACTACAATCAACCAATTAATCATATATGAATGTACATCTGTCTAAAATGAAACTTAATTGACATATAAAGTTCTTTAAATCTCAAAGGTTTTTTGGTGGGTGTAGGTAAATGGTTAGTAAATCTTAGGTCTTATCTAACAACTTCGTTGAGTTATTTACCTCTAAAATCAAACAACCATTAGTAGGTAGGCTCCTTATCTCTAGTCTGTCCTTGCTCTAAAAGGGAGCACAGCATAGTATACATTCTTATAAACTGCTTTATTTTTCATGTAGTGATAGCTTACACTTTCATAGTGCTTTAAAGTTTTTGAAGCACTTTCCCTCAAAACAAATTATAAGGTAGATATTATTGTTACATTATAGATAAAACAAAATTTGACCTTTGAGAAGATAGGTGACTTATTTAAGATCACAAAGCTAGTAGAGCCAAGATTCAAACCCAGGTCACTTGACTGATGTTTATTCCACTTTATTATGCTATCTCACTATATTCCACACTGTGGCAAAACTAGACTTCAGTGGCTTTGCTCCTGTCAATATCTTCTGGAATGTCACCCCTCTATCTCTACCTGTCCAAAATCCTACCTATCTTTAAAATTCCTTTATTAGCTATTCCTGAAAACCAACACAGGAAGTACTAATTTTACTTAAATGATTGAAAATAGAATTCCCATATGCTCACTCATTGCTTGTTTCTCAGACACAGAAAACATAAAAATTTATTGATTTGATATAAAGCTGACTATTTCATCTAATCTTACCTAATCTCTTATATTAAAAAGAATAAAAATGTCAAATATATTGTGAAGTTCTCAATTTTAACTTTTTATGGTATGTGTTAGAATAGAAAAATATTAACAATTTAATATTAATGAGTTGGAAAGGAATCAAAGAACAAACATGGGCGCAGTGAATAGAGCACCGGCCCTGGAATCAGGAGTACCTGAGTTCAAATCTGGCCTCGGACACTTAATAATTACCTAGCTGTGTGGCCTTGGGCAAGCCACTTAACCCCATTGCCCTGCAAAAAAAAAAGAACAAACATGTATATATACAAATGCATTCATATTTTTTAAAATTAGGTAAACAAGGGGTAGCTAGGTGATGCAGTGGATAGAGCACTGGTGGTAGAACCAGGAGGATCTGAATTCAAATGCAGCCTCACAACACTTCATACTTACTAGTTATGTGACCTTGGGCAGGTCACTTAACCCTATTGTCTCACCAAAAAAAAATTAGAAAAACTATGAGAAAAAGGAAGTACTTTCACAGCAGAAATTTCTACAGTCAAACAGTTACTTCTGAGAATATCAGTATTCTATTTTATAAACAAAGCTTTTCATTTCCTTTTAAGTAAGTTTGTGTAATACATTTTTTTCCAATGGCACTACCCACTGAAAACATCTGCCCTCTGTTAATAGTTTTCCCATCTTTTAGAGGCATAGAACCAAATCACAGCAAGTTAGTTGTACTGCCAGGGAAATACTCAAATTTCTGACTTTGAATAAATTTCCCTGTTTATTTCATGGTATTTTACAGTGAATTGTAGTACATGTCACTTTTAGTGAATGTCACTGACTTTGTGGGACAATATATCTTTCCCCAAATCCATTTTAATGTGGAGAAATAGGATGAGGTAACTAGGAAGTAGGAACCTAATAACATAACATAGACATTGAGCATTCTCTCCATCTGTTGAGATGGCAATATTTGGTTAAGTTATAAAATAGTCCTAGTTATTGAAGCTTAATTTATCGAAAATGATTCTTGTCTGTTTCTAGATTATTCATCGGGATATAAAACCTGAGAATATTTTAGTATCTCAGTCTGGAATTACTAAGCTCTGTGATTTTGGTTTTGCCCGGACATTAGCAGCTCCTGGGGACATTTATACAGATTATGTGGCTACTCGTTGGTATAGAGCACCTGAATTAGTATTAAAAGATACTACTTATGGAAAGTAAGTATATTTTAATATATGTTCCACTTTACTTCCCTTCTGTATTTTCCCATAATACATTTTTTCTGATCTTCACTGTATCCTTCTACCAAGGCACACTTAATATGACCAGGACTGGGAAGCATTTCTGGGTCTTGAATTTTAAAAGAGGTCAGTCCCAAGAGGTATCAGCTTACCTCTTCTTCCATTTCCTCTTCTGAATGATTGTGGCAGGGAGAGTAGCAGTCAAGTAGCTCAGAATCTCAATAGAAGACATCAGTGCATATATTAAGCCTTCTAGTCAATTGCCCTACTGTTTGCCTACTAGTAACTCTTTCTGGCATTAAATTTTTTTTTTTAGTTTAGTTTTTTTTTTTTTGCAAGACAATGGGGTTAAGTGGCTTGCCCAAGGCCACACAGCTAGGTAATTATTAAGCATTTGAGGCCGGATTTGAACTCAGGTACTCCTGACTCCAGGGCTGGTGCTCTGCACTGCGCCACCTAGCCACCCCCTGGCATTATATTCTTGTGAAATTTGTATAAATAATTTTTTCATTACCAATTTAGAAATGAATTTTAGTAAGTGCTTAGTTATTATATTGGTTTAATAATATGACATATTTTTGAAACTATATATATATATATATATATACATATATATAAAAAAAAATATATATATATATATATTACATATATAGAGACTTACCTTTAGGTGCAGAGATCAGGATAATCCCTGATGTGAGAGACTGAGGTATCTCTTATGGAACTGTACATGCACTCTGCCCCTTGCTATTCTCTAAGAGGCTGTTTTATCCTTTGACTTCAGCTCCCCTTTCTCCTTTCCAGGAGGGATGATTTTACTTAGTAGTCCATCTCCTAGCAAACCTGATTCTCTCTTAACAGTTGATGCTTAAAAGTTTAACTCTGGTGATTCTCCAGTGCCTCTGTAAAAGAATGATCATTTGAGGCAAATGTCATCACTCTAGTATACTCACTGCTTGAGTATCTGAGACATAGCACAGAGAATTCAGCTCAATGACTCTTGATCCTTTCTAGAATGACTTCGAGAGAGCCTTCTTAGATATGGAAAACTCCCTCAAAATGTTTGAAAGTCCTGTGGTGGAAGTGGAGTTTTTTCAACAGCTAAAATGGGACAGAAATACTATGATATTGGTGAATATTCTAGTTATTGTGGTGTTATTTCAATAACCAAACAAGAACATTCTAATTAAACTAAATTTTAAAAAAGCCTGCCCTTCAACAATTAACCAAACATAGTCTCCTGTGCCTTAGTTATTGCTAATCAACCAAGCAAACATTTATTAAGCATTTAGCAACTGCCCAGCACTGCTAAAATGATATGCCTTCCTCTTAATTATTATGTAATAGAGCATCAGTACCAATTAGAAATATATATTCAAGGAATGTTTAAGGAGAAAATTCCAATTCCCAGTAGTCCCTGGCTGTTCATCTGTGAATGAGCAAACTGGAACACATTTGAGGAGATGTCTCAGGAGGATTATTTTTGTGCATGGCATTCTATAGAGATACTTTAAATTTGAGGATAAGATCGTTTTTAATGACAAATTAGCAAAAATAGCAAGAAATCACCATTTGTTTTTTAGAAATTCTGAGAACTCCTGACTTTCCATTTCACCATTAAGTAGCATGCATTATGTTTGGACTTGCAGAGTTGTACAAACTGATATTAACCTCTTTATTCCTGAATTCATTGTTTTCTGAATTCAATTGTGCTACTTCCATAGCATCACTCAGGATAAGAGAATATAGGATTATTTTATAGATGTATAAATTAATTGAGTTTTAAAATTTTTTCTCTTCAAATTATGATGCTTTAAGAAATTGCTTATTTAAAAAAACCTACACCCTGTTTCATGCTATTGGGGTCTAATGTCTGGTTCTTATCTCATATATGAGTTAAAATTAATAAATTATATATTAGAAAACATTTAGGAGGGGGTGGCTAGGTGGCGCAGTGGATAGAGCACCGACCCTGGAGTCAGGAGGACCTGAGTTCAAATGTGACCTCAGACACTTAGTAATTACCTGTGTGGCCTTGGGCAAGCCACTTAACGCCATTGCCTTGCAAAAAAACTAAAAAAAACCCAAACAAACAAAAAAAAGAAGACATTTAGGAATGACTTTCAGTAGTAATTATTATTCTATCTTTAAGTACAGAGTGAGTTATAGAACAAAATTGTTCAAATTTATCTATATCTATATCTATATCTATATCTATATATAGATTAATTCTGCCATTATTTTAATATAGACACTTATCTAATATTGAGCTGCTTACAGGATTTCCTGGGAAAATTGATTTATATCTAAATAAAGCAATGATTATATTTAAATATTAATTGGAATTTTTATATTTAAAAGATCATGTTATGATTTGATAGAAATTATAACTTTTATAACATTCATCTCTTTAGTTTAATGCTTGGCAAATATTAAAGACTGTCAGCTTGATCCTTGATAGATTAAAGATTGAAATTTTTTTCTTTTGTTGCAAGGCAACTGCTCCCAAGGTCAGTCATACAGGTAGGGAATTATTAAGTGACTGAGGCTGCATTTGAACCAAGTCTTCCTAACTCCAGGGTCAGTGCTCTATCCACTGCACCACCTAGCTGCCCCCAAGATTGTAATTTCTTAAGTGAAACTTGTTACATTCCTCCTTGAAAAATCATTTTCTCCCTTGTCTGATTTTAGACCTGTGGACATTTGGGCTTTAGGCTGCATGATCATTGAAATGGCCACTGGTAACCCCTATCTTCCTAGCAGCTCTGACTTGGATTTGCTCCATAAAATTGTGATAAAAGTAGGTAGGTATTAACTGAAATATTTTGTTACATTAAAGAAAGAAAATGAAACAAACCACATTAATTTGGTTTTCATTATATCTTTTACTGTTCAGTCCAGTTCTGCTCATAAAGAATAGCAACTGTTTTATGGTATATCAGTAAGTTATATTGTTTCACAAAGCTATTAGCAAATTTCTCCCCAGGCTTATATAGAGCATAAGCAAATTATAATGTACCAAATTCTCTACTGTTGATAATAATATGCCAGGAAAGAAACTGCTTTCCCATATGTTGCTGATTGGTACTATGAGTCTCTTTTAAATTTTAAGTAAATATTATTTAAAAATATTTTTGTTGCCCAAAGGCATTACTTTGTAGATTAGAAAGTATACACATATACATAAACATATTTATATGTATACTATATATATATATATATATATATTGCTACTAATGGAATATATACATTATTATTATTAATTCTTTCCAGAATATTGTCTCTTAATTTTAATTAGCCAAATATTGAGGATAAGGTGAGATCAGAAGTTTTCAAATAATATTTTATTTTAATGACAGCTTGAATTAAAACAAATCATTGTGTTATACAAAATTTTCTTGTTATATAGCTAAAATTAATGTCTTTCAAACTCTTTGAAATTAAAGAATTTCCTCCTTCAGTTTGTAAGAGTTCTGAAAACTATTTTAAAGACTAAATTCATACACTTTTATATATCTAAGCTCTTTTGGGGTTAAGTGACTTGCCCAAGGTCACACAGCTAGGTAATTCTTTAGTGTCTCAGGCCAGATTTGAACTCAGACTGTGCTCAGCTGCCCCCATACACTTTTATGTAAATTATTTTCATTCATGGTCTAATTATATTCTCATTCTGTAGAGATGTGTAAAATAATTATTATTTTACAGAAGATTATAGAAACTTAATTTTAATGTGTAGATATATATGTAGTACTATATACTATATATGGATGTAAATGTGTATATATGTATTATAAAGATGCATATTTATAGTAAGTGGCAGCACTACAAATTTTCAATTTTACAAAATACTATTTGATAAATTACAAATTTTGGAGGGTTACTTTTTTAAAAAATTTATTTTGAATTCCACAACCTTTTCCCCAATCTTGATCCCCCCACACCCCCCACACACACAAAAGGCATTCCTAGTATTTACGTTGTTTCCAGGGTATACATTGATCCAAGTTGAATGTGATGAGAGAGAAATCATATCCTAAAGGTCTTTGGTCTCAGTTCAAGCTTCACATTTCTTTATATACTGTTAAAATATTCTTGTTTAAGAGCAAACATAATGCCCCCTCCCCCACAAAATATAGAACCTTATGAGAAATAAAGTAAAAGAAAGAGAAACAAAAATATTTTTCAGTCTGTGTTCTTTTTTTCTCATTTTATGTTATGTTATTTATTTATTCTTATTCTGTACAAATAATGTTTTTATACATTACTAAAATATTCTTGATAAGAGTAAACATAATACCCCCTCCCCCCAAAATATAGATCCACATGAGCGACAAAGTAAAGAGGAGAGAAAAAATTAATATAATAATAATAATAGTAATAGTAGTAGTAGTAGTGGTAGGTATGGCCAGGTGGCGCAGTGGACAGAGCACCACTCCTGCAGCTAGGAGCATCCAAGCCCAAATCCAGCCCCAGACACCCAACAATCACCCAGCTGTGTGACCCCGTGAAAGCCACCCCAACCCCATTGCCCTGCAAAAACAAAAACAAAAAAAAGACCCAAAATAAAATAAAATAGTAATAAAATTAGCAGGGGCAGCCGGGTGATAGACAGAGCACTGGCCCTTGATCCAGGAGCACCCAGGTCTAAACCTGTCCTCAGACACTTCAACAATCACCCAGCTGGGCAGCCCCAGGCAGGCCACCCAGCCCCATTTGCCCTGCAACCCCCTCAAAATAATAATAATAATAAATGTGCTTCAGTCTGTGTTCCAACACCACCATCTCTGTCACAGGTGGATCACATTCTTTATGATAAGTCCATCACAAAAGTTACTTACATATTTTTCCACTATTGCTGATCGCAACTCCCTCCTTTCGTATTTCTCCACTACCATGTGCTATATTTTCTCTCTCTTTTCACTTTGTCTCTGCTGTAGGGTCGCTGAGTGGCACAGCAGACAGATACCCGGCCCTGGGGCCAAAAGGCCCCAAGCCCACATTCCACCCCTTAGGTCTAGCATCCACTGGGCCCTATGGTCCTAGACAGGCCATCCAATCCCAGCCCTTGCAAGAAGTAAAAAAGAAAATGTGTTATATCTGACCACTCTTCCCCATGGTCCATCCTCTCCTCCTTCACTCACATCTCCACCCCCTTCCCCCATCCCCCTTCTCTCCTTCTTACTCCAAATGTTTATACCCCATTAAGTATATATGCTGATTCCTCTCCTAGCCACCTCTGATGACAGCAAGGATTCCCTCATTCCCCCTCGCCTACCCCCCTTTCATATTATTGCAATAGCTCATTATAATAAAGAAAAATCTTATCATATGAGATATCTTAGCCTATTCTACCTCTCCTTTTTCTTTCTCCCATTACATTTTCCTTTTATCTATTGACTCCATTTTTATACCACATTATATCTTCAAATTCAGCTTTCTCCTATGCTTCATCTATAAAAGCTCCTTCTACCTTGTTCTATTAAATGAGAAGGTTTATATGAGTATTATCAGTATAATTTTTCTATACAGGAATACATATAGTTCATCATCATTAAATCCCTCATATTTTCCCCTTCTCCTCCACTCTCTATGCTTCACCTGAGTCCTGTATTTGAAGATCAAACCTTCTGTTCAGTTCTGGCCATTCCAACAGGAACATTTGAAAGTCTCCTTTTTCATTGAAAGTCCATCTTTTTCCCTGGAAGAGGACATTCAGTTTTGCTGGGTAGTTGATTCTTGGTTGCATTCTAAGCTCTTTTGCCTTCCACAATATTATATTCCAAGCCCTATGAGCTTTTAATGTAGTTGCTGCCAAGGCCTGTATGATCCTGACTGCAGCTCCACAGTATTTGAATTGTGTCCTTCTGGCTGCTGGTAATATTTTCTCTTTGACTTGGGAGTTCTGGAACTTGGCTGTAATATTCCTTGGGGTTGTTTTTTTTCTAGATCTCTTTCTTGGAAAAATCTGTGGATTCTTTCCATTTCTATTTTGCCCTCTGCTTCTAGGATATCAGGGCAATTTTCCTGTATTAATTCAAGGCTCTTTTCCTGATCATGACTTTCAGGTATTCTAATAATTTTTAGATTATCTTTTCTAAATCTGTTTTCCATATCAGTTATTTTTTCAGTGTTTCACATTTTCTTCTAATTTTTCATTCTTTTGGTTTTGAAGTATTGTGTCCTGATTTCTCATAAAATCAGCAGCCTCCCTCAGTTCCATTTTTTTGTCTGAAGGATTTGTTTTCCTCAGAGAGCTTTCTTATCTCTTTTTCCATCTGGCCAATTCTGCTTTTTAAAGCATTCTTCTCCTCAATAACTTTTTGAATTGTTTTATCCATTTGACCTATGCTGGTTTTTAACATGTTATTTTCTTCAGCATTTTTTGGATCTCCTTAACTAAGCTGTTGACTTCATTTTCATGTTTTTCCTGCATCTCTCTCATTTCTTTTCCCAATTTTTCTTCTGTCTCCCTCACTTGATTTTCAAAGTCTTTTTTTTTCTTTAGATTTTCCAAGGCAATGGGGTTAAGTGGCTTGTCTAAGGCCACACGGCTAGGTAATTATTAAGTGTCTGAGGTCAGATTTGAACCCAGGTACTCCTGACTCCAAGGCTAGTGCTCTATCCACTGCCCTACCTAGCCGCTCCCTCAAAGTCTTTTTTGAGCTCTGTCATAGCCTGAGCCCAATTTCTGTTTATCTTGGAGTCTTTAGATGCAGGAGCTTGTACTTCCTCATCTTCAGATTGAATGTTTTGATCCTTCTTGGGATCAGGCAAAGTATTTCTCCATGGTGTTCCTATTTTTTCTCTGCTTAATTAACATTGTGTCATTTCCTAAAGGTAATCCAGTCCGCTAGCTTCCTATTATTCACTTGTGGGCCCCAATCCTTAGCTGTCTACAGTGTCTGCAGATGCATATGTTCTGATAGACTGACTCTTTGGGCTGTCCATCCAGCTGCTTATCATAATCTGAGACATTAGGTAGTCTTTGTCTACTTTTTTTTTCCTGTGTGAATAGTTAGACCAAACTCTTGTGTGTACCTGTGGACCTCATTTAGGATGTTCTACTATATTCCAAGGCTAGATGCAGTCAGCATAAAGTCATCCACAACCAGAAACATCTGGAATATATCAATCATAGGTAATTCCTCTCTTCATTCTCAAAGAAGACATGACATCAGGAAGATGATGAATTGGATTGGGGGGTGGGGTGGTGCTGTGCTAAGTCACCAGCCTCACTTTCTCCTCCAGAGTAACCTGCATCCCAGGTCCTGATGTGAATCAGTACACCTGGAGATGGCCCTGGATGCAAGACATTCAAGGTTAAGAGACTTGCCCAAAGACACACAGTTAGTGAGTACTGATGCTGAACTCTGGTCATCCTGACTCCAAAGTCAGTGCTCTATCCATTGCATCATCTAGCTCTCCCATCTTCCATAATAGTAGCAGCATATATGATGACTGTCTCTTCGTATTATGCCAGAATGAAATTCAGGAAGTTAAATTGTTCTCTCTTTTGTGGAATTTTTAAAAGATAAAATGATATTAAAATACATGTGAGAGGGGCAGCTAGGTGGCGCAGTGGATAAAGCACTGGCTCTGGAGTCAGGAGTACCTGGGTTCAAATCTGGTCTCAGACACTTAATAATTACTTAGCTGTGTGACCTTGGGCAAGCCACTTAACCCCATGTGCCTTGCAAAAAAACCCTAAAAAGTAGATGTGAGAGAGTCTTTTAGAGAAGAGCTTTCATTTCATTTTGCTTTTCCTAGTCAAATTATTATTATTATTACTAAAAAAAGACAATGAAAAAATATCAGAAAATAAATGAAGCTCCTTACCCTATATCTACCTTTTCATTGCCATGAAATCTTTTTGAAAATAATATGGAAAGGCATAAGGTCATTTTTGGTTAAGTTATGGAAAGGAATAAGATGGTTGAAATAGATCTTATCCTTACCCTCTCACAATTGATTGATAGCAGCAAAGAATGCAAGATTCCATTGTGTTTATTATCTGTTGACTCAATTAGCTAATGATAATAAGATTAATTTGACATTTATCCATTTAATAATCACTTTATCTACCTTAGAATTTAGAGGGAATTTTGGGAAATGATTTAGATGGCCCATATCTCCCTTAATAGGAAAATTTGAATTTTTTTTCACTGAATGAAGAAGCATTCAGAATCATTCCATTGATTATTCTTTTAGCATATAACATTTGCAGTATCTACAGCTATGGATTTTGATTATAAGGATTTGGAGAAGAGAAGTATCTTTAACCTGGTCCTTTTGTTCTCTTCTTTTATGATCCATGAATCTCAGGGTTTTCTTAACACCTAACTAGAGTCCACCTCTTTCTCCTCTCTCCTCATGCCTTCCTGAGTCATTGCCCAGGTAGAGTCCTTTTGTAAAATCAGAGCAGTAGAGATACAAAACATTGGGAAGTGTTCTGTATATTCTATCATCTATGCTAAATGTGTTTTTTTTTCCTTACCTTTCTTTAGCTATAGAATCATAAAATCTTAAAGTTGGAAGAGACCTTAGCAATCATCTAGTCCAAACTCCTCAGGTTATAAATAAGTAAAATGAGGCCCAGACAGGTGAAGTGAATTACCCAAAGTTAAGTGTTAGCTAGTTAGTGGCAGAAATGAGACTTGAACTAGAATCCAATTTTAATCCTCTATCTAGTCTTTCTACTACATCAGACTACAGTCTCATTCCCTTATTGAATCTACTTAAAGTTGCAAAATTATAGTCAGATTTAAACTTTTATGAATGTGGCTTCAGGCTAGCTTATTGAAAAAAATGTAACAGTTTAGATATCCAGATAGAAATACTTCCCAAGTTTTAATGATTAGATAAATTTAATTTCTTGTGGTATCAGATCTACTGCCTCCTCTTTTCTGAGAAGGAAGGGAACTTGATAGTTTTACCTAACTAGGATCCACCTCTTTCTCCTCTCTCCTCCTATAACCAATTGACTAATTAATTAGAAATTCTGGGACATTTGTGCAATAAATTGTTATTTCTTTGTCCATTTCTAAACATGAAAAAAATATATATATATAAGCCTCATTGTCTTATGTCTATAATTCTAATTCTTATTTTATTTTATTTTTTTTAGATTTTTTTTTCAAAGCAATGGGGTTAAGTGGCTTGCCCAAGGCCACACAACTAGGTAATTATTAAGTGTCTGGGGCCAGATGTGAACTCAGGTACTCCTGACTCCAAGGCAGGTGCTCTGCACCACTTAGATGCCCCTAATTCTTGCTTTATATGCAAAATAGCATTTGATTATTTAGTTAATTTGACTGTAAGCTGCTTCCTCACTTCTAAGGTTTTTTTTTCTTCTTTCAGGCAATTTGACACCTCACTTGCAGAATGTTTTTTCTAAGAGTCCCATATTTGCTGGGGTAGTTCTTCCTCAAGTTCAGCACCCTAAAAATGCAAGAAAAAAGTATCCAAAGCTAAGTGGATTACTGGCAGACATAGTCCATGTATGTTAGAAGAGAACAAGGACTTATTTCCCAGAACTGTTTGTAAATTTTAATAGCTTTTAGAAAATGCTACTTTAATATAACTTGAAGCTTACTAATAAGTGTTATTAGAAAAAATTAGTATATCTTTACAAATATGTATCTTAGATATGGAAGAGGCATTATCTTTTATAGAGTTTATTGGAATGAGTTTTAGAAATCATCTAATCTAATTTCTCCCCTTAGAGATAGAGCAGGGACTTTTATTAAGTCCCCTGATATTCAACTCAACTCAGAACTACTTCCCCTGCACCGTGATGTCTCGTTATATTTAGAGCAAATCTATAAAGCAAAGGATAAACGGGTCATCCAATCTACTGGGGAGGAAGGACTTCTGAGAACTTTCAGTGTCTAGAATCTCCTCTAGAACAAACTGGATACTCCATATCTCATGTTTCTAGCTTCAAGTGGTCTATGTTAACTGTGTTTGATGCTTTAATGTCCTATTGTATCCCTGTGATATTGGCATGTAGAAATACAATGGTGTCAAGTTTTTAACTTGAAATAAATTTAATTAAAAACATAATATATCCCTTTAAAAAAGTGGTTATTTTGAACTTCAATGGTATTGTTGAATTTCTATTTATCCCCCAAAACTGAAATGTAAAGTACAATTTAGAAGAGTTAGTAAACTTTGTAATAAAAGGCACCTTTTCAGAAATTACTTGATTGACTGCTGAAAAATACTATTGCCTTTAAGGTTATAGATACCAGAATGTCTTATTCTGTTTTCTTAATTTACTGTATTATTTTATTCAGATATAATATCTGATTTATCTGATGTTTAGAAGAGTCTGGATTAGACTGGCATTTTTCATTTTTCCTTTTAAAACTTTACCAATGGATCTCTATCCCCACTTACATAATTTTAGCTAGTGACAGTTTTAAGAATATAAGGATATTTGCATCATATACTCGGTAATAGTTTTTTAACTCCATTTTATGATTCAGTTAAAGCCTAGCTAGACATTTTGAAGTGAAGAGTAAAATATTACATGATCTATAATTTTAAAAGAATTTTGAAATGTAAATTATTTAGGAATATTAAATTTTGTCCCATTTTTATTATTTTGGATTATAAAATATTTTCATTTATAATTACAATTGATCTTTTATTATTTAAAATTTTGTGATGTCATATGTTATCCAAACACCTTTTTTGTTCCTTCTGTTGTCCATCTTTTGGACTATTTCTTTGATCAGTGCTATTTCTCCTAAGAATAAAGAAGAGTAGGACTGCTCTTCTAAAGACTATGTGGAAGAGGCTGAAGCCTTAATTAAAGTGAAATTGTAGGGTACTATACTGGCTAAGAGGAAATATTTGGGTTGCCATATAATTAATTTTTTGTTGCAGTTTTCTCAACTATAAAGTAGAACTGTCAGTATCTGCTCTACTTGTGTAAAGAGTTATACTAATCACATAATAAACAACCAGTACCATGGAAGAAGCCCTGGATTTAGATTTAGGTTTGAACCCTGACTACTATTTACTGCATATATATTCTTGGGCAAGTTCCATCTCTCTTGTCTTCAGTTCCTTCATCTATAAAATGAAGGGTTGAACTAGATGATCTCTAAAGCCCTTTTCAGCTCTAAATTCTATAGTTCTATGACAGTCTTTTGCATTTCTAAGGTATTTTATAATTATCAACCAGCTTTCATATATATATAAAATCTCATTATATTTGAATTACAGCAACTTTGTGAGATAAGAATTTTAAACCCATTTTATTATGAGGAATTGAATCTCACACTTTAAATTGTCTTGTCTACAACAACACAACTATGTATTTGTGGAGTTATGACTTAAATTCAGGTTTTCTAGCTTTCAATCAAATGTTCTTTCCACTACAACTCAAGATTGAAAATTTGTTGCATATAATATTTTTAATCTAGATCATTTTAACCAAAACCAGTATTTAGTCCACAGTCTTTTTATTAGAATTCTTCTTATTTTTCTCTGAGTGATCATAACAGTATCATCAGTGTTTTGTGATACTGTGTTAGTAATTGTAATAATAGGCTTACTTAATGTAAATTAGGTAAATTGGCAGGAATATGGAGGGGGAGAAAAGGATTCAAACTCCTAAATTATTGAGTCTTAATTTTATGTTTTTAATGTCTCAGACCTGGCCAACCCCTCTTTTTCTCATATGTTAAAAAAAGGAGCTAATGTTTATTGTGTTCTGTAAAGAAATTTGTAAAGTAGTTTTAATTTTATTATTTTCAAGGCTTGTTTACAAATTGATCCAGCTCAAAGGGTGTCATCTACAGATCTTCTGAACCATGACTATTTTACTAGAGATGGATTCATTGAAAGGTAAGCATTTAAAAGGTTTTTAAAAAATACTTACATTAAATTTTTTATATTCTAAGAGTTGACAGATTTCTTTAGGGTCTTGTATCTTTGAAAATATTTAATGTACATAGCTTTGGATAGTAATGTATGTTAAAAAAGAAAATGAATAAAGTTAGTCCATATGTTTAACCTTTAGAAATCACAGACTAGTGGTAGTCACTTGGATCAAACTACAGGAATTTTTGTCTTTAGTCCCATTGGGGAATACAGATTTATTTTCCAAAACTGATTGATCAAGGACATTTATATTACCAAAGCACAGTGATGGTTCCTCCTACGCCCTTCTATAGCACTTAAAATACTGTGCAATAAATATAGCACCTCATCATTGCATTACAAGATCATAGTTTTAAAACTTAAAGGGATCTTAAAGATCATTTATTCTAATCTTTTAACTTTAAAAGATGAGGCACCTGAGACCTATAGACAGGAAGTGGTTTAGTCAAGGCTACCTAAGTAGTATGGTACAGAGCTGAGATTTTAATCTAAGTATTTGGTTGGGAGGTACAATAGATAAGAATGCTAGATTTGGAGTTCAGAAAACCTGAATTAAAACCCAGCCTCAAACACTTAGTAGCTTATGATGCTGGCATATTCCCTCTGTTTGCTTCATTTTCCTCAGCTATAAAATAGGGGTTGAAATAACTACTACTCTACAGGATTGTCATGAGTGTCAAATGAGACAAAATTTGTAAAGTGGTTAACAGTGCCTGTCACATAAGTGCTTGTTCCTTTGTCCCCTTGATCTCTGAAATAAGGACACCAGTGGTCTCTAAATCTCAGATCCTACAACTAATTTATTCTGTAACTATTTTGTATATGTTAATTTTATTTCCCCCTACTATATTCATTTGTTCATTCATGAATAAACATTTAGCAATTCCACACTGTATGCTGAATACTGCTAGGTACTAGTCCAGGGAAACTTAGAATATAGATAAAACATGGTCTTTGCCCTTATGAAGCCTGTAGAATCAGAGCTGGGGTGGGGGGGAAGGAGGGGAGGAAGGAAGAAAACAAATATGCCAGACACTATGCTAATAACAAAATGCTAAATGTAGTTAACAATAAATATTAGCTGATTTAATCTTCCAAGACCACAAACAGCTAGCCTTATATAAAATATCACAGTTAAGTGCTATGAAGTCTGAAAAAAAGATCATTACCATGGAAGTGGGACTCATGGAAAAGGAGTGTCTTGAGTGAAATTAAACAAAAAGGTAAAACCAAAGCATGTTTCTCTGAATAAAATAACATTGTATTAACAGAGGCATGCCTGCCAATCAGTGAGTCTAAAGCCTGCCTTGATTAGCCAAAAGACAAAGAATTGAAGATGTAACTCATTTTTATTTTTTATTTTTTTTTGTAACTCATTTTTATAAGCATAGAACAAAGAACAAAACAGAGTAGGTGAGGAAATCATAGCATTGGTGTTAGGGTTGGCAACATCATGGAGTAAGGGATCATGATTGGTTATATTAAAGAAAGCTGACATAAACGCACATGGATTGGGGTCAGTCCTCTCTCTCTCTCTTGAAGGGAATGTTCTGTAAATCTATGAGAACCAGCTTCATCCTTAGGTCACCGACTGTGGACTAGGAGTAACAGACTCATGGGTACCTGGAAATGAGATAAGATTACCTTTAATTGCTAAAGATGTGGTTCAGGTGTCATGTGGTCAGCTTGTCTGCCCTCAGACATAGTACACAGATATCATGGCATTGCTCAGGAGTAGGAGATAAAAAACAAGCTTTCTTGTCAAAAAGTGATTTGTAAGTAGTGCTGGAATAAAAATTCCTTTAGAGTTAGGGTATTTTGAAGCCAGCCAAGATGGTAGAGAGAAGGCAGGCACAATGCTAAAGTCTCCTGATCTCTTCCCCATCTATCACATGAAACAAACCTCTTAAAAGAAATCCGACCCACAAAACCCAGAAAGAAAAGCCAGGAGAAAGAACATCTACCTCAGGATTTGTCTCCTGCAGCAGCTTTGACCAAATTCGGGCGGGTGAGTCTGGGCTCAGAGGGAGGATCAGCCCCGGATCAGCCAGATTAACAGCTGAATTGGAACTGGGAGTCTGAGGGCCAGAGAGACGGACCTGCTGGATCAGCGGTGGGGCTGGACTAAAGGGGCTTGGGTCTGTGGGGAAGCAGAGGCGCTGGTGTTGGTGCTGTCCCCCTGGAGTTTAGGAACCAGGCTGGGGGGAGAGTTCTGGTGCAGGAGAGCTGCGGACACCATTACTGTGCTTCTCGGGTCTGAGAAACTTTGAGTCCATGCCTCCATTGCACAGAGGCCTCTTCCCAAACAAACAAATGCAAACTACTTCTGCCTCAGGCCCAAGTGTGTGAGCAGAAGAACCAGCCCAGCTGAGGAATGACCTCAGGCCAGGGTAAAGCCCACCATTGATTGAAGGCAAAAGAATTCAATAGCTCCAACTCCTCCCTTCAAGCAAAAGGAGAAGGCTTCTCAACTAAGGTCACAGACACTACAGAGAAAGCAACCAGCACCTCCTACTGGCCAGCCAGAGAAACTGCACTCAATAAAGCCTTTAGCGATCCCAAGCCCAGGTGAACCAGCCCCCCCCCCAACTCAAGGTCTTAGCATAATGAAGAATGGTCAGTGGAAAGGTGGATCCATAGAAAAATTCCTGGAAGGGAAAGACCCCAACTCAAAGAGACCTGGAACCTCTGAAGAGAATACAATCTGGTCTCCAACACAGAAAGACTTCCTTGAAGAAATAAGGAAGGAATTTAAAAATTTGGGAGAGACAATTAATACCTTGCAACAAGAAAACAAAACCTTAGAAAGTACAATTGGACAAACACAAAAGGAGAATAAATCTCTCGGATCATCAATTGGACAATTACAAAATGAGAATAATTCTCTCAGATCCTCAAATGAGCAAATGAAAAAGAAATTAATTCTCTCAAAACTTCAATTGGTCAAATGGAAAGTTCTTTCAAAAGTAGAATTGACAAGTTGGAAAAGGAGTTGCAAAAGGTTAATGAAGAAAACTCCTCCCTGCAAAAAAGAATGGAGTCTACAGAAACTAATGACTCCGTGAGACAGCAAGAGTCAGTTAAACAAAATCAAAAAACAAAAAATAGAAGCAAATATAAAATACCTCATCAACAAAACCACTGACCTCAAGAATAGATCGAGGAGGGGCAACCTGAAAATTATAGGACTTCCTGAAAACATTGAAGAGAAAAAAAGCCTGGACTTAATATTACAGGATCTAGTGATGGAAAACTGCCCTGATATCATGGAATCGGAGGGCAAAGTAATTATTGAAAGAGTACATCAATCCCACCAGAAAAAGATCCTGAAATGAAAACACCAAGAAATGTTGTGGCCAAACTCCAGAACTATCAGATAAAAGAGAAAATCCTGCAAGCAGCCAGAAAGAAACAATTTAAATATCAAGGAGCCACAGTAAGGATCACGCAGGACCTCGCTGCATTAACTTTAAGGGATCGAAGGGCCTGAAACGAGATATTTTGAAGAGCACGAGAGCTTGGAATGTAGCCAAGAATCTATTTTCCTGCAAAGCTGAGCCTTCTCTTCCAGGGAAAAAGATGGACATTTAACAAAATGGAAGAATTCCAAAAATTTCTGATGAAAAGACCAGAGCTAAACAGAAAATTTGGACATCAAACAGGAGGTTCAAGAGACACATGAAAAGGTAAAAAAAAAAGGGGGGGGTAAAAGGAAAAAAATGCAATCCAGTTGAAACTGGCTATATCCCAGCATGGGGGCAGGGGAAGATTCTCATAAATATCGAGAAATGTAACTCTAACAGAGCGAATACACCTAGCCAGAAATGATGGACATTCATGACCTATCCATGAGAAGGGGGAAAAATACAAACAGAGGGATGATAGCACGGAGGGCAATAAAGAATTAATAATTATAACCTTGAATGTGAATGGGATGAACTCTCCCTTAAAATGTAAGCAAATAGCAGAGTGGATTAAAAACCAGAATCCTACAATATGCTGCTTACAAGAAACTCATTTGAAGCAGAGAGATACATATAGAGTAAAGGTAAAAGGTTGGAGCAAAATATATTTTGCTTCAGCTGAAGTAAAAAAAGCAGGGCTAGCAATCCTTATCTCAGATAAAGCAGCAGCAAAAATATATTAATAGAGATAAGGAAAGAAACTTTATCCTCCTAAAAGGTACCATAGACAATAAAGTCATTTCAATATTGAATATATATACACCCAGTGGGACAGCACCCAAATTCTTAGAGGAGAAGCTGAAAGAACTACAGGAAAACATAGACAGCAAAACTCTACTAGTGGGAGACCTCAACCTCCCACTATCAGATCTAAATAAATGGAATCATAAAACAAACAAGAAAGAAATTAGGGAGGTAAATAGATTGTTAGAAAAATTAGATATGGTAGACTTGTGGAGGAAACTGAATAGGGATAGAAAGGAATATACCTTTTTCTCTGCAGTACGTGGAACTTATACAAAAATTGACCATGTACTAGGACATAAAAACCTAATGATCAACTGCAGAAAGGCAGAAATAGTACATCTTTCTCAGATCACAATGCAATAAAAGTCATATGCAATACTGGGCCAAGGAGATATAGACCCAGAGCAAATTGGAAACTGAATAACCACATTTTAAAAAATGAGTGGACAAAAAAACAAATTATAGAAAGAATTAACCATTATCCTACATAATGATAATAATGAAACAACATACCAAAACCTATGGGATTCATTCAAAGAAACTCTCAGGGGATATATTATAGCTCTAAATGCTTATATGAATAAATTGGAGAAAGAGGAAATCAATGAACTAAACTTGCAACTAAAAAAATTAGAGAACAAATCAAAAATCCCCAATCAAATACCAAATTAGAAATTCTAAAAATGAAAGGAGAAATTAATAAAATCAAAAGCAAAAAATCTATTGAATTAATAAATAAAACCAAAAGTTTGTGTTATGAAAAAACCAATAAAATTGATAAACCTCTGGTCAATTTGATTAAAAAAAAAAGAAGAAAACCAAATTGCTAGTATTGTAAATGAAAAAGGTGAACTCACCACCAGTGAGGAGGAAATTAAAGTAATAATTTGAAATTATTTTGTCCAACTCTATGCCAATAAATTTGATAATCTAAGTGAAATGGATGAATATTTACAAAAATATAAGTTGCCCAGGTTAAATGAAGAAGAGATTAAATACCTAAACAACCCTATCTCAGAAAAAGAAATTCAACAAGCCATTATTGAATTCCCTAAAAAAAATATCTCCAGGGCCTGATGGATTCACAAGTGAATTCTACAAACATTTATGGAACAATTGGTTCCAATCCTATATAAACTCTTTGGAAAAATAGGGAAAGATGGAACTCTGCCTAACTCTTTCTATGAAACCAATATGGTACTGTACCTAAACCGGGAAGAGTTAAACAGAGAAAGAAAATTATGGACCTATTTCCCTGATGAATATAGATGCAAAAATCCTAAATAAAATCTTAGCAAAATGATTACAACAAGTCATCACTAGGATAATACATTATTATTAAGTAGGATTTATTCCAGGAATGCAGGGTTGGTTCAATATTAGGAAAACTATTAGTATACTCAATTATATCAACAACAAACCTATCAGAAATCATATGATCATATCAATAGATGCCGAAAAAGCTTTTGACAAAATACAGCATCCATTCCTATTAAAAACACTAGAGAGTATAGGAATAAATGGACTGTTCCTTAAAATAATTAGCAGTATCTATCTGAAACCATCAACAAGCATTATATTCAATGGGGAGAGGCTAGAGGCATTCCTAGTAAGTTCAGGGTCAAACAAGGGTGCCCATTATCACCACTACTATTCAATATTGTATTAGAAATGTTAGCATCTGCAATTAGAGAAGAAAAAGAAATTGAAGGAATTAGAATTGGGAAGGAAGAGACAGAACTCTTACTCTTTGCAGATGACATGATGGTCTACCTAGAGAATCCCAAGAAATCATCCAAAGAACTACTGGAAACAATTAGCAATTTTAGCAAAGTTGCAGGTTATAACATAAACCCTCATAAATCCTCAACTTTTCTATATATGTCTAGCAAGAAACAGCAGAAAGAGCTAGAAAGAGAAATCCCATTCAAAGTAACTTCAAACAATATAAAATATTTGGGAGTCTATTTGCCAAGACAGATTCAGAATCTTTTTGAAAACAATTATAAAACACTTCTCACACAAATTAAATCAGATTTAAATAACTGGGCAAATATCAACTGCTCATGGATAGGTAGAGCTAATATAATAAAATGACAATTCTACCAAAATTAAATTATCTGTTTAGTGCCCTACCAATCAAAATTCCAAAAAATTAATGAGTTAGAAAAAATTGTAAGTAAATTCATATGGAGAAATAAAAAGTCAAGAAATGCCAGGAGCTTAATGCAAAAAAGTGCAAAAGAAGGTGGCTTAGCCCTACCCGATCTAAAATTATATTATAAAGCATCAGTCATCAAAACTGTTTGGTACTGGCTAAGAAATAGAGTGGTGGACCAGTGGAATAGACTAGGTGAAAAAGCAGGAGATGATTATAGTAATCTGCTGTTTGATAAACCCAAAGAGTCCGGCCATTGGGATAAAAAACTCCCTCTTTGATAAAAATTGCTGGGATAATTGGAAGTTAATATGGAAGAAACTTAGATTAGACCAACACCTCACACCCTTTACCAAGATAAGATCCAAATGATTACAGGACATAGACATAAAAAAACAATAACAATACTATAAGCAAATTAGAAGATCAAGGACTAGTCTACCTGTCAGATCTATGGAAAGGGGAGCAGTTTATGACTAAGGAAGAGTTGGAGAACATCACCAAAAACCAATTAGATGATTTCAATTACATTAAATTAAAAAGCTTTTGCACAGATAAAACCAATGTAACCAAGATCAAAAGAAATGTAGTAAATTGGGCAACAATCTTTACAACTAATGATTCTGACAAAGGACTCATTTCTAAATTATACAGAGAACTGAGTCATATTTTTAAAACAAAAAGCCATTCCCCAATTGACAAATGGTCAAAGGATATGCAAAGGCAATTTATAGATGAGATCAAAGTAATCCATAGCCATATGAAAAAATGCTCTAAATCATTAATTATTAGAGAAATGCAAATTAAAGCTTCTCTGAGGTACCACCTCACACCTCTCAGATTGGCCAGTATGACCAGGAAGGACAATGATCTTTGTTGGAAGGAATGTGGGAAATCTGGGACACTATTACACTGTTGGTGGAGCTGTGAACTCATCCAACCCTTCTGGAGAGCTATTTGGAACTATGCCCAAAGGGCAACAAAAATGTGCATGCCCTTTGACCCAGCAATACCACTACTGGGTATATACCCTGAAGAGATGAGGAAAAAGGGTAAAAACATTACTTGTACAAAAGTATTTATAGCAGCCCTGTTTGTGGTGGCAAAGAATTGAAAATCCAGTAAATGTCCTTCAATTGGGGAATGGTTTAGCAAACTGTGGTATATGTATGTCATAGAACACTATTTTATTAGAAACCAGGAGGGATGGGATTTCAGGGAAACCTGGAAGGATTTGCATGAACTGATGCTGAGTGAGATGAGCAGAACCAGAAAAACACTGTACACCCTAACAGCAACATGGGAGTGATGTTCAACCTTGAAGGATTTGCTCATTCCATCAGTGCAACAATCGGGAACAATTTTGGGCTGTCTGCAAAGGAGAGTGCCATCTGTATCCAGATAAGGAGCTGTGGAGTTTGAACAAAGTACAAGGACTATTCCCTTTAATTTAGGAAAAAAAACAGATATCTTATTGTCTGATCTTGTTACCTCTTAGACTTTTCTTTAAGGATATGATTTCTCTCTCATCACACCCAATTTGGGTCAAGCTACAACATGGAAACAAATTAAAGACTGACAGAGTGCTTTCTGTGGGGGGGTGGGGGGAGGGAAGCAAGTTTGGGGGAAAATTGTAAAACTCAAATAATATCTTTCATAAAAATAAATTTTAAAAAGAGTTAGGGTATTTTATGAGAATATTGAACCTATTAAACTTGGCTCAGTGTTTTTCTTTAAGCAACAGTGATTGTGGAAAAGTTTAAGCTTTTGCATCTAATGAGAGAGAGAGAGATAGAGACAGAGAGAGGAGAGAAGAGAGAGACTAAACTGTTGAACTCCTGGGCTTTTACACTCAAAAGACAGAGAAAAGGAAATAGGTTAGTGTATATAATACATAATAGAGTTATAGAATAGAATATAAAATAGAGTCAGTACCTTCACAGGAGGTAACATTTGAGTTGAACTTTAAAAGAAATGTAGGGATTCAACAGGTGAAAATGGGTGAAAGACCATCCTAGGATAAATAGAAGAAAAAGCAAAGGCAAGGAAGCCAGAAAAACAGAGAATATATTTATGGAGCAGAGAGTAGTTCAGTTTGACTGAGAAAAGAATTTGTAGGGATTATGAGAGTGCTGAAAATGTAGGGTTAGTTAAATTGTGAGGAACAGAAAAAGGAAGTTTTTAATTTACTGAATTTATTCTGATATTAACTAATTGAGATAATGCTACTCTAATAACTATTAATGGCTTGACTACTTGGCATTATTGTTTTGTTTTTAAGTTATTTTGGTTTTTGTTATGGACATAATAAAATATAAATATTTTGATTTACAAAAATGAATAAACAGTGAATTTTAATACTTTCAAAAACATATGTAACAGAAGTTCACAGCTTCATACACTTCATATAATACCTTTTAAAAGGTATAACAGAATTATACTTTTTTGTGTGTCATCTTAATTCCTTTTTGCTTTCTTCTATGTAAATATAGTGTTTTATTGATTACATTTTATGTAGTTAAAATTATCTCATCATATTTGAATTAGAACAACTTTGTGAGATAAGAATTTTAAACTCATTTTATGTATGAGGAATTGAATTTCACAGACTTTAAATTGTCTTGTAGTAGTTGATGCTTTTCCTTCTTATTTCTGTCACCACCTATTGACACTCCTTACCTCAGGCAGAACCACACAGGTCAGATAATAAATTAGTATAAGTAAGTTAAATTAACTCATTGGCTGGCAATATAGGAAAATGTATGTTTCATTTTGCACTTCTAGTCCATCTTCCTGCCAAAAGGGAGAAGGCATATTTCGTAATTAGTCTTCTAAAGTCATATTTGTCACTGCTCAAAGTTCTGAAGTTTTTCAGAGGTTTTTTCCATTTACATTTTTGTGATCCTTTTGTAAGTTACTTTTTTGATGATTCTCATTTCTTTTTGCATCAATTCATATAAATCTTCCCAAGTTTCTCTGAACCCATCCCTTTCATAATTTCTTGTGATATATTATTTTTTTCTTAAATCAAGCAATTTAAATTTTAGTTGTAGTTGTAGTTAAACTAAGTTTTAGTTTTAGTTTAACTAAGTTTTAGTTAAATTTTTGAATGAATATCTGCCTTCTCTTCCTCCTGCCCTTTCCCTCCCAGTTGAGAAGACAAGACAAATAAAGTCCCCTGCTATCAACATGTATAGTTATTCAAAACAAATTCCCACATTAGCCATATTTTTTTTTTAAATCTCCTTCTGAACTCTGAATCCATCCTATCTCTATCAGGAAGTTATTAAACTGTTTCATATTGAATCCTGTAGAATCATGATTTATTATTGTGTTAGAGTTCCTAGTACTTTAATATTCCATCACATTCTATACATATGAAAGTATATAACTTATTGCAATAATATTTAATTACATACACATACTGCAATTTGTTCGACCAATTCCCAATTGATGGGTACCCACTTTGTTTCCAATTCTTTGTTGAAATAAAAAGTTGCTGCTGTAAATATTTTTATACATATGGATCCATTCTTTCTGTCATTGACCTTGTTATCACTGGGTCAAACAAAATGTAGTTTAGCATCTTTTTGGATATAATTCCAATTTGTTTTCCTTAGTGATTAGATAAATACACAGCTCCACCTACCACATATTAATGTGCCTATCTCTCTGTAGTTCATTTAACATTAGCAATTTTCTTTTTTACCAATCTGAAAAATGAGAAAAAAATACCAGTTATTTTTAATTCTTATTTCTCTTATGTCATTTGGATCATTTTTTCATATAGTCATTGGTAACTTGCCTTATACTATTGAGAACTGCCTGTTCATTTCCTTTGGCATTTGTTCATATGTGTTTTTATTAGTTCTCTGCCTCTATATCGTTGTCAGAGAAATTTGCTGCAAGATTTTTTTCCCCATTTTCATTTTTTCCTTCAAATTCAATATTGACTTTGTTGTATAAAAACTTTAAAATTTTTGAAACAAAATTGGTCAATAATTCTTTTGCTATACATAGTTGTGAATGGTGTATCATTTCCTGCTCCTCTTAATTTATATAGCTGATATAGTAAATAGTGTAAAATGTTAGCCTAAAGCTAATTTCTGCCAGAAAACTGTTTTCCAGTTTTTGTAGCATATTTTTCTTTTTCACTTAATCAGTGATCCTACTGATGACTTTTTCTAATTTTTAACCAATAAGAAATAGTTTTGAAGATTACAAACTAATAATAAAGTTTGAGATCTGGTACTGCTAGATAACCTTTAATCATAAATTTTAAAATTTTGTCCTTGAAGTTTTGTTCTTCCAGATTAATTTTACCACTATTTTATCTAGTTCTCACAAATATTACTAGTTCAGCATGATACTAAATCTGTCAGGTGATTTAGATAGTATTCTTATTTTTTTATGTTGGCAAGATCTAATTATGGAAATCAATCTTTCTCCAGTTTTCTGTGTCTTACTCTATTTTTGTAAAGACTAAAATGTTGTATTTTTATTTATTTAAGTACAAAATATGTCTTGGTAAATTGACTCCACATATTAGTTATTGAAATTAGCTTTCAACAGAACCAGAAAAACACTACACCCTAACAGCAACATGGGGGCGATGGTCAACCTTGATGGACTTGCTAGTTCCATCAGTGCAACAATAAGGGACAATTTGGGCCTCTCTGCAATGGAGAATATCATCTGTATCCAGAGAAAGGACTGTGGAGTCTGAAAAAAGACAAAAGACTATTACCTTTAATTGATAAAAAAAAAAAAACAAACCTGATATCTTATTGTCTGATCTTGCTATCTCTTATACTTTATGCTTCTTCCTTAAGGATATGATTTCTCTTTCATCACATTCAATTTGGATCAGTGTATACCATGGAAACAATATAAAGACTGACAAATTGCCTTCGGGGGGGGGGGGGGGGGAGTAAGATCCAAGGAAAAATTGTAAAACTCAAAATAGATAAAATCTTTATAAAAAAAGAAATTAGCTTTCTTCTCTATATCCTCCAACTGAATTTTGTTAATGGCATTAAGGGTGATGATTTGGGGGTAGTTTATTTTATAACCAGACACATTCCTAATGTTATCATTTCAGTTAATTTTTAGTTGAATCTCTAGGATTTTTTAAGTAAATCGTCATATTGTTATTATCTTCCTTGTCCTTTTACAGCACGTAGAGTAAGCTATACAATAGCACCCTATATATTGTCTCTCTCTCTCTCTCTCTCTCTCTCTCTCTCTCTCTCTCTCTCTCTCTCTCTCTCTCTCTCTCTCGTATCAGGTAACCTTGTTTCTCCCCCTTCAACTCCTGAAGATTTTCGAACAGAGAAGGAACATGACTAGACTTATATAGAAGGAATATTCCCCCAGCACTGACAGAAAGGATAGATTAGGGTGTGAAGAGGATGAAGGCAGGAAGATATTGCAAAACTGCCGGTGATAATGAGGGCCTGTTTTAGGGTAGTAACAATGGGAATAAAGGGAAATTGGGATATGAGAGATCTTTCTGAGAAGGAATCAACACTTGGTAATTGATTGTACATGAGAGGTCAGGGAAAAGTAAAAATGGACCTAAAAGTTTCAAACATGAAAGATTAGATGAATGGTGATGCCATTCCCCAAAAAATATTTAAAAGAGAAGTAGGTTTAGGAGATACAATTATAAGTTTGTTTTATCTTATAAACATTTGAAGATAAGGATCTGGAGTTCAGGATCTGTGACAGGGCATGAAATATGAATTCGAGCACAGAATTGATAATGTAATCTGTAGAAATAAATGAGATCGTAGAGGAAAGAGTGTACAGAGAAGGGTAAAATCCATAACATGGGGACATACCTACTCTGAAGGGATGGCAATAGAACCTGAAGCCAATAAAGGAGACAGGAAGAGTATCAGTTAGCATTTATTAAGCCATGCAAGGCACTGTGCTATGTGCTAAAGATAAAAAGAAAGGCAAAAAGACAGTCCCTGCTCTCAAGGTCACAGTCTAATGGGAGACAACATGCAAACAACCACATATAACTAAGATATCTACAAGATAAATTGGGAGATCATAATAGAGAAGGCACTAAGATTGAGGAGGACTGGAAAAGTCTTCTTACAAAAGGTGAGACTTGAAGAAAACTAGGGAAACTAAGAGGCAAAAATAAGGAAAGGAGAGTGTTCCAGATGTTTGTGTATATGGCGGGGGGCAACCAAGGAAAATGCTCAAAACTGGGGGATGGTGGGGTTGTGGAAGGAATAGCAATGAGACTGTTGCTGAATGGTAAAGCATTATGAGTAAGAAGATTAAAAAAAAAGGAAGAGACCAGGCTTTTAAAGTCAGAAGATTTTCTGTTTAATACTGAATGTAATAGAGAGCCACTTGAATTTATTGAGGAAGTGGTGATATGGTCAGAATGAAATTTTAGGAGAATCAATATGATAGCTCGGTGAAGGTTACATTGGAGTGGGGAGAAAATTGAGTCATGAAGGCCAATAGGCTTCAGTAGTCTAGGCATGAAGTGATGAAGACCTGCACCAGGCTGATGGCAGTATCAAAGAAGAAAAAAGGGGTATATATGAGAAATGTTGTGAAGGTAGAAATGACAGAACTTGACAATTAATGGGGAGTAGGAGACAGTAAGGAATTAAGAGTGACTGAAGCCTCGGTTGCCAGTCTGAGTTGTTAGTGGTTATAGGGGGTGGGGGGAATAATGAATTTCATATTGTTTACTATGTCTGTGGAATATCATTTCAAGATGTTTAATAGGCCATTGAAGATATAAGACTAGGGTCAGGAGAGAGGTTAGGGCCAGACAAAGTAGATCTGAGAGTCATTTGTTTAGAGGTGATGATTGAATCTATAGGAGATAATGAGTTAACCAAATTAAATAGTATAAAGGGGAGAAGAAGAGGGTCCAAGACAGAGAACTGAGGAACACCCACGAGTAGTGGGCATGATATGCATGAAGATCCAGCAAAAGAGAGAAAAGATAGGAGAAGAACCAGGAGAAAGCCTTGTCATGAAAACTAGAGAGAAGTGAGTATCAATGAGAAGAGGGTGATTGATATTATCAAAGGTACAGAAGGTTCAAGAAGAATGAGGTTTGAAAGAAAAGCCATTAGATTTCACATTTAAGAGATAATTAGGAGGGGCAGAAGAGGGAATATGGCAGCTGCTGGACCTCAGAGATTGTGGAGTGCAGAACAGCTGTGCAATGAGACGCTTCCCAAGAAGGACGGCATCAAGTTTCTGCAGGACATCAGCTCAGATTTGTTTCTTGCAGTTCTGCAAGTTACTAGGAAACATAAAAAGTGTCCAAGACAGCAAACAAGGATCATTTAGTCACAGCCTACAGACTCCTTTTTGAAAGTAAGCATTTCAAAGGTACTGAGTGTTGCGAAAGTGACAGAGCAGGTGAAAAGTGTGAAGCTTGATGAAGAGAAATCCAAAGAAGTCAAATCTGAAGAATCTTTGGATGAGGGTCTACCAGAATATACAAAATCTATTCTTAAGAAGGGAGATAAACTAATTTTCCCAAAAAAGGAGATGTTGTTCATTGCTGGTACACAGAAACATAACAGTTTTTGATAACAAATGTTAAAACTAATGCTAAGAAGAAAAAGAATGCAAAGCTTCCTAAATTTTAAAGTTGGAGTGGGTAAAGTTATCAGAGGATGGGATGAAGCACTCTTTAACAATGAGCAAAGGAGAAAAGGCTTGTTTGGAGATTGAACCTGAAAAGGCTTATGGCAAGAAAGGTCATACTGATGCAAAAATTCCACCATATGCAAAACTCATTTTTGAAGTGGAATTAGTAGACATTGACTGAAATAGACATACTTCAAGAGCTACTTCTAAAAACCTGTGGCCTTGCCTACACTTGAAGAACAACTGTCCTTATTGGGAGTGGAGGAAACATGATTAATTTTGAGGATAAATCCCTCAAGTTGAGTGTATATTTATTGTAAAAGGCTGTTTGGGGTTGACTTTTCTATTATTTAATAGTCATGTTGTAAATAGAAAATTCTGAATACAAATACATTAACAGAAAACAAGATAATTAGAACATGATGTTTCAGACTTAAGTGATAAGAAAAATGTCTAAAAGGAAGTGTGTCAGGGGCGACTAGGTGGTGTAGTGGATAAAGCACTGGCCCTGGAGTCAGGAGTACCTGGGTTCAAATCTGGTCTCAGACACTTAATAATTACCTAGCCTTGGGCAAGCTACTTAACCCCATTTGCCTTGCAAAAGCCTAAAAAAAAGGAACTGTGTCAAGTGTGGCATCAAAAAAGATGAAGATTACAAAAGATTAGATTTGATGATTAGGAAGTCATTAAAACCTTTGAGAGGAATTTCTATGGAATTATGTTAGAGAAGTCAGATTGCAAGGGGTTGAACAGCAACTGGTTGGTGAATGAAATGGAGTGATTAGGTATAAAAAATTCTTTTGAGAAATTTGACTACAAAAGGGAAAAGAAAAATAGAAAAAAATAACTGATGAATAAAATAATCAGTTAAAGGAAGTTGATAGGACATGAGCACATTCAGAGTCAGATAGAAAAGATTCAGTGAAGAGTAAGAAATTGAAAGTATTTCTGAGAGAGGGAATGACTATTAGAGAATATTGTGAAGGAACTGAGGAAATAGAACCAGAGTTATATGGAGAATGATTAGACCTTAAAAAAAAAATAAAGATCCCTTTTGTTCTGTGACTAGAGGAAAAGAGGGCATTCAGAACTGTTGAATAATAGAGAAGGGGACTTGAGGCAGCTTGAGTAATGAGCTGTCCTTTTGGAAGTTTGAGCAATAGTTGGAACCAAAGGAATTTAGGAAAAGGTTATGAGACCAGTTGACAATGAACATTAAATCCCATGAGGATCATGAAATAACAACAAAAAAATTTGAATCAGGTATTGAAGTTATTGAGGAAACTGGAGGGTAGTACTGAGGAAAAAGTTGGGAGAGTGACCTGAAGATTAGATATATGAAGCAACTAGGATATGGAAACATTAGTAGAAGGAAAGGCATGGACTTCAAAAGAAGAAGGATTATTTAGCAATAGTGATGGAAGAATCATTTAGAGGTAATAGGAGTAAGAAGTAGTAAATATATCTGCTCCTGTATCTATGTAATAAAAGAGTAGTGGCTTCCAGTGGAGAGAGGTATAAAGTATATAGTACCTAGGAAAAGTACTGGGTTTTTGTAAGAGTAAGGAGGGGATAGGATGATGATTGAAAAGTTTAAAGATAATATTTAAAGGAGTTCCAAAGGACATATTGTAATGAATTAGGAGATGCAAGTCACTCTATTGAAGTCCACTCCTCCTACTCCCCTAAATCAAAGTGACAGAAAGAAGAGTTAACATACTTCTTATTAACTATTGTTGCTTTCATGTTAGAATGGACCTTTCATATTGTTGCTTTTATGTTAGAATGGACCTTGGGAAGGGTAGGGCTGATTAGAGTAAGTGTTAAGGTTTTGGAGAAGATAGATTGTAAACTTCTTGAGGGCAGAGACAATTTTTATTGTTTAAGAAATTCTTCATATGGGATAACCATGTGTTTAAGTTTTAAGAGAGGTAGAGATAAGACTCTATCTTGGAGTCTCTTCTCTTTTCCTCTACACTTGATGTCCTTCTGATCTATATGTGTTGTTGTTGTTGAGTTATTTCATTTGTATTCAACTTCTTGAGAGCCCATTTTGAGTTTTCTTGATAAGGATATTAGAAGGGTTTGCCATTTCCTTCTCTAGCCCATTTTACAGATGAGGGACTAAGACAAACAAGGTAAAGTGACCCAGGGTCATATACCTCATAAGTGTAAGTGAGCTCTCAAATATTTTATGGTTAAGTAGAATTTTTAAAAAATACAGCCTCATGTTTATTACTTGTGCTTCAAAAAGTAATGGGGAGTCTCTTCTTTAAGGATATGATTTCTCTCTCATCACACCCAATTTGGATCAAGGTATAACATGGAAAAAAAGTAAAGACTGACAGATTGCTTTCCTTGGAGGGGGGAGTAAGATACAGGGGAAAATTGTAAAACTCAAATAACATCTTTAATAAAAATAAATTTTAAAAAAGTAATGGGGGAAAATTAGTCTTGAAAGAATAAATTATTTTGATACCATTTGAGATGCTTTATATGACTTAGCAGATGGAGCAGTAGACTTAGAAAAGAAGATCTTGATTCAAATCCCACCACTGATTCCTCTTGTGTGTGACCAACAATTCACTTAACATCTTGGAGCTTCAACTCTTTCATTTATAAAAATGGGGCTAATAATAGCTATAATACCTATCTCACATAATTGCTGTGAGGACACTTTAGAGTACAATATAAATAAATAAATAGATTACAGTTATAATTGCAGCATTTAATCATTTATTTTCAGACACCAGAGAGCTCAGTTTCAAATTTAATCAACTCAGAAAAATGTGGGATAGTCATATAGATAAGTTTTAAGAGATATAGTTCTATCTTAGATTCTCTTTCCTTTTCTCTCTCTATAATTGATGTCTTCCAGATCTACATTTATTGTTGATGTTGAATTCTTTTTGAGCCCATTTGGGGTTTTCTTGGCAAGGATACTGAAAGAGTTTGTCATTTTGCTCTTCAATCCATTTTACAAATGAAGAACTAAGACAAGCAGGGTTAAGTGACCCAAGATCATACACCTCATAAGTATCTGAGGCTGGATTTGAATTCATAAAGTTGAGACTTCTTGATTCTAAACCTAGTATCCACTGTACCACCAAACTGCTTCAGACCTCTAAAATACCTCTATTTCCCCCCTGAACTTAGTTCTACTTCCTAAATAGCCTAATAGAATTTTTAAAAACAAAAATATTTCCTTTTAGTTTTGTTAAAGTTTATACTTTATTTTAGATTTTTATTGATATATTTTATTTTAATATCAGTTTCCATTAAACAACTGTCACTTCTCCCATTGTACTTTTCCATTAAAAAATAATTAAGCAAAATAGAAATTGTAATTTACAAAATATATTTCTACTTTTATAGTTTATAATTTGGTAACAGAAAGGAAAGATCTCAGTGTGTTATCATAACTGGATGATCTTAGAGATCATGTTGTTCAATATACTTTCACTTTATAGAAATGAGAAAAAGATTTAGAGAGATTAAAAATGACTTGCACAAAGATATACAGTTATTAAGTGTCATATGTAGAATTTGAACCCAAGTCTTCCAGGCTTTGGGTTCATTACTCTTTCTATTCTGCTTTACTGTCTTTCTTTAGCAGATTTTTTTTTTTGCAAGGCAATGGAACTAGGTAATTATTAAGTATCTGAGTTTGGATTTGGACTCAGGTCCTTCTGACAGGGCCAGTACTTTATCCACTATGCCACCTAGCTGCCCTTCAAATTTTAATAATTTGAGACCAATAGTTTATATTTCCTGAGCTTTGTTGCCAATAGGAGTATTTAGTTTTAAGTTGTAAAATAATCCAACTATATAGAGTTCCTACTTTTAAAGACTTTGAGAGACTTATCTTTATTAATAAACAGTATGGATGAATTAAATATAAATTGGTTTTGCCGTTCTTTGATTTTCCATTGCTTAGCATAGTACCTGGCATATAGGAGCACTTAATAAATGGTTATTGACTTGATTCAGCATGTATGTAGCATGCACAAATGTATTTGTTACATAGTTGAAAAAATAAATTAGAGCAAATAGAACATAAAGATACAGCATTTTGTGCATAAATTTGCTTTGTGTCATTGCAATGTATTTGAATTTTTTTTGTCAGATTCATACCAGAACTGAGAGCTAAGTTACTACAAGAAGCAAAAGTCAATTCATTCATAAAGCCCCAAAAGAATTCTAAAGAAGTTGAACTCTTTAAAAAAGACTGGAAAGCAACTATAGGAAAGGCAAGTATTTGGATGGTTATTTTC
This sequence comes from Macrotis lagotis, assembly GCF_037893015.1. Classification (NCBI taxonomy): domain Eukaryota; kingdom Metazoa; phylum Chordata; class Mammalia; order Peramelemorphia; family Peramelidae; genus Macrotis; species Macrotis lagotis. The sequence continues at coordinate 457,871,523 of NC_133658.1, forward strand.
CTGGGAAATACAGATTTATATGTATCTCTCTCTCTCTCTCTCTCTCTCTCTTGATAGACAGAGAGACAGAGAGACAGAGAGACAGAGAACTGGAGAAAGTTAGGACTCTATTGGCTAATGTTTTCGATATTCAGAATTTGTATATATCTGTTCTAGGATGGAGACAAAGACAAAAAGACCAAGGAGATGAAAGTCAGAATTTATAAAATAAAAGGAGTAAAAAGAAACATTTCTACAAGTAAAAAGATAGACCACAAAGATGAACATTGCCAACAGGACACTTTGGAAGTTTTTCACATTCTTTCTCAAGATAATAAACCTGTGACAACTGAATCACTTAGCCCTACAAATCTCGGCACTGATTCTAACAATATGAAGGAAGATGGCTATGCTGGAGGGTGTATGACCATGCCACCTATCAATCCAAATAGCTGTAATTTGACTGCTGCAAATCCTAACTCACATTTCACCCACAGAAACACAAGGTGGGTAATAACTAGAAATAATGGGGCATTAGTAAATGGTAAACATAACTTACCCTTTTCTTTACTAGGCATATTGGAAAGAATCAATACTAATTTAAGAATATGGGAGTGTGTATTTCCTTTACTAATGCAAATTCCTTTATAACTTAGATGTTTTGGGTTTTTTTTTTTAGGTTTTTGCAAGGCTAATGGGGTTAAGTGGCTTGCCCAAGGCCACACAGCTAGGTACTTTTTAAGTGTCTGAAGCTGGATTTGAACTCAGGTACTCCTGACTCCAGGGCCAGTGCTCTGTCCACTGCACCACCTAGCCACCCAACTTAGACAATTTTCAAAGGTTACTGCAGTTGAAAAATTCTTTATCTTTTCAAACAAGGGAAGAGTTACTCCATTTAGTTACTCCATTTAGCTTCAGATAGAATTTTCTTAAAAATTTTATTTATTTAAGGCAATGGGTTAAGTGACTTTCCCAAGGTCACACAGGTAATTATTAAGTGTCTGAGAATGAATCTGAACTCAGGTCCTCCTGACTCCAAGGTCAGGGCTCTGTCCACTGCGCCACCTAGCTGTCCTACATTAGTGTTCTGACAGGCCATCATTAGACCAGTTCCTGAAGCCTTTGGGGTTTGGTAGGACTTGCTGGAATTTGTATAAGCTTTAAGACCTTGGAGTATCTTTGTTACATGATGAAGCATCAAGGACAGAATTTTAATGGAGAAAAGAACAAATAGTGTTAATGAAATGCTTTGACTGTGAAAGATGATATGCGTGAATTCTAGTAATACTAGATCCTGCTAAAAGAAAATATTCTTTATTTATAATCATGTATGTTCCCACTGATCAAAGGAAAGCTGAAACTACTCTTCAATAGTCAAATAGTGTTGGAAAAGAATTACATTTGGAGTCAATTTTGTGTCTGTCATTTGTTTTGCTGGTTCTTGGCAGTTATAGAATAAGAAAAGTCTAAAGAAACATAAGAGGGTCATTGGATTGAGGATCAGAGTAGCCAGATCAGTTAGATTAAGACCAAGTGCATAAATTCTTGAAGTCCAAGAGAAAACAGAATCAAAGGAGACTATGGTCATTAAAGATCAGGTGGAGTAGTAGAAGAATAATTGGATAGACTAGGTCTAAGTAACCAGGAGATGAACACAAACAAGGAGAAGTGGTGAAGACACAACCGGGGTCTGTCAGGGAAGTTATCAGGAATGCAGATTTAGAGCCTGAGGACAGAAGAACAGTCTTCAGGGACAGAAAAACTTAGTTACGTGGAATAGAAGTCAGTATTGTGATAGGCTGAGTGAGATGCCAGAATCCCAAACACAAAGATAAATAGTAAGTAGGATCAATGGATCCTCATAGACAGGAGAACTAACAGACTAATGGTGACCAGAAGCCTTTGGTCTTCTGCTTTGGCTTTATACTTTGTTTAGTGTGAATGAACAAGGACTGGTATTAGTGTTGGTACTGAGAGAGGACTGTACACATGTTGCTTATCCTGGATTGCAACAGAAACAGAGGTTTCAGCCTCCCCAGGGAGTTTTAACAACTTTCCATATTCACTTCTCAGTCATAAGCCATCTGAAAAAGCTAAAAATAGAAGGACTTCCTCACACGCTTTTCTACAATTCACGTCTAACAACAAGCAAGAGGATGAAGCCCCTATTCAAGTAAGTTTAAGGACCTGGTCATTTCAATCTGGTCTTTTTCTACATTTATACTTTCTTTCCATTATTTGATGCATTTGAGGCCCCATTCCAGTTTGTAATCTTCTTTTGATTTTAAGTTAAATTTTCTCCATGAGATTTAATTACTCAACAGAATCAATGTTTCTTGCCTGACTTAACTAATGTTTAACTTCATGAAAGTCTTTATATCTTTAAAACTCAGGAAACCTGATTCTTTTTCTTTTTCTTCTATTTTTGTGGAACAGTGACTATTTTTTAACTTTTTTGAAGGTGCATATATAGCACTTTTAGGTAAGCTCTTTTTTGTTTCCTCTCACTAAAATCATTGATAACTGGATTCCATATAATAGTTACTGTAAAAATTAATTAGAAAAAAGCACATAAAATGTGTATCTCATTTACAACACATGGGGAAATCAAGCTATTCAGAACTGAAGTGATTTGGACAAGGGGAAATGTAAATAAAAATTAAAAATAGTAGTTTATGACTTCTGAAGTTATACACATAGAACTTTTTATGCCTAATTGTTCTTTATATTTAAAAATATATATTTTCTTAATAATGCTTAATATACTGAAATCTTAGTTTCTAAAATTTCTATTGGAGTTGGAATTGCTATGCATTTCCCTGTATCCTTTTTAACTTTTTTCCCTTATTCTTTTTCACCTCAATCCTGACTGAGTCTTCTTGACACAGTCAGAAAATATGACAATAAATATCAAAGGTCTTCTTTGGACTTATTTGACAACTAAGAACCAGATATTTTAAGATGCTTTTCATGCAGTCTCATATGGAAACAGAAGATCAACTTGGGGTCTCTTCATTTTAAGAATTGTCATACACATATTTTTGTTGTTGTTATTGTTTAGAATCAAGCAGAGAGGGGCACACTTCATGAGCAAACAGCTCAAAATGACCAAATAGCAAATGGGAACAAAAGGAAACTGAGTCTTTTAAGGAATGACAAGAAAGAGATACATTTTCCAGAGCTGCCTTTCACAGTACAGTCTAAGGAAATGAAAGGAATTGAAGGTATAAATTTGTTGCTTAGGCTTGTACAAATTCAAAACACATGATTTTTAAGTCTTTTTTAAAATTAAAAACTTAACTTTTGATGTAAATACCAAGATAGTCAAACTTATCTGAATTTTTAATTAGTGGGATCCTGTCATGTTTAAATACAAGTTAGAATAGTCTCTCATAGATCACATGATTTAAGAGGGAGTTGGGAAAAATTTTAAAAGATGGAATTCTAATTAGATCATTGCTTTTAATGCTGAATATAACAAGGTATAGATCCTGAATTGTTAGAACATTGGTCTAGGTTTTCACCTAGGTTTTTATTTATCATATGACTTGGTTTCCCTCCCATAGTAGAGGATATACAATATTTACTTCATACATTCTTTTTTTTTAGGGTTTTTTTGGTTTTTTTTTTTTTTTTTGCCCAAGGCCACACAACTAGGTAATTATTAAGTGTCTGAGGCCAGATTTGAACTCAGGTACTCCTGACTCCAGGGCCGGTGCTCTATCCACTGCACCACCTAGCTGCCCCCATATTTTCAAGAAGAATTCTGAAAATTCATTGAATTTCTGAATGAAATGTGCTGCCTTACATATAGTATTTATTTTATTTAAAGAACAGTGACATCTGGTGAAAAGTTACTGTAACAGCAGTAATATTATGCATGGATACTATATTAGGAAACACAACCCTGAAATACTTATTTAAGAATTTGGCTCAGAACTTAAAAAAAGGAATATCATGTATCTTATATTTGGTAACATTGTTTTTCTAGAAAAATAATTTGCCTTTGCCATATCTGCTACCAGGATTTATAATTAAGTTTTAATATCTTAATAATATTCCAAGAAATTGAACGTAAAAATAATGTATTTATATGCATTTAGAATTTGGTAGTGAAACCCATGAGAAGGCAAAAAATTCAGGGGAGGAATTATAAATAGTAATGATTTCGTTTCTTTATAAAAGTTAAACAGATAAAGGTGCTGAAGAGGGAACCAAAGAGAACTGATACATCTAAAATACCAACCTTACTTAATGTGGATCAAAATCAGGAAAAGCCAGAGGTAAAACTATTCTGTACATTGTTATTAGTAAGAAATTCTTGTTGAGCATCTTACTTTAGTGTATACATTTAGTCAGTCAAACTAGAATACTCAGTCAAATATCTGAGTATTTTAGTCTTGACTCAATGTATAAATTCAGTCAACCCAGTTAGAAAGTTGGATAAAAATGTCAAATCCTAAATTTTTTTAAAGCTGAAAACTGATCGGCATTGTCTTCCTTCACTAAAATGTTACTCTGATGTCCTGTTGTGATGTGGAGGTAACTCTGAGTTCTCAAAGGATATAGCAGTGGAGCAGGAGTGCAAGAAAGACTTTGAATATGGGTTAGTGACAGATTATATGCCATTGTCTTAAGACCAGTCTAGCAAAGTGTCAGAGTGGCTCTTTATTAGAGTGTTGTTCACCAAGTGAAGAATTTTGGTAGATTATAATAGCTCATTAGAGACCATTTGGTAAGGCATGGGAGGAATTGATGGAGATAAAATCATACATTCTTTGAGTATTAAAGGATAAGTTATTGACATAGTTCCTACTGGGATTTCTAGCCACAATTAAATTCAAAATGATTAGATTTATATGAATTTCGTGGTATCCAGGAAAATGGCATACTGAAAGTTGTAGACATATACATAATCAAGTAAGTCACATTAGATCAGTGTAAAGTATGATTGGGTTCTCCTTGGACACATTTGTTAAAGAGACAAAGTTTGTAACTCTCTCACTTCCTCCTATTTATAATCAAACCCTACCGTCTTCCCCACTTTAATGCTTAGCAAGTATTCTGTTCTCATGGAAGAATTTTTTCCTAAACTACCTCTCAATATTCCCCATGAAAAATTATCCTTCAAATTTGAATTTTATTTGATGATATATGTAGACTGAAAAGCCTTCTAAACCTTAAGGAATGAATGTCTCAGGGTAGGATATGGAAGAGATATTTTGAGGACAAAGGGCTGACAGCCTTTAAATCATATTAACTTCCTTGTTTAACTTCCATTTAATAGAGCTACTTTAATAAGTAAAACTGGGGTCCTCTTTATAGGATCTTTTCTCCCTTCAAAGCTCCACAGGCATATCTTTGTATTGTTTGTAGATTTTTGCTGAAGAATGAACATATTTAACACAATCAACCTACATTTCTAGAGGCTAGACTGGTTTAGTTTGAACATTCTCTATTATTTATCAATATGAGACTCTATGGGTTTTTGTTTTCTTAATTTGTCATTTGACAGAAACGTTCTTTAGGCTAATCATTTTGTGGAACATTAGTATAGTAGAAAAAGAATTTCAGTAAATAATTCAGATTAATTTAACATGGATTTTTTGCCTTTCCAATGGAAAAATAGTCACACATGCTTTGTTGAAGATCAAACTAGTATCCTAATACCTCAGTACCCCAAAGACATCTGATCAAGGATGAATCCATACATTTTAGTCTGTTTTGAGGAAATCCAACATTGTTTATTACAGTTTATAGTTGCTATGTGGACTCAACATCCTTTGGGCTGTCTTAAATTGTCCAGGGCTATTTATGATAGGAACATATTTCCCATTATTGTTCCAGATCAGCCTCAGATATCTCCCACACAGTTATTTTATTGTTGGACTAGGATCTTGGGTATTTCTCTCTTTACGAGATGGGTAATATGAAGTACTCAGTGCCATGTCTTGTATTGTTTTTTGTTTTTGTAAGGCAGTGTGGTTAAGTGACTTGCCAAGGTCACACAGCTAGGTAATTCTTGAGTGTCTGAGGTCAAATTTGAACTCAGGTCCTCCTGACTCCAGGTGGCCAGTGCCACGTAGCTGTCCCATAGTCTTGTATTATTATAAATTATGCATCCAATTTGTGTGTAGCCAGAGGTTGATCAGAGAAAACCTTGAACAATTGAATGCTTATCAACTACTTGATGAGGGTATACTGCGTATGAACATGTAACAGAAGAGCACCTTTAGTGGTGATAGACATGTATTATAATCTACTCTTGCTGAGGAATGTGTCCTTTACTAAGATGACTGAGAAATTTCTGTTTGTTCCCTATGACTATGGGGGTTCAGTAGCTTCAAGTCAGGAGGATTTGCCTACTCTGTGGTCTATAAGAAGAGCCCCACCTCTTTGGGGCTTGTGTTTTCAGGGATTTTTCCAACACCCTCTCTCTTTTAAACTTCTGGGAAGGAGAGAGAAGGTATTTTTCTTCTCTCACCCAGTAGCCTTGGTGGCTTTCTTGAGAGTCATAAGACAGTGGCAATTGGTTTTTACTTGTTTAGGCAAGCCTGAACTAATACCTGAAGTCCCTACTTCTGCCTTTAGCCCATTTCCTTTCCCAAGAATAGGTCAGCAACCAACAATCTTGAGAAGTGGATATTTCTAGTCTTTTTGGTTAAAAATTCCAAAATTCCAATTTCAGGCATTAGCCAGAGTGAGAATGACTTTGCAAAGGAGAAGGCCATGACAAAGATCATTCTGTCGCTTAAGGGCTAAAAAAAGCCATGTTCTGGCTGACCACAAGATGTGGACTTTGTGAATTGCTCAGATATTATAGGGAGATGTATGTGAATCTTTGTCTAGCCAACCCACAAAGGGCCTTTGCCTTTGAGTGTTATTATGAGAATAATAGACCCAAAATAATTAGGGAAAATCTTTTTTGCCTCACTTTTCTTATAGACCACAAATGGGTCATTCCTCCTGTCTTTTATTAGCCTTTGGCACAACTTCTCAATCACAGGGTTCCATCAAGAATCACAGTGTCATCCCAGTAATTCATATATCTCTCTCCCCACAAGAAGCCAGCGCATATGTCCAGCTCCATCAGAGATACACCTTTCTACAGATTCATGCCCTTTAATTTTATCAAGTAGACTAGGGGGACTCAATTCAGTTCCTTTCTATATTCTTACCCTATTTGAATATTTGCTGTCCTTGTAAATCAAGCTAAGATGCTTTCAGTTTATTTTTTCATATTCCCAATTCTGAATAACTCTCTGGGGAGCCTGGGAGGCTGTTTGAAGCCTTCTACTAAAGAGTCTCAGCAGATTTCATATGGCACAGTTGTTATATGCCTCCTAAGTGCCACACAAATTTCTAACATCTCTATTTAGTACAATTCTTAGATCCCAAATTGAGTCTTTTGTGAGAACCCAGATATACTGCAGTTGGCAGATTTGGAGATTACACTCATTCCTGAACATACAAACTACATTTCTAAAAGCTCTCATTTGTTACCACCTATTTTTACTGTTTAAAAGGCCTATTCCAATTGAGAATGAACAAAATTAAAATGATCAATTAACTACAGCAAAAGTAAAAAAAAAAGAAAAGAAAAAAGAAAAAAAAAAAACAAGATGCCTCCTTAGTGGGGGAAAAAACCTAGTCTTAAATCACTTCCCAAAGCACAAGCAAGTCTTCTAATAGGAATTAGGAGCTTGAAGTTTTAAATCACCTTTATCCTCAGGTGAGGAACTAAATTTTCTGGGTTAAAAATCCTCTCATGGGGATTTTTAGCATAGAGGATAACTAATAAAAATCAATAGATGCCTCTAATACCAGACAATCCAGATGAAAGTCCTGATGAAATTTTTCCTGTAGCATTTTGCACATGCATAGGACATTCAAAAATTTCTCCCAAGGATCCAAGAAAAATCATATTACATTCCAAATGAAGGTACAGACTTAAAGCAACCTTCTAAAAAGGACAATCCCCAAAGAAATCAAACTCAGAAAAGTCCCAAGATATATGCAACTCCACAAAGAGATTAAGCACTTGGAATTAATTGGAACTAAGCCTCTGCATCACAGACAAGTTTGCAGGGTGTTTCCTGATGCCCAGGAGGCCTTCTGAGAGGGAGGGGCTCTAAATTCATCTAGACCCAGATTCATACTGGAAGGACCTACCATAACATAAGGGGGCTAAGGTATCCCTCTCACTCTGGTTCTGCCTCCCACCTCAGGCTATAACTCTGAAACAAACTTAGGAATGCCTCATGTCTAAGGCTTCTCTAAAACACTTTTAGGAAAAGTAGTCTCTGTATGTATAGGCATTTGTCTATATATGTGTGTGTGTATATGGTATAGAAGAGAGTTTTATTTCCTTTGCCCCAACAAATGCTTAAGATACAAAAGACTCACAGGCATACAGTAACAAGTACAAAAAATGTACAACATTTCATTCAGCAAATTTCACTCCACCTAAAAAGATAAAGACCCTTTATTGAATGGCTGGACAGATATTTCACACATTCACCTCAGACTTGAACTAATTGAACTATTTGGAAAGTCCAGATTTCCTGGCCAGCCAGAGCACTGACTTGTTTAGTACTTCAACCACAGGATGATCTAAGTAGTGGCCTTCTTTTCTTCTGGAAAGCTATTCTCTCTCTAGTCAACTGATGGCTGAATCTGGAAATCTGAAACTCTCGACATGAGGCTGCCACTAAGACTAGAAGAATCTTCTCAAGATTGCTGGTTGCTGGCTTGTGCTCAAGGAAGCAAACAGGCATAAAGCATCGAGGAACCCCAGGTCCTGTCTCAAGCCATCATGCAAGCATAAGCTGATCACCATTATCATTTGCTTTTTTGTTTTCAATTCAATTTTATTTTCAGCACCAACTCTCTCCCTCCCACTGTTTTCCCTCTTCCCCTCCCCCTTCCCTTAAGAAAACAAGAAAAATAATCCTCTTCTCTAGCCTTGTTGGAAGTCCAAGGGAGAAAATGTGTTCAAAGAGGTCCAGAAAAGAAAAGCCTCAAATAGGTGGGTGGGACCATTGTAGCTTTGCTCTTCTTAGAGACCAGAGAGGGTAACCCGTCTTGATTCTCAGATTTCAGCCATATTTGATGCACCCCCACCCCCACAGGGACAAATCAGGAGTGTCTGTGTTATCTCTACAAAGTGCACATCCTTCAGCAAGAGACCAGAGAGCAGGTCCAACTTTACTGGAAGGGCTCAGTTGATCAAAATTTCCCCTGTTCAGCCCCCTGCTACATGTGGAACAAGAGACTTTGTTGGTGGGAATCTTTTTAATTTTCTCCAAAAAAAATTCAAACTGGTTTTAAATATTGAAACAGGTGCCCTTTATTACCTATTTTGTATGTGATAAGTTCAATTTGGCACATTTTTTTGAATGATGGATAAATTAAGGGACACAAGGTTGTATGGAATTAAGATGCAAAAAATTAGTGGCAAGATGCATGTGTTTATAATACTGTAGACCAATAATATTTCATAGAATTAAACTTCTACACCTTTCAAAAGAGGAGGTGGGGGAAGCTAAGTGGTACAGTGGATAAAGCACTGTCCCTGAAGTCAGTGACTTTCTCATATGACCTCAGATTTGAACTCTGTTTTTGAACTGTGTTGTGACCCTTGGCAAGTCATTTAACTCCAATTGCCTCAAAAAAAAAAAAAAGAGGAGACAGAGTCTTCGAAAGTGTCATTTCTATAATGACTAAACATGAAGTGGGAGGGAAGGAAAATCCTTTCCCTTCCATGATTTGGACACTCTGAAAATGTATTTTTAAGTGACCTTGAAATAAATTGTAATTTTACTTCAGAATCAGGGGTCACTGATGTAAGTTGTAGTTTATTTGCACTGCACTTTAAAAGACAGTTCCAAGAGACTGCATTTGTACCAGCAGCAGCAAACTGATGCAAGGCTATTTCCAACTGCTTTTAATAAATTAATGTTGAAATTAAGAAAATATAAGAAATTTGGAAGCTTTTAGATCTGTAATATGTCATTTTAGAATGGGAAGGGAGTATGACATGCATTTTGGATCTTTTCTCTCTTCTCTTTTTTTCCCCTAAGAAAGAATGACAGGAATACTTGACTCTAATGTCTTATTTGAATCACCTAATCATATTTGGCCCTAAAAATATGGGTATATGTGGAGGTGCATTAACTCTCAGGCTACTAAATATGTGTTGAAGATTCATGGACCCTAGTACTTGAAAAACTTCATGTGCTTCATTAAGCACTTAACTTTGGAGTGGCAGGGGAGAGGAAGTCTAGAACCCATAGTAATCTTAAATTGTATTTGATAATGGTGAAGGCAACATTTTGCTCACGACTTTTAATTGTCTTTTCAGTTTAATTCAACACACATTTATTAAGCTCGTGCTATGCACATGGCACAGATGGGGAGGTGAAGATAGCATAATCTCTAGCAATAACTCACAAATGCAAAGTAATTTAAAAAATTTCTCTTTGACTGTCTTCAACTGGCCAAAGAATCAATATTCTCTCAATTAAGGGCCTGTTTATATTTACTTTCTAGAATGCAGGAATTGCACAAACTTTAAGGAAGAAGAACCTGCAGATGTAGAGTAGAAAATGCAGCAGCTGAGATCTCAGGGAATTCCAGTATGGTTTTTAAAATTCCTTTTCTATAAACATTGCACAAACACAAATGCTGACTAGAGAATTCTACAGATATATCATAGTGGTGTATTGTTATATGTATATTCACCTAAATTTGTTTGAAAATTTACTGATCAATAAATTATTCATATTTTCCTAATTTGAACATTAATTTATAAAAACTGCTTGACAGGTGCATCTTAATAAAAAAAACTGCAGCTTACATTAAGTTAAAGGATTTGATTTGATCATCTTTCTCTTAATGATAGTCATACTTAGCTTTGGTTCAGGTCTTTAGTAATGAGGAAGAAAATGTTCCTGAATTCCTAATAAGGTAAGATCATCAAATTTTACCTAATAAGGTAAGAAGTATCAAATTTTATGGAGCAAAATAATAGAATTGACAAGCAGGGAACACAAGTTTTGTTGCTACACATGAGAATAATTCAGCTGCACTTAAATACACTATAGATTGTAAGAGATGGAAATGTGGGAAAATGAACACATTTCTACATCTTCTGGCCCCACAAGCATGCTAATCATTTAGGAAAGTATATATCATTTAACAGTAATAACATCTAGGGTTTTAACTGCAAATAATTTACATTTTGACCCCTGGTCCTTACTAGGTTGATTTTTAATTTTTAGGAAAAAGAAACCCATTATGAGGGGAAGAATTTGAAGAGGAACATATTTTTGCATGGTAGTGCCTTTGTATCCAAATAACCCTAAAAAAGGGAGTTTAGCAATCTTAATACTAGAATATATTTTCCCATTTTATTTTGTGTGCAATAGAAATGTAATATGAGCTGTGAAGATAACTAGTCATCTGAATAACACCAATCAACCTTTGTTTTCTTAGCAAAATAACTGTTTCTTCTTTCTCCTTCAGAAGAACTCTCTTGATGTGATGTTTTGAAATGGAATTATCACCTTCTCATTTTTCTGCTTTTTGACTTACTGTGATTACTCAATAGGACACAAATCCTATTATCTGATATTGAAAATATTAATGATGATTTCTGCCCTTTGATAACCACACAACCCTAAGAATCAAATTCTATTTTAAGTTGATCAGGCTTAATGAAGTCCCTGAAAGTACTTAGTGAATGAATATCTGACCTATCATTCAAAAAAAAAACAACCAAATATACATTACCTTTACCATGAATTAAAACATTTTCTAGTGTTCATTAATAAAAATGAATAAAATATCTGAAAGGATATGGTATAAAAATCTTAATGAAATTCCATTGTTACCTTAAATTATAACCAGTACAGTTCAAAGCTACATATGATTTTTCCTTTTACTATATATAATTTTCACATTTTGCAAAATCCTATCACTACTCCACATTAGTAAATCATATAAAATATAATTAAAAACAGAGGAAATATATCAGAAAGCAAGACTGCATCACTTCCTAAAACATAAAATCACATACATTTTAGAATTATATCTGATTCCTTAGTCAGATAATTGAGATTCAGGATGATTTTCATAGTATATAAAAATTTAAAGGTGAGAACCAGTAAGAATCAGTGCTGATGCACTAAATCATTGAAACATTTTTAAAGCAATGTATGAGAGTATTGTCCCTTTTATTTCTCTATTTTGACATTACCTGATGAATATATTCAAGAGGAAGTATACCATGTGTTTAAAGAGTAACTTGTGTGTGGCCTTGGGCAAGCCACTTAACCCCATTTGCCTTGCAAAAAAAAAAAAACTATTCTGTAGTATAGACCAACCTACTTAAAAGTGATGCATAATAAATAGTAATGTTTCTTGAATTTATTAAGCAGTTCATAAGCAATATAAAAAATAGCCACTTCAGGACAAATTTAAAATGTTGCTCAAGTGTAATGTGGTATAGATTAAATCATCTCTTCCATTCTAAAAGGAGATATAGTCATGGTCTGCTTCATTCTCTTAGGTCTTGTCCCAACAATGTACCAAGGTGGGAACTTCAAGAAATACAAAACAATACAGGCTCGGGGAGGCTAGGTGGCGCAGTGGATAAAGCACCAGCCCTGGAGTCAGGAGTACCTGGGTTCAAATCCGGTCTCAGACACTTAATAATTACCTAGCTGTGTGGCCTTGGGCAAGCCACTTAACCCCATTTGCCTTGCAAAAAAACTAAAAACAACAACAACAACAAAAATACAGGCTCCATTGATTTAAAAAAGAATTATTGCATTAGAAAACCCACTATAAATATTTCCTACATATTCCATATATTTCCCAGTGATGATTTTTAAAAGAAACTGATGAAATGTCTAGCTATGAGTTTGATTCTATTTTACAATCAACTAGAACAGCAACATGAATTTATAGAAACTTGTACAAGACTGAGGTAATTTACTTTTATAGAGATGGTAGAGAAGAGAAGTAATACATATAGTATGTAAGGACTTCAAATAATGAAGGAATATTATCTGTTATAGACTTGGAGCAACTAGGTGACACAAGCAAGTGCCAGACCTGGCATTAGGAAGACACGAATTCATATCCTCCCTCAGATATTAGCTGTGTGACCCTGGATGAGTCACTTAATTCTATTTGCTTTAGTTTCCTCATCTGTACAAAGAGCTGGAGAAGGAAATGACAAACCACTCCAATATCTTTGCCAAGAAAATCTCAAGAATCAGACATGACTTAAAATGACTGAAGAACAATGTAGGCATAGCACTATACTCAGTGTTATGGCATATAAAAGAAGAAATAGTACTATCAAGAATGTTAACTTCCTAGTATGGAAGAAACTTAGACCAGCACCTCACACCCTATAGCAAGATAAGATCCAAATAAATACAGAATTTAGACATAAAAAACAATAGTATAAGCAAACTAGAAGATCAAGGACTAGTTTACCTGTCAGATCTATGGAAAGAGAAGCAGTTTATGACTAAGGAAGAAATCACTAAAAAAAAACTAGATTTCAATTACATTAAATTAAAAAAGCTTTTGCAGAGATAAAACCACTGTAACCAAGAAGAAAAGGGACACAATCTTTACAATTAATGTTTCTGAAAAAGGACTCATTTCTAACAGAGAACTGAGTCATATTTTAAAAGCCATTCCCCAATTGACAAATGGTCAAAGGATATGCAAAGGCAATTTATAGATGAGATCAAAACAATACATAGTCATATGAAAAATTGCTCTAAATCATTAATTATTAGAGAAATACAAATTAAAGCTTCTCTGAGGTACCACCTCACACCTTTCAGACTGGCCAATATGACCAGAAATGATAATGATCATTGTTGGAAGGGTTGTGGGAAATCTGGGACACTATTTCATTTTGGTGGAGCTGTGAACTCGTCCAATCTTTCTGGAGAGCAATTTGGAACTATGCCCAAAGGGCAACAAAAATGAGCACACCCTTTGATCCAACAATACTACTACTGAGTCTATACCCTGAAGAGATGATGGAAAAGGGTAAAAACATCACTTGTACAAAAATATTCATAGCAGCCCTGTTTGTGGTGACAAAGAATTGGAAATCTAGTGAATGTCCTTCAGTTGGGGAATGGCTTAGCAAACTGTGGTATATGTATGTCATGAAACCACTATTATTCTATTAGAAACCAGGAGGGATGGGAATTCAAAGAAGCCTGGAGGGATTTGCATGAACTGATGCTGAGTGAGATGAACAGAACAAGAAAAATATTGTATGCCCTAACAGCAACATGGGGGCAATGATCAACTTCATGGACTTGATGCAACAATAAGGGACAATTTGGTGCTCTCTGCAATGGAGAATACCATCTGTATCCAGAGAAACAACTGTGGAGTTTAAACAAAGACCAAGGACTATTACATTTAATTTAGGAAAAAAACTGATATCTTATTGTCTGATCTTGCTATCTCTTATACTTTATGTTTCTTCCTTAATGATGTGATTTCTCATCACATTCAATTTGGATCAATGTATACCATGGAAACAATGTAAAGACTGACAAATTGCCTCCTGTGGGGAGGTGGGGGGAGGAAGTAAGATTAGGGGAAAAATTGTAAAAGTCAAAATCTTTAAAAAAAATTAAAAAAAGAATGTTAGCTTTCTATTTAGTTTCAATGAACTAAGATGATGTGGTCTCTGTGCTATTTTTAAATGATTGTTCACGGGCAACTAGGTGGTGCAGTGGATAGAGCACTGGCCCTGGAGTCAGGAGTACCTGAGTTCAAATTTGGCCTCAGATACTTAATAATTACCTAGCTGTGTGGCCTTGGGCAAGCCACTTAACCCCATTGCCTTGTAAAAAAAAAAATGATTGTTCAAATGACTCATAGGATGAGTATTAGTTATCCATTAGGGGAACTGAGTGGTAGAACAGGTTTAGTAGTCATTCATATACGTAAATGATATCTACAATAATACAAGATAGAGATGCAAACAAAATACATGAGGTCTAAGGAGGGAAAGTTGTTATTGGTTATTGGAAGAGGGGGAAGGAGAGAAATAAGAAATGAATTCCTGGAGCTGGTAAGAGGGAGGGAAGAAAGTATTCCTAGACATAATAAAAGTGAAGACTGGATGGTAAGTGGCACTAGACAGTGGAGGTAACTTTAATGCTAAGCAAAGACATTAAGAATTCCCTAAAGGGTCATCTAGATGGCACAGTGTATAGAGCACTGGCCCTGGAGTCAAGGAGACCCCAAGTTCAAATCTGGCCTCAGACAATAATTACCTGGCTGTATGACCCTGAGCAAGTCACTTAATCTCACTGCCTTGCCAAAAAAAGTTTCCTAAAGAATTGATGGCAAAACAGTGACAAGAATCTGACAACAGTACACAAGACAGACTGAACAGAAGTGGGAAAAGCTGTTGTATTAATCCAAGGAATAAGGACTTGTACTAATAATGGTAGAAATAGAGGAGATACAATGCAAGAGGCATTAAGGTGATAACAGCACATGCCACAGGACTTAGAACAGCTGAACAAAAAGAATCCAGGTCTTGGGGAATGTTAATGACATAAAGTTAAAACTATAAGTTAGAGGTCAATTGTTTGGGACATTTCTGATGTATAAATGGAACATTGCTGTGAGCATGTGGAGATGTGAATCTGGAGCTCCCAGATTCAGAAGTTATTCATGTTGAGGACATGGGAGTGAATTAGCTTGTCAAGGAAGAAAGAAAAAGAGGACCATTTAGAACGCTTTGGTAACTATGTATCTTAAGTAGTTTAGAGAAGAGTTGGGAGCCAAGATGGCAGAATGGAGGCAGGAATTCCCAGAAGTTCTTCCCTAGATCACTCCAAATGCCGTAAAATTATGATTAGCCAAAATCTAGAACGATGGAACCCACAAAAAGACTGAGGTAAACAATTTTCTGACCCACGACAACTTGGAAGATCTGCTGGGAGGATCTGTTCCACCAGACCAGGGTTGGAAAGGGCTGCAGCACAGCCCAGGCAGTAACCTGGTGTACTGGAGCAAAGAAACTCCAGCCTTCCAGAAACAACTCTTGGGGCACCTGGGCCCCTGGAGGTCCCTGAGTCCATGGCAACAGAAATGGTTTCCAGACCTCTCAGCCCAGGGATTGCCAAGGATAACTTGGAAGGTCAATGGGGAAAACTCAATGGCACCAGAGTGAGCTGGAGCTCAGTGCAGCTTAGGCCTCAGTGCAGCCCCACTTGCAAAGTCACCAGCAGCTGCTTCCCAAGCACTCAATCCATGGCTGATAAGGGGGTCAGGGGAGACTGTCAAGGTCTCACCACTATCCCTGGGACAGGGCTCTGTTGCTCTGCTCAAGGTCAGATCTAGGTCACAGTCTGGGCCCCCATACTGTCATAGCAGAGCAGGGACCCTCTCATTTCCAGAGCAGAAGGAAGTGCTTGTGGTCATGCACAGACTAGAGCACAGACCAGGAGAGTAGTCAGAGCCTCTCATAAGACCTTGAAGGAATTGAGTCCCTGGGGAGGTGTCCCAAAAACACTTAAAAGCTTGGGAAGTATGTTAAAATCAAGTCATAGGCTGGGGAAATTAGTAAACAAAAGAAAAAGAATTTGACCATAATTACTTTGGTCCGATGGAGGATCAAAATTCATACACAGAAGATGACAAAGCCCAAGCTGTTGTATCCAAAGCCTCCAAGAAAAATAGGAATTATACTATGGAAGAGCTCAAAAAAAGATTTTGAAAATCAAGTAAGGGAGGTAGAGAAAAAATTGGGAAGAGAAATGAGAGCTATGCAGGAAAATCATGAAAACCAAGTCAGCAGCTTGGTGGAGATACAAAGAAAAAAAAATTGAAGAAAACATGTTAAAAACCATTCTAGGTCAAATGGAAAAAGCAGTCCAAAAGGTAAAGAAGAGACAGGAAAAGAAACATTTAGAGAGGTAGCAGAACTAAAAGGAAGAAATCAACAAAGTTGAGGCTTATAAAAGATCATTGAAATTAATGAGGTCATTGAAGAAGCAAAAAATCAATTAACTGTGATGATGTAAATTGAGAAACCACAAAATTTGTGGTTAGATACAAGTCATTATTAGTACCATGTAATTGAATTTACAGACCCTGATAATAATTGATATTTAAAAGTGCCTTAAATTATCTAGAAAAAGAGTCATTGGTTTCAGAGAGCCAGCATTGGCTCAAGAATAGACCATGCAGACTGATAGCATTAAACACCTGTATCAAGCACTGTGCTAAATGCTGGGAATATAAAGGAAGGCAAAAGACACACTGCTCTTGAGATCACAGTTTTTTCCTGCCAAGAGCCAAAACTTAAAAATTACCCTGCTGTATCTGGTCAAATGTCTATTTCACCCCTAAAAAGCTCCTAGACAATGAATTTTGAGTCCTGCCTACAGTTGCCTTGGCAGCACCAAACCAATACATTCCTCACCCCTGGTCTAAAGGGAAATATTATGTATATACAAAATATATATACAATTTAAATTGGAGGTGATCTTAGAGAGAAGGGGTACCAGAAAAGGCTTCTCAGAGAATATGGGATCCAAGATGAGTCTTGAAGAGTCAAGCAAGTCAGACAGAGATGAGGAGGAAAAACATTTTAGGCATGGGTGGCAGTCATTGAAAAGTCAAGGAGTACAGAGTAGTAGCAAAATTAGAATTGTAGGGGCCAGAGATATTTCAGTGTTTGGGGGAGTTATTGTGTCAAAAAGTGGAAATAATTTTTTTTAGGTTGGTCAAAGTTCAGCTGTAAAAAATAAGATATTAATGATGAGCTTTGAGAGAGCAGTATATTAATTTATATATTGAAGCCAGATTGAAAATAAGGAGTGAGCAGTGAGAAAGTTGAAGTATGGATATTAGTGAATTTGAATAAGCATTTAAAATTAGAAAAGCATATATATGTAAGGGCAAGGACTGCTTTTCTTTTGTCTTTGTTCTCTCAAATCCTAGCACAGTAGTTTGTATATAGTAATCATTTAATAGATTTTTATTGATATTTAATGGATAAATTTGCTCATTAAGTTATAGTTAAAACTTAGCAGATGACAATTAGAAACATTTCACCTCAAGTATTTTGAATGGTTTCTCAAAAGTGGGAAAGGAAAAATGAGAGATTATGTAATAAATATAATAAATGGTTCAAAAGAGGTCAAAAGGGAGTTATTGTAAAAAAATGAAAAAATTTACTAGGAATAACTTCTCATATTCTAAATCTCTCCCTTCATTTTTTTTTTTTTTAGTTTTTGCAAGGCAATGGGGTTAAGTGACTTGCCCAAGGCCACACAGCTAGGTAATTATTAAGTGACTGAGGCCGGATTTGAACTCAGGTACTCCTGACTCTAGGGCCAGTGCTCTATCCACTGTGCCACCTAGCTGCCCCTCCCTTCACTTTCTAGACTATTTTGTAACAGGAAGTAGGCAATAATATGGAACACTCAATTAATATAAATGAGTAAGCATTTCTACACGTGTATGAATATGGGATAAATAATATAGTTATCATAATTCACTCTAGGTGAGGGGGAGAGAAGGAAGGGAAAAGAGGGAGGAAGACAAAAATGGAACTCAAAACCTAAAAAATAATGAATGGTGAAAATTATTTTTGCATGTAGTTAGAAAATATATTTATTAAAAAATAAAAATAAAAATAATTTTTCAAACATACCATTAAATTAAGATGGAATTAGGTAGTCTTGCTGTCAGAGGTGATGTATTTCCTCCTTGGAATTTGTTAAGCCAAGATTGGTCAACTGGTAATTGGATACATTATAGATGGAATTCCATGTATGTAGTGAACTAGATAGCTCCTTAACTCTCAAATTCCATGATTCTGTGAATAAATAATTTCATAGCTTTGGATTATCCCTATATATGATTTTGAGATGTATAACCCTATGTAATTTAATGAAGTTTCTATTAATAGAATCACAAAATCTTAGAGTTGGAGGAGGTCTCAGAGGTCACTCAATTCTACAGTTGAAAAATCAACTTAGGTCTGGGGAAAAATGCCAACGAGTAGTCATTCAACTCAAGAATCTCCAGGGATTATCACTAAATTATCCCTAAAGATTAAGAATGTGTCAGCTATTTTTCTTTTGGCAAAAATAGAGTCCCAGAAGATATTCAGATATATAGCTTGCTATATATATTTGTTATCTATTTCCCCAAACCCTCACCTAATTACTAATTGATCCGAAGTATTGCACCTAGGCAATATTACTTTTGTCACTGCTGATGATCTTTATATAAATGCTTTCCTCTATGTTCCTTCCTGTACTTATATTTCCTCATGTGTAATCAACTTAATTTGAATAACATGAACCCTTCCATAGACTTATTTCAACCCTAGTTTCTACCTCTTCAAGTCACGCAAATAGTTATGTCAAATTTTCATTTTGAAGAAATCACTATGCTCCCTTCCTGAACTTCTTTATGTGTGTAAATGGATGAATGTTATGACATTTTTATGTATAAAGTATAAAATATATAAGTGTTCCTTATATGAGATGCATAATGCATCTCATATAGTATTATGTCTTCAGGTGAGTTGGTTCCAAAACCTTCTGATATTTAACCATGGCATTTTTCCATTGTTAGACCCAGTATACATATAGATAGAAATAAAACTAAGTTTCATCCTACATATATTTCAGTTAATGCTCTCCACTGGAAATTTCCCTTGTACCATTTCTTTTTTACTTATGAAATATATTAAATGACTTCTTTAAGGTTTAAAAGAAAGAAAATCTTTAAGAATGCTTATCCAAAGTTCAATTTCATTTTTTCATTTGTTCATACTTTATTTTATTTTTCCCCAGTTATATATAAAGACAAGTTTTACCATTCATTTTTTTAAACTTTCAGTTCTGGATTCTCTCCTTACTTCTCATTGAGAAAGTAAGTTAATTGTTATGGGTTAAAAAATTATACTCATGTAAAATATTACCATAAGAATCATATTGTGAAAGTTAATATAGCTGCCCACCCCCAAAAAAGAAACTTTAAGAAAAATAAAGTAAAAAAAGTATGCTTCAATTTATTCAGACACCATCAACTCTGCCTTTGGAGATGAATAGTATGCTTTATCATAAATCCTTCAGAGTTGTCTTGGGTCACAGCATTGCTGAAAAAAGTCAAGTCATTCACAATTGGTCATCCTGCAATATTGCTGTTACTTTGTATATAAAGTACTATATTTCCCATTGCATCTACTCTTGTAAATATTTCCAGATTTTACTGAGGACATCCTGTTAATCGTTTCTTATAATAGTATTCCTTCATAGTCACATACCACAATTTGTTTAACCATTCACCAACTAATGGGCCTCCTCTCAAATTCTAGTTCTTTGCCATATGAAAAGAGATGCTACAAATATCCTTATATGTATGTACTTCCTTTTCCTTCCTGTTTTTCATCTCTTCTGGAATTTAGACCTGGTAGTGACAAGGTAGGTGAAAGGGTAGGATTGGTTTTATAATCCTGTGGGCATAGTTCCAAATTCTTTTACAGAATTGTTGAATCATTTCATGACTCCTCCAACAGTGCCTTAATGTCTCATTTTCCCTATATCCCTTCCAATATTTGTTATTTTCTCTTTCTGTCCAGTTAGTTAATAATGAGTTAGGACTTTTTTTAAATATAGCCATAAATAGCATTGATAGTCTCATCTAAAAGTTGTTCATATCTTTTGATCATTTATCAATTGGAGAATGCCTCTTATTTTTTTTTGTAAATTTGACTCAGAGCAGTTTTCCTTGATAATTTCTTGAAGATGATGTCTAGGTTCTTTTTTTTTGATCATGGCTTTCAGGTAGTCAAATAATTTTTAAATTATCTCTCATGGATCTCTTTTTTCCAATTGATGTATTTTAATATTTTTGTTTTTCATCCTTTTGGTTTTATTTTATTGTCTCTTGATTTCTCATTGTCATTAGCTTCCCTTTGCTCAATTCTAAAATTTAAGGTATTGTTTTCTTTGGTGAGCTTTTGTATCTCCTTTTTCATTTAGCCAATTCTACTTTTTAAAGTATTCTTCTAATTGAGGTGATGCCCATCAGTTAAGGAATGGTTGAACAAGTTGTAGTATAAGAATATTATGAAGTACTATTGTTCTAGAAGAAACCATGAATGAGTGAACTCTAGAGAAGCATGGAAAGAATTACAGAAACTGATGCTGAGTGAAGGGAGTAGAACCAAGAGAACATTGTACACAGCTTCAGCCTTGTGAGTTGACCAACAATAATGGATGCAACTCCGCTCAGACTTTCAAAAATCTAGGACAACTCTGGGAGACTTACGCCATCCTCATCTAGAGGAAAACAAAAAAGACACAAACCAAAAAACCAACAGAATCTGAATGGATTCTATATTCAATTTTTTAAAAACCTCTTTTATTTTTCCTTGGTATCCCATGGTTTTCTTTCTTCTTTTCCCTTAGTCCTAATTTCTACTAATTTGTAAACATGTTAAATACAAATGTATATGTACAAAATTTTACTAGACTGTCCACTGATGAGGGGAGAGGGGTGGGGAGGGAGGGTAGTAGAAAAATATGTAACTTATAAATATGGAAGTGGATGAATGTTGAAAATTTTTCATAACATGCAATTGGAAAAATAAAATAAAAATTTAAAAGTCTTCTTTTCATTTACTTTTTGGACTTCTTTTTCCATTTGACTCACTCTGTTTTTGCGATGTTATTTCCTTTAGTATTTTTTGTGTCTCCTTCATGAAGCTACTGACTTTGTTTTTATGATTTTCCTGCAAACAAGGGCTGGAAAATTATTTCATTCAGTCTTTTTAAAGGTTATACCACTCTAGAATTTGTTTAGAGTCATTATTTAAAGATCTTTGAAGTGGTTTGGGGGAGAGTTTGAGTGAGTCTTTACCTTTTCTCAGTTATCTTGGCCTTACTCCAAGTACAATTTCTCCTATACCTTGACCCTTCCTTTTATTCCTCACTTTATGTCATTATGCCCAAGATGTTTAGACTAGTGGTAAAATATCCAATTGAAAATGTAGTTGCAACTAAATTTTTAAAATACTTACAATAATGGTTTTCATGATTTGAATAGACAATACCGTTTTTTTGAAAACCAGATTTAGAGGTGAGACCATCTTTATTACTCATATCCCTGAGCAATTCTGGGTCAGGAGGAAAGGTCTTGGGATTCTTGCTAAAACAAATTCTGGCTTCAGAAATTTATTTTGCCTGATGTCCAAAGAGCATCTGTGTCTGCCTTTGGTTTAGTAGGTATCTAGAAACCAAGAGAAATGCAGTGGGATATAATGGGAAAATGCATTAAATTAGAGTCAGAGGACATGTGTTCCATCCCTACTTTGGATACTTACTACCTGTGTGATTTTAGATCACTTAACCTCTCTAACACCCTATTTCATCATCTATATGATAAGAAAGTTGAGATCATTTCTGGGGTCCTTTCTAAGCCTAAATCTCAGAAATCTGTTCTCTTGAAAACTAAGATATAACCATTTATTCTGCTTGTTGGAAAGACTGGCATCTCCCAATCTCAGATTTCTCATTTCTGGAATCTAAATACCTTGATGTGAGGTCCCTAGCCATTCCCTTCCAGTGATTTTTTTCATCCTAATGAGAATTATGAAGTCTTAGACCAAGAAATACATCATCAATTTCTTTCCATCTAGACTCCAAATCAGAAATCCCTTCTATTAATACAGGAATTCATCTGGCATATGAACATCTTCATTGACAGGGAATTCTGAACAACCCTTTTTATTGCTGAGCGGTAACCTTTGAATATCATTCTATTAGTATGATTCTCACCATTATGATAGCTGAAAACATGGACAATTCCAAATTGTTGGTGAATAAAAAAACAACATACAGATGCCTACTGTAATTCACTGATCAAAGTTTCTTCTTTGAGACAATGAGAACTATGTCAAAATTTAACTAAGGGAGAATAGTTTTTGATTAGATACTGTCTACTGCCCTGTTTTATCCTATATCATATAATCCATCATTGAAAATTTTTTGTAAATACCAACTACCAATGATTCATGACCAAAAAGTAACAGAAAATATTAAATTCACTCATTTAACTTAAAGCATATATTGATATGAAAAGGCTTCAAGGAAAAATAAGATGTGTAATGATCTCCTGTTTTAGTTATATATAATATGTTTGGTTTTTTTGCTTTTTTTTTGACAAGGCAATGGGGTTAAGTGACTTTCCCAAGGTCACACAGTCAGGCAATTATTAAGTGTCTGAGGCTGGATTTGAACTCAGGTACTCCTGACTCCAGGGCTGGTGCTCTATTCACTGTGCCACCTAGCCACCCAGCTACATATAATGTGATCCAACCCAGAGAACTGAACTACTCACAAATTCCTGATAAAATTGGTAAAGGCTTCTTCTCAGGTAGGTCCTTTTAACAGAAACTCTGGATTAGTTTTCAGTCTGCCATTGAAAATCATACAACCTTCTGGACCACAGTCTCCTTTTCTATAAAATAAAGATAATTCCTTCCCTGAGTAAATTCCAGAAAGTAGAATCATTCCTTATTCCCTGGAAGTTCTGTCCATCTTCTAGTTTGGAGTGAATGACTAGAGAAATGACTGCTCTTTGTGAGGAGACCTGGCTGGTTCACACCTATCTCCTTGTGTCTCATACTTCGAATACAAAGAAACATGGAGTACCTGGTTGTGTATATTTGTGTATTAGAGGATGGAGGCAAGAGAGTGTTGCTGTGAGAATAGTTGCCTACCTCCATATTCATGATGATGAACTGCCCCTCCTCCTTAGTAACTATAGGACCACCCTCCTCTGATCAGTTGTCTTGACTATGTATGCCAAGGACATATTGTCAAAGTATGTTGTCAGCCTGCATTTTTTCCTGTGAGAGGTGTAGGCGTTTCCTCCTATTTGGGTGAGGTTTGAACTTGCTTAGTCTTGTATTTGAAATCTCATTTGTAAGCATTGCGAAAAGTTGTCAATGAGTCAAAGCCTCACTCCACATGATGCAGATAATTTCTCTCATCATCAGTATCTTCCCATAGTAAATGTTTCCCAAGAGAGATGCCTCCCTATTCTACTTTGCCCAACCAAAGTCATTCTACATTGAATTATCCAGGGGAACCATCAACCTTCTAGGAAGTATTAATGGGTACCTCCCTTTAAATGAGTTCTTGACTATCTGTTTTTAATCTTCAGTGACATTTGCCTCTGTTTTAGGAAAAATCTCCAAATAGAGGAAGCCACTGTTCAGTAGTATCAATCCTTCAAAAAATATTTTTTATTAAAGATATTATTTGAGTTTTACAATTTCCCCATCTTACTTCCCTCCCCCACCCCCCCCAAGGAAAGAAATCTGTCAGTCTTTACTTTGTTTCCATATTGTACATTGATCCAAATTGAGTGTGATGAGAGAGAAGTCATATCCTTAAGGAAGAGACAAGAAGTCTAAGAGGTAACAAGATCAGACAATAAGATATCTGGTTTTTTCCTAAATTAAAGGTAATAGTCCTTGAACTTTGTTCAAACTCCATGGCTCTTTATCTGGATACAGATGGCACTCTCCTTTTCAGACAGCCCAAAATTTTTCTCAAGGTTGAACATCACCCCCATGTTGCTGTTAGGGTATACAGTGTTTTTCTGGTTCTGCTCATCTCACTCAGCATCAGTTCATGCAAATCCCTCCAGGCTTCCCTGAAATCCCGTCCCTTCTGGTTTCTAATAGAACAATAGTGTTCCATGACATACATATAACACAGTTTGCTAAACCGTTCCCCAATTGGAGGACATTTACTTGATTTCCAATTCTTTGCCACCACAAACAGGGCTGCTATAAATATTCAAAAATATTTTTCAGTGTTTGAATGTTTCATTTCCTATGCCATATTGAACTCCTTTTTATTCTGAGTTTTAACATTAGCAGCGATTACAAATTCAGTAGTAAATAAATCTATCCCTGAGTTAACAATCTAGTTTCTACTTTACATTCTCCAGAAAGAAAAATGGGAAGCAATTTAGAAAGGAGAAGAAGGAAAAAGAAGAGAAAAAGAACGTGCAATTCCACAATTTTTTTTCAACCTCCTTTTTTTTATTATTATTCTTTACCACAAGGTTTTTACTTTAAAAATTTAGAGACAGTGTGGTTCAGGGGCAAAAGCATTGGCCTTTAGAGCTGAAGGACCTAGACTTTCCTCTAATTCTTCCTACCTGTGTGTGTTCTTGGGCAAGTCATTTGGTCTCAGTTTCCTCAACTGTAAAATGATGTAAACTTGATGACTTCTCAAGTTGCATCTAGTTCTATATCTATGACGCTTTGACCTCAGGAAAATAAAATTTATTTAAACATTTGCAAGAATTTTCATTGGGTTCACGGTCTCAAAATGCTTTGTAAACAACACATTCCTTTGCAAGAATCACAGAAAGAAATCATTTAGTCCAACCTATAACTAAGGAGGACTCTCTCTGAGAATATCCTTAAAGAATCTTAAAAACCCTTTCTCCAGAAAGGAAATGAACTTTACCTGGCATGTACTGGTTCTTTTGAAAACCTTGTAACAGTCCTTTTAAAAATATGTTCTTCAATTTTGTCAAAAATCAGTCAGATCCACTGATCTATAGCTTGAAGTCTCTAAACTATTCTCTCTTTTTTAAAAAATCAGATCAATTACTTGCATTTAGATTTATAGTACCACATGCTCTACAGTTTTCTGAAAATCATTAACAGTGGTTAAATTAAGTTTTCAGAATCCTGTTATTTTTGTGGATTTGGTGATTGAACTCATTGAGATGTAATCATCTGATATTCTCTTACCATGGTTTCATTAATGAATAAATGTTTGCAGAGTTGAATTTCCTTATAAGTTTAGCAGCAAGGTGACCAATGAGTTCCAAGAGCTCTCCACTGGAATCATCTTAAGCAAGGCCATCTTAAATTTGACTAGATTGTAAGATGATCTTCACCTCCCTTATATATATACACATGCCCATCCAGTAACTGACAAAGAAAAATTCCAAAATAGGCTTCTGAAAAAAAACTTTAAAAACAATTGATCTCTTTGCAACACCTTCACTTCCCAATATATCTTCCCAATTCCTTCATAGAAAGAGCCTCCCTTATAAAAAAGATTTATAAAGAATTCAGAAAAACTAACCAGAAAATCATGTATGACATGACATATAGTGTCTCATTTCCTTAGTTTCCTATAAAAAGGTCTTTTAAATAAATGGTCCTTCTTTTAAGGTGATAGTTACTATATAAAACACTCTGTATGGGTTCAGTAACATTTGAGCTGTATTTTATTTTAGACCTGTTAGGGGCAATCTCATCTTGACAATGGCTTGCAGGGCTAGTCAGTAGACACCTGAAACATAAAATATTAGTATGAGAATAGATAGCTAGTACCCTAAAGTAACAGCAACTCTCTTCCTCTTGAAATGTTTTGCCAAGTGCTTTTGGAAACTAGCAATTTTCAAATTTCTCTGTGTAAAATATTGGTCCTTGCTAAGTGGCCAAGAGAGAAAAATAAAACAAACTCTGGGTTCTTTTAAAAGAAGTTTTTAAATTGAAAGCAACTTAATTTTTTAAATTATCTGTGATAGTAATATTTTCAAAATATTTTTCTGCTGAAGCAATCTGAGAAAAATATGATGAGATGCTAGTTATGAGCATAAAATCTTAGACCTGATATTAGAGGTCATTGGATCCAACCCTTATTCAAACAAGAACCCTTTGTAATATCCATGACAAATTTAGTCTCTTGTTAAAGTGCTTCATTAATGATGAACTAAGGTACTGCACACTACTCTTGAATAGTTCTCATTGTTAGAAAGTTTTAGTGTTTACATTGAGGCTAAATGTGTCTTTCAGCATCTTTCACCCATTTTCCCTAATTATGCTTTCTAGAGCCAAACATAGATCTGGAGCCAAGATCATAGAACTGGAAGGGGCCTTAGAAGCTGTCTTATCTAATCTCTATTTTTACAGATGTGGACACTTAGACCCAAAGGTAAATGACTTGTCCAGAATGGCCATAGAGACAGTATTTAACCTTGGGTCCTTTGGCTCCCAAACCTATCATTGTGGTCACTGAAGCATGTTGACTTCAAGCAGATTGAGTCTAATTCCTCATCTGCCTAACAGCCATCTTGTCCTCTACTCAACCCAGTCTTCTTTTCAGAGTTGAGTTTCTTCAGTTCCTTCAGTCAACACAAATTCATGGTATTCAATCTCTTCACCATCATTCTAATGTACTCCAAGTGGTTAATATCCTCCCTCAAATGTGACATGCAGAACCAAATGCCACAAAACAGTTTAGACTGGTCTGATCAGACCACACAGGCTACCACTGAAAGTACCCTGTTCCATTCTTGAACAAAACCTCTTTGTAGAAAGAATGTTAGATTTGTACTTATCCATCATAAAAGTAGATTCTGTTTTTGGAATTTCCCTGGGATTTGATGGACCAACTTTGACTTTGCCTTGTTCAGTCCTAGGCCTCCACTGTATTATCCAGGTATCACCAACTATGTTTTCCACTTCGGTGGAAAACTTTCAAAACCCCTTCTCCTTAGAAAACTTGATTCACTCAAGGATGGATCTCAAGGGAAGGTCTAAAACAGTCTATTTGTGTCCTTCAATGAACCTCTGTCCAACTACAATTACTCTGCCTGAATTCATTCCTTAATGGTTAGCAAATTCACATCTTATAATCTTCCCCATTTGAATGATTCACAATCTCTGAATAATGATGTACAAATCCCATCCCCAACTGCCTACTCCCTTGCTCCTATCCCCCTTAACTCTACAATGATCCCCTCTAGATTGGTTCTCCCCTTCCATCATGCTCTCTGAAATCCTGCTCCAAAATATAAATTTGTTTTCATTTTACTCTTGTTCTTATTCCTTCCATCTTTGGATACTCAATGAGACCTGAATCCTTCCTCATGATACTGCATCCATACCCATTGTTAACCTTAAAAATAAAATGACAGATAATGAGGCTATTTAAGTATTTTATTTACTCTTTTGTTACCCTGAGCCATTTATATTTTTTCAAATATCATCCATTTCACTTATATTGTCAGATTTATTGAAATATGGTTGGGCAAAATAGCTCCAAATTAGTAGTTTAATTTTCTCCTCATTGATGGTGAGTTCATCCTTTTCATTTTTGATGCAGGCAATTTGGTTTTCTTCATTCTTTTTTTAAAAACAAAATTAGCCAAAGCTTTAAAAAAAAATAAAGAAGTAAAACAACAGAAAATATAGGTTAGACATGAAGTTTTATTCTCTGAAATTTACCATTAACCTATAGGTGGAGGCCATTCTAATAATGACCATTCCAAACTGAGGGAGATCAGAAAACTTATAGCAGCAAGGGAAAGGGAATAGAATATATATAACACCAGTAGAAAAAAATCTTAACCTTTCCTGGAGATCAATCTATTATTTTCTCACAAAGAGAACTATCTTTCTAAAATGCTATCTTCCCTAAATAGTTTTTATGAGTTTAAGTAGCAGTTCAAATGAAGATATAAATCTTTCTGGAATTAAGGAGGACAGGACAAGTCTTCCTTTCAAATTCTAAGAAATGATACATTCTATTCTTCACAATAGCTTAGAAAATCAATCTTTGACCAGGAATGCAGTTTAAAAACTTATACTAATTATTTTACTTTGACACCATCCTTTCCAATATTAAATATGTTTTCATTCATATACCCCCCCAGCAATGATCATGGGAGGAGATGGCATGGGAATTGGAATATTCTATGCTCCCCAATGTC
This sequence comes from Macrotis lagotis, assembly GCF_037893015.1. NCBI lineage: Eukaryota > Metazoa > Chordata > Mammalia > Peramelemorphia > Peramelidae > Macrotis > Macrotis lagotis. The sequence continues at coordinate 457,900,347 of NC_133658.1, forward strand.
ACCTCCAGACACCATCACTCAGCAATTTTCCCTCTGAGGCACACACTATCACTCAATCTAGGTGCTAATGGCCATTATCTGTTAGTCTATCTATAGTCTTTATCTGCATGATTCCTGCCCTTATACCATAGAACTTCTGTCTCCTGCATCAGTTCAATCTGGCCAAACTGACTGTCCAACTTGTGATACTTCATCACCTGTCTTCACATAATGGCTGGAATACACTTCCTCCTTACCTCTCTTTCCTCTCTAAGAAATATATCAGGCACTGTCATCCATAGAGTGCCCTTCCTGATCCCAGCCAACTACAACTAGGGTGTCCTTCCTAGGAGAATACTGTGAATTTAACTCCTTGGTCTATATGTGTTTATACAAAATTCGGGGGGGCATTTAATACAGAAAGGACAAAGAAACATAAAACTGAGTTAGAGAACCAATGAGATTTAATATAGATTAACATAGTTCTAACATATTCTCTCATAAATTATAATATTTGTTTCAAATTCCCATTGAAAAGAATCCCACTTAGACTGGAGAGAGTTTACAAATAAACAAAGGATTTCTCTCTCCTCTTCCAAGATGTCTCTCATCTTCTGATTTGTTGACCTAGATAAAGGAATTTATTGGTGCTATTACAATGCTGACCAGATAATTTGACTCAGACCAAGTTAACATTCAGATGTAGGAGACAGGCTTTGACATGGCAGATAGACATTTATGTATACAGAAATAACATTCAAATTTATAACTCTTAGTTGGAGGCTGAGAAACTAATTTTAGATTAGACATATAGAATAGGGGGCAGAGCCAAGATGATGACAAGAAGGGATCCAGTCTTAGGAGCTCTCTGATAAAACTCACCAGCTAAGGACTCTAACTAAACTTTCGAGAGACAGAACCCACAAAGGGACCCAGTGAGAGAGTTCTCCTACTCAAGGTAACCTGGAAAAGAGCAGAAAGGCTCTGCTCCCTGGGATCAGAGAGGCGGCCTGCCAGAGGGGTGGCCCGCCAGAGCCAAAGAACTTCAGCCTCCTGGTGGCAGCCCCAGGGCGCTGGGAGCCTTGGCTCACAGCAGCGGGGGAGTCTCCAGAGCTGCACCCCAAGGAGCTTCGGGCACAAAGTGGGGGAACAGCAGGGGACCTCTGCCAGAGGGAGCATTGTGGAGCCCAGCCCTCAGGGCACACAGCTAGCAGCTTGGTCCTTCTGCAGCCCAGAGCCTGAAACAGGAGCAGGCGGAGCCAGTAAGCAGGAACCCCTAGGGCATGAGCCCATTGAGCTGAGGAAGGGGAGTGAAGAGAAACTTCGAGGTCGGTCCTCTGCCCCTGGAACAGGACTCTGGGGCTCTGACCATATTCAGATCCTGATCGCAGTCTAGGCCCCCCATAGAACAGCAGGGCCCCCCCCCCCACCTCAGCCGCATGGCAGAGGGGGATGCTTATGGTCATTCACAGACCAGGAGGGAGAACAGAGCCTCATACACTGAGACCCTTGTGGGAGTGTCCCAAAAGCTCAGGAAGCACCCCCAAAACCAGGCCCAGGCTGGGAAAATGAGCAAGCAGAGAAACAAAAGGAAGACTATTGAGAAATATTTTGCAAATGAGCCCAAGAAGGATCAAAATACTCAGTCTGAAGATGAGGAAGCACAAGCTCCTGTATCTAAAGACTCCAAGAAAAACAGAAATTGGGCTCAGGCTATGACAGAGCTCAAAAAAAGACTTTGAAAATCAAATGAGGGAGTTGGAAGAAAAACTGAGAAAAGAAAGAAGAGAGATGCAGGAAAAACATGAAAATGAAGTCAGCAGCATAGTCAAGGAAATCCAAAAAAATGCTGAAGAAAATAGCATGCTGAAAACCAGCTTAGGTCAAATGGATAAAACAGTTCAAAAAGTTATTGAGGAGAAGAATGCTTTAAAAAGCAAAATTGGCCAGATGGAAAAAGAGATAAGAAAACTCTCTGAGGAGAACAAATCCTTCATACAAAGAATAGAATTCAGGGAGATTGATGAATTTACCAGAAATCAGGAATCAATACTTCAAAACCAAAAAAATGAAAAATTAGAAGAAAATGTGAAATATCTCATTGAAAAAACAACTGATGTGGAAAACAGACTTAGAAAAGATAATTTAAAAATTATTGGAATACCTGAAAGTCATGATCAGGAAAAGAGCCTTGACATCATTTTCAAAGAATTACTACAGGAAAATTGCCCTGATATTCTAGAAGCAGAGGGCAAAATAGAAATGGAGAGAATCCACCCATCTCCCTGAGAAAGAGATCCCAAAAAAAACAACCCCTAGGAATATTATAGCCAAGTTCCAGAACTCCCAAGTCAAAGAGAAAATATTACAAGCAGCCAGAAGGACACAGTTCAAATATCATGGAGCTGCAGTCAGGATCACACAGGACTTAGCAGCAACTACATTGGAAGCTCGTAGGGCTTGTAATACAATATACCAGAAGGCAAAAGAGCTTAGAATGCAGCCAAGAATGAACTACCCAGCAAGGCTGAATGTCCTCTTCCAGGGAAAAAGATGGACTTTCAATGAAACAGGGGAATTTCAAATGTTCCTTTTGGAATGGCCATAGCTGAACAGAAGGTTTGATCTTCAGATACAGGACTCAGGTGAAGCATGGAGATTGGAGGAGAGGGGGGAGTAGAGGGAAGGGGTGGGGATGTGAATAAAGGAGGAGAGGATGGACCATGGGAGGAGAGTGGTCAGATATAACACATTTTCTTTCTTACTTCTTGCAAGGGACTGGGATTGGGCTTGCCCAGGACCATAGGGCCAGGTGGATTCTGGGCCTAAGGGGTGGTATTGGGGCTCAGAGCTTCTTGGCCCCAGGACCAGGGATCTGTCTGCTGAGCCAGTCAACGACCCTACAGCAGAGTCAGAGCGAAAGGAGAGAGAAAATAGAGTACATGGTAGTGGAGAAATAAGAAAGGAGGGAGTTGCGATCAGCAATGGCAAGGGTGGAAAAATATGGAAGTAACTTTTGTGATGGATTTATCATAAAGAATGAGATCCACCCATGACAGAGTTGTTGGTGTTGGAACAAAGACTCAAGCACATTTTTTGTTATTATTATTTGGGGGAGGGTGCAGGGCAAGTGGGGCTGGATGGCCTGCCTGGGGCCACATAGCAGGGTGATCTTTGGGTGTCTGGGGCCGGATTTAGACCCAGGTGCTCCTGGCTCAAGGGCCAATGCTCTGTCTGCCACCCAGCCACCCCTACTATTATTACTATTTTCTTTTATTTGGGGTCTTTTTTTTCTTTTTTTTTGGTTTTTGCAGGGGCAGTGGGGATCGGGTGGTTTGCATGTCACATGGCTGGGTGATTGTTGGGTTACGAGGCTGGATATGGGCTCGGGTGCTCATGGCTCCAGGGCTGGTGCTTCATCCATTGCGCCACCTGGCCATACCTACAATTATTACTATTATTTTTTAATTTTAATTTTTTTCTCTCCCCTTTACTTTTTTTGCCCAAGCAAGTCTATCTATATTCATGGGGGAGGAGGGGTATTGTGTTTACTTGTAAACAAGAATATTTTATTAATGTAAAAAAAATTTGTACAAAATGAGCATATAAATTTTAAAAAATAGAAAAAATATAGATTAAAATTAGGCATTTCCTCATTTTGATAAAGATAAATTCTAATGTCATTTGTAGATCAATCCAATAAAGATTTAGGGAAATGATGGGTATATTGGAGGGAGAATGACATATCTTTGGGATCTAGAGTTGCCAAGAAATATGATCAGGCAATATTAAAGTGCATAACAGTATAAAAAAAGTGGGTGATACAATTGCAATATCAAAAAGGTCAAATTACAGAGATCAAAAGGTGATAGTCCCCTTTGATTATATAGATCATACTGATAAGAACCATAAATCAGCACAGGAAAATTCAGGTCCATTTCTTCTGGAGCCAAGTGATGCAGTTCTGTGTCTTCGGATGTTGTTCCAGAGGTTTCTCTTCAATCCAGATTAGAGATAAATCCAGTGTTGAGATTTTCCTTTCTGGTGAAAGAATTTAACATAAGATTTTTTTTTCACAGTTTACAAGTTTTATTATTGGTCATTTGTAGTTAGGAAAAATACAAATATTACCTAGGCATAGGCTTTGTTCACTAAATTTTATCAACAAAGACTTCTTGAGCTTCTAATTTTGGGCACATTAGGATATAGTCCTTTAATGCTCAGAATGAAAATTACAAAAAAAAAAAGCTTTACAATACAGTCCAAGATTATCAAGTCTTTGTTCAATCTTATTTTCTTTCTTTTCAGGGAAATAGAATGTTATACCTGGTTTTTCTTGTATTGATGGACAGTTCTTCAATTGAAAAGTTTTCTAGGCTTTCATTCATTTCAGTTGCAGTGAACTGACTGGAGTGTCATATTTTCATAATTAAAAATAACTCTCTTTGCTGGTAATAATATGGTATCCATTATCAATATTAAAAATACTTCACATTTAAGTATCACCACTCTTAGATTTTGTTAGATAGCAAAGGGATAAATGAGTTGGAGGGAGTACCTCTAATAGTGAAATCACTAATTCTATAATTCACTAAATTACAGAAGCATCATTTTCCCCAAACTATGAGATAGGTTAAAAGGTCCTTGAATAATATCCTCTATCCTAGCCAGGATTTGGAGAAGTTTGGTTTTTTCCTTTTTCTGAATATTTTCCTAGCTGAAGTAGCCATTTGGACCAGTATTGAGAACAGAGCTCTGAGTCCATGAAATGGGTGTGAGCAGGGGATCCATCTTTGTAGGCCACCACAAATTAAACCACATTGGACCTCAAAGTGATAGTTGATATGGTTAATGGCTCCAACATAGGGTACCACTTGTAAAGGGTTGTCAAATATGTTCTGGATAAATAAATGGCTTTGGTTTCTCTGATGTCTTCCAGTCAATCACACACAGCTTATCCTGATATTCAGCTACACAATCTATTAGGCCCAGGTACTTGAAGGTCTGATGATGAACGGCACTTTCTAGTGCTCTTACTCCACTTAGGTCTTTTAGGACATGCTTGACACTTGCCACATAGCCAGAGCCAATAGTTTTTTCATCTAATTCCTTTAATTGTTCTTGGGATGAAAGCATGGCTTCTAATTCTTCATGGAAGTGTTTCCCTTGTAAAAAAATATCTTAAGTATATTCTGCAAAGCCATCCTCTCCCAGTTCCAAAATCATTTGCTGTTTCCACCTTCCTAGGCTTAAGATTTGTTTTGCTGTCATAGTTTGTTGAAGGATTCTCAAAACATTAGGTATTTTATTCTTTTGTAAGGGGATTTTCAAAGGAATTGAGGAATCAGTTAGAGTCTTTGATACATTTCTTTTTTCTGGATTGAGAAAAAGAATTATATTTTTGTAACTTTTGGTCCTGATTCTTGATCTTGGGCCTTACATTTACTCACAGGTCCATATAATAAAATCATCTTCTTGGATCAATGATCCTGGTGTCTGAGAACTAATTCTGGTTGACACAATAGAACTTATTAAATTAGAGTATTTGTTTTGGTCAACCTCTTGATAAGGGTTTTTTTTTCTTCTTCTGGTTATGAAAGTAACATGAAGTAGAGAAACCTACAGAAGGAGCTAGTTCTCCAAAGAACCTACCTGATCTTCCAAATTTCTTGCATATACTTGATTGTGACTGCATTTTTTAAGCTCTAAATTTCTATGAAATATAATTTGGCTAAGTTCTCCTCTTCAAAAGCGAATGGTTTTGGCGGGGAGGTGGCCTTTCGTAGCTTCTCGCGGCCCCGAGGCGCGGCCGGCGGCAACTCCCGCGAGTCTTCCTGCCTCACGTGGCTTCGGCTTCTCACTCCCCAGACCTAGACGCGGGTCTGCGGACCGGCCGGCCCGGAGGTGTCCGGCATGCATTGCGGCCGCCGGCCTCGCCCCACCCCTCGCCCGCCTCCCGCGGCGAGGCGGGAGGAGGATCACGGGGCCCGTCTCCTCTTCCTGGAGTGTAGCCTTGGCGCCGCCATCTTGAGTTAGGGCTCCGCGCGAAGGGCGAGTTCGACTGGAAAAGGGATCGAGACCCGCCGCGCAGGGAGGAGGAAGCTTTAGAAGGAGCCGCACTGCCCGGCTCCAAGCTGGCGGGGGCCTGCGGACGGCTCCGGCCCAGGGGCCCGCTGCGTCTTAACATTTTAAACAGGTCTTTTTCATTCCTAGAAAAATGAAATTCTGGAACTTCCTAAATCACATTTTGACTTGCCCATTGTCGTGTTGATATACACAGAAAATCCAGTTACAAATAGAAATCTAGTTTTGGTTTTATACATTTTATTCCTTTTAATCATACATTTGGAGGATGCTGCTCCATTTAACAAAATAAACTTCAGTAAGGGTTCCACTACAATAATGAATGCATTAAAGATTGCCAAATTAACTTGAACTTGTAACATACATTTGGTGATCATTTTGGAATAAAGACTATCCATATAAAATATAAATATCCATATAAAGAGTATCCAAATAAAAGTTTTAACCTTTTGCTAATGTTAAAATAATGACTCAAAAATCTTTAATTCGAAATTAATTTCTCTTTGAAATAATTTTAAGATAGACCAAAGGTCATCCTTCTTCTTGTATATTTAGTTAATATTTCTTTCCTTAAAACAGAACTTGAGAGTATGATTATAGAGAACCATATCTTGATGTCAAAAAAACTTCTTATAGGAAGATATAGCTGATAACAGATGCCAAGACTACATACTGGTTTACCTGGCTATTAGAATTTAGATAACTGTAGGCTAAAAGATTTAAAATTTCTATACCTGATTTTAATGATTTACCATAAAGACCAGCGATATCAGAAAAGGAAAATTCCTTTATTTATTTGAATGTCCATTTCCAGGCAAGAGGTCATGTAGGTAGCCAGATGCCAGACTTTAATCTGCCAGGTAGGATTTTTCCAAATATCGCATTTGGGAAACTGAGTCAATAAGAGTTCAACCTCAGAACTTGTTGAAAATTACTCTTTCAGATTCTATCCCAAGGAATTTGTCACTTGTAGTATCCAACCCTCATTGGATTTTTTGACTTTTAAATACTTATATTTTAGACTTAGGTCTAAAATTTTCAGCCCCACGAAATCTATAGACATAGCAATTTCCTATAATACGACAGAGATTTATTTCTTTTGAATTGTAAAGATTTTATTTATTTTGAGTTTTACAATTTTTTCCCTAATCTTACTTCCCTCCCCCCACCCCCCCCCACAGAAGACAATTTGCCAGTCTTTACATTGTTTCGATGGTATACATTGATCCAAATCGAATGTGATGAGAAAGAAATCATAACCTTAAGGAAGAAACATGAAGTACAAGAGATAGCAAGATCAGAAAATAAGATATCAGGGTTTTGGTTTTTTTTTTCCAAATTAAAGGTAATAGTCCTTGTTCAAACTCCACAGTTAATTTCTCTGGATACAGATGATATTCTCCATTGAAGACAGCCCCAAATTGTCCCTGATTGTTGCACTGATGGAATGAGCAAGTCCATCAAGGTTGATTATCTCCCTCATGTTGCTGTTAGGGTGTACAGTGTTTTTCTGGTTCTGCTCATCTCACTCAGCATCAGTTCATGCAAATCCCTCCAGGCTTCCCAGAATTCCCATCCCTTTTTAATAGAACAATAGTGTTCCATGACATACATATACCACAGTTTGCTAAGCCATTCCCCAATTGAAGGACATTCACTTGATTTCCAATTCTTTGCCACCACAAACAGGGCTGCTATGAATATTTTTGTACAAGTGATATTTTTACTTTTTTTCATATCATCTCTTCAGGGTATAGACTCAGTAGTGGTATTGCTATGGGTGTACACATTTTTGTTGCCCTTTGGGTGTAGTTACAACTTTCTCTCCAGAAAGGTTGGATGAGTTCACAGCTCCACCAACAATATATTAGTGTCCTGGATTTCCCAAAACCCTTCCAACAATGATCATTATCCTTTCTGGTCATATTGGCCAGCCTGAGAGGTGTGAGGTAGTACCTCAGAGAAGTTTTAATTTGCATTTCTCTGATAAGTAATGTTTTAGAACAATTTTGCATATGACTATGGATTGCTTTGATGTCCTCATCTGTAAATTGCTTTTGCATATCCTTTGACCATTTGTCAGTTGAGGAATGGATTTTTTTTTAAAAAATTTGACTCAGTTCTCTGTATATTTTAGAAATGAGTCCTTTGTCAGAAACATTAGTTGTAAAGATTGTTTCCCAGTTTACTACATTTCTTTTAATCGTGGTTACAGTGATTTGTCCATGCAAAAGCTTTTTAATTTAATGTAATCAGAATCATCTAGTTTGTTTTTAGTGGTGTTCTCCATCTCTTCCTTAGTCATAAACTAGTACCCTTTCCATGGATCTGATAGGTAAACTACTCCTTGATCTTCTAGTTTGCTTACAATATTATTTTTTATGTCTAAATCTCGTATCCATTTGGATCTTATCTTGGTATAGGGTGTGAGGTGTTGGTCTGATTTAAGTTTCTTCCATATTATCTTCCAATTTTCCCAGCAGTTTTTATCAAAGAGAAAGTTTTTATCCCAATAGCTGGACTCTTTGGGTTTATCAAACAGCAGATTACTATAATTGTTTCCTACTATTGCTCCTAGTCTATTCCACTGATCCACCACTCTATTTCTTAGCCAATATCAGACAGTTTTGATGACTGATGCTTTATAATATAATTTTAGATCTTGTAGGACTAAGCCACCTTCTTTTGCACTTTTTTCAATGAATCCCTGGAAATTCTTGACTTTTTATTTCTCCATATGAATTTACTTACAATTTTTTCTAACTCATTAAAGTAATTTTTTGGAATTTTGATTGGTAGGGCACTAAACAGGTAGTTTAGTTCTGGTAGAATTGAAGTTTTTATTTTATTAGCTCGACATGAGCAGTTGATGTTTGCCCAGTTATTTACAACTGATTTTATTTGTGTGAGAAGTGTTTTGTATTGTTTTGTAATTATTTTCAAAAACTTTCTGAGTCTGCCTTGGCAAATAGACTCCCGAGTATTTTATATTGTAAGACAGAGATTTAGATCTAAACTTTATAGTCCAATGGATCAGAAAATGCCACATAGTATATAATTTTTCAATGGTAACAATAAGAAAAACATCACAGAAAAATCACAAAAGTTTTTTCCATGTCTCCTGGGTGCTTTTACTTCAAAGTATACAACAAAAGACTTGGGATGTATAACTACAATAGTTCCAGTTTACATATGGAAATAGATTCTATAGGAACAATTTTCTCTATTAATAAAGTCAATTATTTTCTCTATTCAAATAGACACAAATAACAAATCATTGCTTCCAGAATCCTTTAAAACAATTAGAATAGGGTATAGCTAGGAGTTCAGTGTATAGAACACCAACCCTAGAGTCAGGAGGACCTGAATTCAACTACGGCCTCAGACACTTAATACATACTTATATACTTTGTGGTATGACCTTGGGCAAGTTACATAACCCCATTGATTGCAAAAATAAAAACAAAAAAACTAGCAAAAACAATTAAAACAATTTTAGATGACTTTCATATAATTTGCAAAGTTATACAGTTGTTCTTAAATTTGAGGTGTAATGTAGTTAAGATATATTAGATTCCAAATAAGATGCCATATGAATTAGTAATCTTTACTAAACATGTTTCCATATTGAAAACTTATTTTCTTGAAACAAAACAAAGCAAAGCAACAAAAAGGATTCATAGCTTTAAACTTATCATAATGGATTTGACATTTTTGTTTTATATAAGTTCATTTACCTCTACTCAAACATATTCTCAAAAAGAAGATGAGATTCTTCAGGAATTTAATCTTATACAAATAATAATTTCAAAATGTTAATGCAAGACTTACCTTCATCATGGAGTGTCAACAAATTGAGATCAAAACAGCAATATCCTTTCTACTTGCTATTTTAATGTTTTTAATGTTAACTCAGTGTCAAAATATTTCACAAATAGTAACCTTGAAAAAATAGAAACTTTTCTATGACAGCCATTTAAATGATTTTGCATTATTATAATGGATTAGCTTACAGATTTGAAAATGTAATAAGCCTTATATAAATCACATAAGGAAAAAACCTTTTACAAAATAATCTTTTTCTGAGTTATTTTTTAAAAATCAATCAATAGGGGCGGCTAGGTGGTGTAGTGGATAAAGCACCGGCCCCAGAGTCAGGAGTACCTGGGTTCAAATCCGGTCTCAGACACTTAATAATTACCTAGCTGTGTGTCCTTGAGCAAGCCACTTAACCCCATTTGCCTTGCAAAAACCTAAAAAAAAAAAATCAATAAATATTTCTGATGTTAAAAAGAAAAAATACATTGTGAACATAAAGTGATAAACATCTCTCTTATTCAATCTTAAAACAAAAATAAATAACCCCCCTAAAAGTTCTTTTAAGTATCACTTTCCTTGAACTTAAAGATCTTTACAAATGGCAGTCTATTTTTTGAAGATAGAGGGAAAACATTCAATGACAAAGTTCACTCACCATTCCTCTTTAATCTTAACTTCACAAGCCTTCAGGGCATATGGCAAGCAAAGTGGTAGTGAGACAGCTCAGATCCAGGAACAGGAAGCAGAAGCCAGTAAGCAGGAGCCCCCTGGGCATGAGCACACTGACCTTAGGGAGGGAGCAGAGAGAGAGAGATTGCCCAGCTTTGTCCTCTGTCCCTGGAACAGGATTCTGGGTTCTGACCACATTCAGATCCTGATTGCAGTCTAGGCCCCCCAATAGAACAGCAGCCCCCCCACCTCAGCCCCATGGCAGAGTGGGGCACTTATGGTCATTCACAGACCAGAGCCTCACACACTGAGGTCCTTGTGAGAGTGTCCCAAAAGCTCAGGAAGCACCCCCAAAACAGGCTCAGTCTGGGAAAATGAGCGAGCAGAGAAAAAAAGAGCAACACCATTGAGAAATATTTTGCCTATGAGCCCAAGAAGGATCAAAACACTCAGTCTGAAGATGAGGAAGCACAAGTTCCTGCATCTAAAGACTCCAAGAAAAACAGAAATTGGGCTCAGGCTATGACAGAGCTCAAAAAAAGACTTTGAAAATCAAATGAGGGAGATAGAAGAAAAACTGGGAAAAGAAATGAGAGAGATGCAGGAAAAACATGAAAATGAAGTCAGCAGCTTAGTCAAGGAGATCCAAAAGAATGCTGAAGAAAATAGCATGCTAAAAACCAGCTTAGGTCAAATGGATAAAAAAGTTCAAAAAGTTATTGACCAGAAGTATGCTTTAAAAAGCAGAACTGGCCAGATGGAAAAAGAGATAAGAAAGCTCTCTGAGGAAAACAAATCCTTCAGATAAAGAATAGAACTCAGGGAGACTGCTGGATTTACAAGAAATCAGGATTCAATACTTCAAAACCAAAAGAATGAAAAATTAGAAGAAGATGTGAAACATCTCATTGAAAAAACAACTGATATGGAAAACAGATTTAGGAAAGATAATTTAAAAATTATTGGAATACCTGAAAGTCATGATCAGGAAAAGAGCCTTGACATCATTTTCAAAGAATTATTACAGGAAAATTGCCCTGATATCCTAGAAGCAGAGGGCAAAATAGAAATGGAAAGAATCTACCAGTCTCTCCAAGAAAGGGATCCAAAAAAAAAAAACAACTCCCAGGAATATAATAGCCAAGTTACAGAACTCCCAAGTCAAAGAGAAAATATTACAAGCAGTCAGAAGGACACAATTCAAATAACGTGGAGCTGCAATCAGGATTTCCGAGGACTTAGCAGCAACTTCATTAAAAACTCCTAGGGCTTGGAATATAATATACTGGAAAGCCAAAGAGCTTAGAATGCAACCAAGAATTAACTACCCAGCAAAACTGCATGTCCTCTTCCAGGGAAAAAGATGGATTTTCAATGAACCAGGGGAATTTCAAATGTTCCTGTTGGAATGGCCAGAGCTGAACAGAAGGTTTGATCTTCAAATACAGGACTCAGGTGAAGCATAGAGAGTGGAGAAGAAGGGGAAAATATGAGGGACTTAATGATGATGAACTGCATGTATTCCTGTACAGAAAAATGACACTGATAATACTCATATGAACCTTCTCAATTAGCAGAGCAGGTAGAAGGAGCTTTTATAGATGAAGCACAGGAGAAAGCTGAATTTGAAGATAAAATATGGTGTAAAAATGGAGTCTATAGAATAAAGGGAAATGTAATGGGAGAAAGAAAAAGGAGAGGGGGAAATAGGCCAAGATATTTCATATAATAAGATTTTTCTTTATTACAATGAGCTATTGCAATGATATGGAAGGGGGAAGGCAAGGAGGAAAGAGGGAATCTTTGCTCTCATCAGAGGTGGCTAGGAGAGGAAACAGCATATATACTCAATGGTGTATAGACATCTGGAGTAAGAAGGAGGGGGGGACAGGTGGAAGGGGTGGGATGTGAATGATGGAGGAGAGGATGGACCATGGTGGGAGAGTTGTCAGATATAACACATTTTCTTCTTTGCTTCTTACAAGGGGTTGAGATTGGATGGCCTATCTTGGACTATAGGGCCAGGTAGATGTTGGGCCTAAGGGGTGGTAAGGGGGCTCAGGGCCTCTTGGCCCCAGGGCCAGGGATCTGTCTGCTGCACCACTCAGCTACCCTACAGCAGAGTCAGAGTGAAAGGAGAGAGAAAATATAGTACATGGTAGTGGAGAAATATGAAAGGAGGGAGTTTCGATCACCAATGGCAGTGGTGGAAAAATATGGAAGTAACTTTTGTGATGGACTTGTGATAAAGAATGTGATCCACCCACGACAGAGTTGGTGATGTTGGAACACAGACTGAAGCATATTTATTATTATTATTATTATTATTATTATTATTATTTTGGTGGGGGGTACAAGGCAAATGCGGCTGGGTGGCCTGCCTGGGGCTGCATAGCAGAGTGATCGCTGTGTGTCTGAGGCCAGATTTGGACCCAGGTGCTCCTGGCTCAAGGGCCAGTGCTCTATCCACCACTCAGCCACACCTACTACTATTACTATTTTATCTTATTTTGGGTCTTTTTCTCTGTTTTTGGTTTTTTGCAGGGTAGTGGGTTTGGGGTGGCTTGCATGTGACACAGCTGGATGATTGTTGGGTGTATGGGGCCAGATATCGGTTGGGGTGCTCCAGGCTCTAGGGCTGGTGCTCCATCCAATGTGCCACCTGGCCATACCTACAATTATTACTATTGTTTTTTTTTATTTTAATTTTAACTTTTTCTCTCCCCTTTACTTTATCGCTCAAGCGAGTCTATATTTTTTGGGGGGAGGGGTATTTTGTTTACTCTTAAACAAGAATATTTTATTAATGTATAAAAACATTATTTGTACAAAATGAGAATAAATATTAAATAATCTTAATTTCACCACTTTGTCCTCCATTAAATCCTTAAATTAATCAATACTTCTTAATTATAACATTTAGCAACATCACAATATACCATGATCACCACATCTTTAGTAATACACAGAATATCAATCCATGTATAGTTATCTAATTGAAAAAGGTGACTGTCTACTTTTAATACATTTCTTAATTTATATAGTCCTGATCCTTTTCCCTTCAGAACTAAATTTGGGATTAAATCAAACCAAATCTGGATTTATAGGTCCTTAACTCCTACTCTTTTTTCCCATACAAAACAAAACAAAAGAAAAACCCTTTTCTTTCTGCAGTTTCTAACTGTAATACAATTATCAGGATATCAGGATAAGATTTTCAGCTTCCATTCTTTATTCTGAAACCAAACACTTTATTTCAGCTTCCATTCTTTATTCTGAAACCAAACACTTCATTATTTCATGAGAACTCCCTAAATTTGCACTGTTTCATGATGCTAGGACTCAAATCTACTTCAAACATGAGCACATCCTATCATTTCAAATTTGGGTTCCACACTCCCAGAAAAGTTTCATTACTTATTATTTTTTTTTACAAATACATATACACATACACACGCATATTTTTTAAAAACTTACTCATACCTTCTTCACATGCTTAAGACCATCTTTCCTATTAAATACATCTCTCTTATGGTCTTAAAGAAACTTCAGTCTTTCATGACTTCATTTTCCTTTTAATCTTTCCTATTCTCTTCCCAAATCTTTTAAAATCCATTTAACAAGTTTCCTTTTCATTGTTTTAATTTACTGTTTTTAAACCATATTTTAGACTGTTTTTTCTAATGAACATTCCCCTTTTTTATCCATATGGTTATTAATAGTTCTTATTATTAAAACAAACAATAACTAAATATTTTAAATTTATCACATTAAAATTTTCTTTGTATTAACTTAGCTATCCCTTTTTAACACTTTAAACTATTCACAACCCAGCAACAAAACATTTTTCAAGTTAGTGTCATCTTACGGAGAAGTATAATACCTTTCTTTTAAAATTTAAAATACAGATTTAAATATGTATTTGAGTTTTATATCATTTGAATCCAAATTCTAAATGTTCACAATATACCCTTCAAATCAACAGAACATTTTGCTTAAAATAATCTATAATTTGTAAACTTTAACATACCCAATTAAAGCTAATATTTCTCTATTTTTTTTCTTTTAAACTAATTTCCAGTTCAGAATAGTAGCTAGCCAGTGCTATCTTTTTTTTATATTTAGAGAGTGGCAGAATTGAGGAATGCACAAGAGAGAAAACCCTCCAATGTGAATGAGAAAAGGAGAAAGAGATAAGAGCAGGGACAGCTAAAGAGGGAGAGGCTACCTTGCAGTGTAGTCATTCTAAGAATTAAATGGACCAATTTTAAATAAGAAAGACAAGGCAGTCTTTTCTTATTCTTCCAGAGAAATCTAATTTTTCTCCCATTTTAAGTTAAAAAAGAAAAAAAAATCTTAGAAGGAGAAACTACCCCTTTCATTTGAGAGAGTGAGAGACAGGAGGCCATAGCGAACCAATCAAATAATAAACATAAATAGCAAACACTCAGCTGGAAAACTAGCTTCTCCCAGCTAGAAAGGGGAAGAGAACTTGAGCCTTTCACTCACTACTCACTAGAGACTTTGAGAAGGGGGCGGGGGAGGGGGAGAGAAAGACAGAGAAAGATAGAAAATCATGCAAGTCTAATCAGTCCAGAACTTAGGAAAGTTAAGAAAAGAAAAATAGAACCCTTTATTCCTTCAAAAGCAAATGATTTTCAGGAAAAGATGTCCTATGTCACCAAATCATGAGTTTTTGGAAAAGAAAAGTATCTTATTTGAAAAGGGAGCTAGAAAAGGAAAACTGGTCATTCAGAATAAAGAGGCATGACAGCATGCCTGACCATGCAGAGAGAGCTGAGAGCTTCCCTCTACCTATACCACATAGAACACATAATTTCAAACAAATACCTTTAAAACACATAAACTGAGTCAGAACACCTTGAACCAGAGAAGCCTCTGAACACCAGGGAAAAATCACATTGCTCTCACTACTAGAGGGTCCCGAAAATACAACATAGGCAAAGATAACAGGGTGCCAGACAAGTCCATACATTCATCACAAATGCCAGGGGCAGCTAGGTGGTGCAGTGAATAGAGAACCAACAAGGATTAAGGAGAACCTGAGTTCAAATCTGACCCCAGACATTTAATACTTACTTAGCTGTGTGACTTTGGGCAAGTCACTTAACCTGTTGCTTTGCAAAAAAAAACCAAAACAATAAACAACAAAACAAAACAGAAAAAGAAATATCACAAAAATCTAGTGCTTGGCCCTTTCAAAAAAAAATGCTATATGCTTAGATCTAGAGGCAAATCTTCATCACCCACTTGGCTGGAAAGCAAAGACAATTACCACCAAAGGTGATAATCCCTATCAAACCAAAGGTAAAAACCAGAGAATATTTAGTCTCCAAATATTTAGTCTCCAAGTTGAAAATGTGGTAGCCTTTATTCCAAAATGTGGTAGGTACTTTATTCCAAGGCCAGTTTTGGCTAGACTCAAAATTGTCCTAGCTTTTTTTTTAGGGATCCCATATTTAGGATTATTAAAAGGTAGTCTATTTCTGAGTCAAAATTTGTCTAAACTCACTTCTGTCAACTTAAAACACTGGTTCAGAATAGAGCTGGGATTTTAAAAGTTACAGCTCTTTCCAAGGAACACATCTGAATCCAGATAGAGTCCTGTCCCTCAAAATTCTCATCCACTTTAGTCCAAGTCACAGCACCATTAATGCTAAACATTAATTTTCTTAGGTTAAAAATGAAATAACAAAAATTTTTATCCATGAGGTTTTATTCTCTAGCACCTTATTGAACGCATGAATGAATGGAATCATTAAAGATACCAAACCTTTAATGGAAAAAAAAAGGTACCAAACCTGATACAAAATTTGGGGGTCATTTTATACAGAAAGGACAAAGAATCATAAAATATTAAATGTTTTATTTATTTATTATATCATTTATTTTATTTTAATTTGTATGTTTTATGTTTTATTTATTTTCTAACTATATGCAAAAATAATTTTCAACATTCTTTTTTTAGGTTATGAATTTCACATTTTTCTTCTTCCCTCTTTTCCCTGCCTTCCCTCCTTCCTCCCCTTGACAACAAGTAATCTAATATAGGTTTCTACATGTATATTGTATCTCTTTACACATGTATATGTATATAACATATTTCTATATTAATCATTAGTAAAAGAAGAATCATAAGATAAATTTTAAAATTGAAGATAATAATCTTTGGTCTTCATTTAAACACCACATTTCCTTCTCTGTATACAGATATTCTCCATCACAAGATAGAATGATCCTGGTTGTGAAGGATTTTATATGGAGGATTTTATATTTGACCATGAGTTAATAGGGAATCAATGAAGTTTATTAAATAAGAGGATAATATTTTTAGACCTGTATTTTAGAAAGATCACTTTGCTTGATAAAGGATGGATTCTGGAGTAGAGAGATTTGAGGCTGAGATGTCATCTTGTATAATATGAACCTCAAAGGAATAGACTTCTGAATGAGAGTTATAAAGAGAAGAGCCTCAAAGTCCATTGGGATGGAACAAATATTTAAACTCTCCTATTAGGATCAGTGTGAGCCAGGAGTTAAGTGAAAGCAAGCAAAGCTAGGAATGCAGGGGAAGCTGTGGCATCAGGAAGATGCCAGATCTCAGTGAGTACAAAAAGAGTGAATGAGCTCAGATGGGAAAGATTTACGAAGAAATCTAGTTTCTTATCTAGAGAGTAGAGTGGAAGGAAGAGGAAATTGGGAGTTAGAGGGTTAAAAGGAGTAGGAGTGAAGGAAGAATCAGTAAAAAATGGTTCAGAATCATGAGGGAAGTATGGTGAAGGACAAGGATGTTCATCATTGAGAAATGAGTTCTGCTAGGTTTTCTTTGTGCATAGAGTTTCATCCCCAGGTGAGTGGTTCCAGGGCAGGAAGGCTTGTTGGGTCAGAGGGCCCAGCTGTGGTCCAGGCAGGTCTTTTAGCGCTGTAGGTGATAGCTGTCCAGGGTGACTAGGTATCAGCAAGTTGCTTAACCTCTCCTAGCCTTAGTTTCCTCATTTGTAAAATGGGAATGTTGGATTAGACAGCTGGGGTCCTTTTTACTCTAAATCTGTGATGTTTTATGATTTTCATAACTCATTTCATCCTTTTAGTTCCCTTCTATTTTAAGAATTCTTTACATTCAGCTAAACTCTTGCTCAATCCTTCCTGTTTAAACATCTAAAGACACAATAATTACCTAAAGATTGTTAGTTGTTACTGTACCTTTAAAATTCATTATAAGCTATCATCCTCTCAGAATAAAGGTGATAGTTTACTATAATAAGATTTCAGGGATGGGAACTGAGCTTTACAGGATGGAACCTTTCAGGAAGGAGATGAAACTAGGAAATGAAATGTAGATTTCATTCGAGTTTTAAACCAACCCAATCTGTCGGACTGAGCCTTACCTGACCTGATGTTATTTGACTTCCTGACCAGCTGGGAAAGGGCTTGATTAGGAGAAGCATAGAAATCCATGGGCTGCTTCCCTCTCTGGTATGCAGCAGCAATCTTTGTGTTTTAGTTTTAGGGTGTTTTTTGAATGCCAAATTCTAATTCACTTTCTATGATAAAGACTCCACTGGTTGTAATTTTTTTTTCTAAACTCAGATGTTTATTTAATGAACACAGTTTATTGGTATTTTCATGCCTCTGTATAGTTGGGCTGTCTTTCAAATCCAAGCCTCTTGAATTTTATAAATAGATATAGAGAATAATTATTATGGTGCTCAGTGTTTGAATCCTCGCATAATGGTCTGTTCTTAAGCCTTATTAAAAGGCCTAAGAGCAGTAGTCACCTAAAGGTGACTTAATGACACCCTCCTCTCCAGGAAGATCTTTTGCCCTGAACTCTCCAAGTAGCCTAAAATTAATCATTAATTGAGCTTCTATATCTTCTTGGAGAAGTGATCATTATAATTATTCCCAAAAACTACATCACAAAGAAGATAAATTAAATTGCTTAGATTCAGTCAATCAGTATCACCAGTTGAATATCTACTATATTTGGAAACCCATGATGATGTTTTAGAGAAGAGAAAGAAAGAGATAAAGACAAAGAAAGAAGGTCTTGCTTTGTAGGAACCTATAATCTAAAACAAATTATAGAAAGAAATGTGTGCCAGATGTTAGAGTAGAAAGAAAGGGGGAAAATTCACATTTTTATGATGCTTTAAGGTTTGCAAAGTGTTTACATCCATAATCTCATTTGTTCATCACAACAATCCTCTGAGCTAAGTGTTAGTTATCATCCTGATGAGGGAAATCAAACTCAGTGAGGTCCAAATCTGAAGCCAGGTCTGACATACCAAATCTAGGTCTGACATACCAAATCTAGCACACTATGCTAGAGCAATTAGAATGGTCAGAGATGACCGGTGGTGAGTTCTGAGGCAGTTTAAAAAAACAAGTAGTAAATTCCCAGTGGGACTGTAGAAAAAAAAAAACAACAGGCACTTGGCCTAAATTATTTTATTTTTTTCTCACCTCTTTCACCTTAATCCTTGAGTGGCATTTTCTTTAGGATTATAGACATTAGAGGTCAACCCCCTTATTTTGTAAATGAATGATTTTTATTTCAGAAACCTTCCTCCTCATAACATCATTGTCATTTTCTTTATGTTGTTTTTCTGGTTCTGTTTATTTTATCTGCATCATATATTTATCTTTGTTCTTCAATTATTATTTTTTTTATAGCTCACAACTGAAATTTTTTAAAGTCAGGTGCAGAAATGAGGACAGGTAACAGAATAAGCATAATAACATTGCACAATCAAGTAAAAAAATAGTATCCAAAGTGCCAAAGCTCAGAGTGAATAAAGGCTATCAAGGAAACCTAAGAAGGAAAACAGTTTTGTTTTTGTTTTTATTTTAGCTATAATAGGAAAATTCATAGGTTATTTCCCTCTCCAATCCCCCCATCTGCAGTGGCAAAAGAGCAATGTCACAGAAACCATAGGTGAGGGGCAGCTTAGGTAACACAGTGGATAAAGCATCAGCCCTGGAGGCAGGAAGACCTGAGTTCAAATCCAGCCTCAGACACTTAATAATTGCCTAGCTGTGTGACCTTGGGCAAGTCACTTAACCCCATTGCCTTAAATAAATAAAATTTTTAAAAAAAGAAACCATAGGGGATTAATGTTTTGTTTGAGGAAATTTGTGTATTTTTTTAATTTAGGATTTTTTTTTGTGCATGATCTTCTGTTTTGGGGGGGTTTATTGGTATTTTATTTTTCCAAATACATGTTATGAAAGTTTTTCAACATTCTTCCATATGTATATGAAAATTTTTAAATTACAAAATTTCTTTCCACCCTCCCTTCCCACCCCTCTCCCCTCAGTGGCAATAGTCAGGTTAATATTGTGTATATATATATATATATATATATATATATATATATATATATATATATATATTATATATATATATATGTATATATATTTGTGTTAAACATGTTTACCGATGAGTCATTTTCAGTACAAGGAATTAGGATTAAGGGAAAAAATTACATGAGATTTTTTTAAAAAAGTTCATCAGATTCTGAAAGGTTTTTTGTTTTGTTTTGGTTTTCTTCCTCTGGATGGGGATAGCATTGTCCATAACTGATTTAATAAGATTGTCCTAGATCTCTAAACTGCTTAGAGTAGCTGCTTCCATCAAAATTGTTAATCTCACAATGTTGTTAATTGGTACAATGTTCTCTGGGTTCTGCTCCCTGTTCTCAGCATCTATTCCAAGTTTTTCCTAGAGTCCAACCATTTATGGTTTCTTATAGACCAATAGCATTCCATAATATTCATATATCATGACTTGTTCAGCAATTCGCCAACTGATGCTCAATCCCTTGATTTCCAATTCTTTGCCACCACAAAAAAGAACTGCTATGAATATTTTGGAATATGTGGGACTTTTCCCACTTTTATGATTTATTCTGGATAGACCTAGAATTAGAATTATTGGGTCAAAGGGTATGATCAGTTTTATTGCTCTTTGGGCATAGTTCCATATCCAGAAAGGTTGGATCCATCCACCAGCAATGCATTAATGTTTCAGTCTTCCCGCAACCTCTCCAACATTGATCATTTTCCCTTTTGTCATCTTGGCTAATCTGATGTATGTGAGGTGATACATCATAGGTGTTTTAATTTTCATTTCTCTAATCATAATGATATAGAGCATTTTTTCATTTGATTATATTAGCTTTAATTTCTTCATTTGAAAACTGTCTATTTGTATCTTTTGACCATTTATCAGTTGGGGAATGATTTGTAACCTTATAAATTTGATGCAATTCTCTATACATTTTAGAAATGAGACTTTTATCAGAACTCCTAGTTGTGAAAATTGTTTCCCAGCTTTCTACATTCCTTCTAATTTTGGCAGCATTGATTTTATTAATATAGACAAAATCATTCTCCAAGGAGTTTATATTTCCTGTTTGATCATAGATTTGTCCCTTCCAAAAATCTGATAGAGTATTTCTTGATCTATTAATTTATCTATGGTGTGGCCCTTTATGTCTAAATCTTGTACCCATTTTGACCTCATTTTGGTATAGGGTGTGAAATGTGGTTCTATGCCTAGTTTTTGCCATACCACTTTCCAGTTTTTACAACAATTTTTGTCAAATAGTGAGTTCCTTAGGCCCAAAGGGCAACAAAAATGATCATACCCTTTGACCCAGCAATACCCTACTGGGTCTATACCCTGAAGAGATGATGAAAAAGGGTAAAAACATCACTTGTACAAAAGTATTCATAGCAGCCCTGTTTGTGGTAGCAAAGAATTGGAAATCAAATAAATGTGCTTTAACTGGGGAATGGCTTAGCAAACTGTGGTATATGTATGTCATGGAACACTATTGTCCTATTGGAAACCAGGAGGGACTGGATTTCAGGGGAACCTGGAGGGATTTGCATGAGCTGATGCTGAGTGAAATGAGCAGAACCAGAAAAATACTGTATACCCTAACAGCAACATCGGGGTGATGTTCAACCTTGGGGAAAATTTTGGGCTGTCTGAAAAGGAGAGTGCCATCTGTATCCAGATAAAGAGCCATGGAGTTTGAACAAAGTTCAAGCACTATTCCCTTTAATTTAGAAAAAAACAGATATCTTATTGTCTGATCTTGTTATCTCTTAGACTTTTTGTCTCTTCCTTAAGGATATGATTTCTCTCTCATCACGCTCAATTTGGATCAATGTACAACATGGAAATAAAGTAAAGACTGACAGATTGCTTTCTGTGGGAGGGGGGAGGGAAGTAAGATGGGGGAAAATTGTAATACTCAAATAATATCTTTAATAAAAAAAAGAAAAGAAGTAGTGAGTTCTTATTCCAGAAGCTAATGTCTTTGGGTTTGTCAAACAGTATATTACTGTAGTCATTTACTATTGTTTCTTTTCAACCTATTCTAATCCACTGATCTATTACTCTATTTCTTAACCAGTATGAGACAGTTTTGATGACTTGCTGCTTTATAGTAGTTTTAGATCAGTTCTCTTACTATTCTTGACTTTTTGTTGCTCCAGATGAATTTTGTTACTATTTTTTCAAGCTCAGTAAAATAATTATTTAGTAGTTTGATTGGTATGGCACTGAATAAGTAATTTAATTTGAGTAGAATTGTCATTTTTATTATATTAGCTCTACCTAACCATGATCAATTGACATTTTTCCAAATTATTTAGATCTGACTTTATTTGGAATAGAAGTGCTTAAGTTCATACAGTTCCTTGGTATATTCTGGGGAGGTAGATTCCCAAGTATTTAATGCCATCCACAATTATTTTAAATGCTATCTACAGTTACTCTTTCTATCTCTTGCTCTTGGGTTTTGTTGTTCATATATAGAAATGCTG
Source organism: Macrotis lagotis (assembly GCF_037893015.1). Classification (NCBI taxonomy): domain Eukaryota; kingdom Metazoa; phylum Chordata; class Mammalia; order Peramelemorphia; family Peramelidae; genus Macrotis; species Macrotis lagotis. Next base: position 457,922,760 of record NC_133658.1, read on the forward strand.
ATAATTTATGTAGGCTTATTTTATATCCTGCTATTTTGCTGAAATTGTTGTTTCAAGGAGTTTGTTAGTTGATTTTCTTGGGTTCTCTAAGGTTACCATCATATTATCTGCAAAGGGTTAAAACTTTGCTTCCTCATTGCCAGTTCTGATTCCTTCAATTTCTTTTTCTTCTATTATTGCAAAAGCTAACATTTCTAATGCTATATTGAATAGATATGGTGATAATGGGCATCCTTTCACCCCTGATCTTATTGGAAATGCTCTGAGTTTATCCCGATTACATATAATATTTGTTTGAGTTTTTTTAGGCTTTTTTTGCAAGGCAATGGGATTAAGTGACTTGCCCAAGACCATTAAGTGTCTGAGGCTGGATTTGAACTCAGGTACTCCTGATTCCAGGGCCAGTGGTCTATCCACTGCACCACCTAGCCACCCCACATATAATATTTGTTGATGGTTTTAGATAGATAATACTTATTTTTTTAAGTAAAACTCTATTTATTCCTAAACTTTATAGTGGTTTTTAAAAGGAATGGATGTTGTATTTTATCAAAGGCTTTTTCAGCATCTCTTGAGATAATCATATGATTTCTGTTGGTTTTGCTATTGATGTTCAATTACATTGACTGTTTCCCTAATATTCCCTGCCTACCTGATATAAATCCTACCTGATCATGTTGTTTTATCCTAGTAATAATTTGCTTTAATCTCATTGCTAAGATTTTTGCATTAATGTTCATTAGGGAGATTGGTCTATAATTTTCTTTGTCTATTTTGGTTCTTTCTAGTTTAGGTATCAGCACCATGTTGGTGTCATAAAAGGGATTTGGCAGAACTTCAATTTTTTAAAAAGTTTATGTAGAATAGGAATTAATTGTTCCTTAAATGTTTGGTAAAATTCACTTGTAAATCCATCTGGACCATTCTTAGGGGAGTTTATTGATGATTTCTTAAATTTCTTTTTCTGAAATAGGGTTATTTAAGTATTTTATTTCTTCTGTTAATCTGGGCAGTGTGTATTTTTGTAAATATTCTTCCATTTCATTCAGTTATCAAATTTATTGGCATAGAGTTTGGCAAAGTATATCTGAAATATCTCTTTAATTTCCTCCTCATTGGTGGTTAGTTCACGCTTTTCATTTTTTTGTAACTGGTAATTTGGTTCTTTCATTTTTTTAATTGGATTAATTGAAGGTTTATCTATTTTATTGACTTTTTCATAAAATCAACTCTTAGTTTTATTTATTAGAACAATAGTTTTCTTGCTTTCAATTTTATTAATCTCTCCTTTGATTTTCAAAATTTCTAATTTATTATTTAATTGAGGATCTTTGATTTGTTTTTTTCTAGCTTTTTTATTCATTGATCCCCTCTTTCTCTATTTTATTCATATAAGCAGTTAGAGATATAGTTTCCTCTCAACACTGCCTTGTCTGCATCCCATAAATTTTGGTGTGATGTCTCATTATCTTCATTTTCTTGGATATAACTATGATTTGTGATTTGCTGTTTGATTCACTCAGTATTTAAAATTAAACTATTTAGTTTCCAATTAGTTTTGATTTCTCTTTCTATTACCCTTTATTACCTGTAACTTTATTGCATCATGGTCTGAGCAGTATGCATTTATTATTTCTGCCTTTCTGCATTTACTTATAAGGTTTTTATGCCCTAGTACATGGTCAGTTTGGGTATAGGTGCCATGTACTTTTCTTTCCCCATTAAGTTTTCTCCAGAGGTCTATCATATCTAAGTTTTCTAAGATTTTATTCACCTCATTAACTTCTTTCTTGTTATTTTGTGGTTATATTTATCTAGTTCTGAGAGAGGGAAGTTGAGGTTCCCCGTTATTAAAGTTTTGCTATCTGTTTCCTTGTAATTCACTCAGCTTTTCTTCTAGGAATTTAGATGCTATGCCACTAGGTGCATATATATTTAATAATGATATAGCTTTATTATCTTGGGTGTCTTTTAAGAAGATGTGGTTTTCTTCCTTATCCCTTTTAATGAGATCTATTTTTACTTTTGCTTTATCTGACATCAGGATCACTCCCCTGATTTTTTTTAACTTCAGCTGAAGCATAATATATTATGCTCCATTCTTTTACCTTTACCCTGTGTGTGTCTCTCTGCTTCAAATGTGTTTCTTATAAACAACATATTGTAGGATTCTAGTATTTGATCCTCCTGCTATCTGCTTCCATTTTATGAGACAGTTCATCCCATTCACATTTACAGTTAAGATGACTAATTCTGCATTTTTCTCCATGCTTTCTCCATTTATATTTTTCTCTTTCCTTTTCTCTTATTCCTTCTCACCAAAGTTTTACTCCCTTTCCCCACGAAATTTTCTTTTAAAATTTAACTTTCAGTTTATTCACTTATACCTTCCCTTACCTTCCCTTTTATCAGTCTCTTCTTCACTTTTCCTTCATATCTTTCCCTTCCCCCAACCCCCCTACCTCCACCCCATGGAGTAGGATAGATTTTAAAACCCAAATAGGAATATATCTTATTCCCTTTCTGGGTCAAATATATTGAATAGCATTTACTGTTTATACATTCCCTTCTTTCCCTCTAAAATTATAAATTTTTGTTCCTCTTTACCAGGAGTTATTTATTGCTCAAGTACTGTTAATCAGGTATTATAAATCACTGATTAATTGATTGCTTGATAAATTCAGAGTTATCAAAGTACCATCACAGATTAATGATTGCTTGATTTTTTTGATAAGCAGCATTGTCTCCAAGTCACTAAGGACCCTCCCATCTTCTGTCTCATTAGACACTTTTTAAATCTTGAATTAAATCAAATTATTATCATTTTTACCTTATCCCCTTTTCAAGTACCCTCCAAGAACATACAATACTCATGAACCAAAAGTATCATCCAAAGTCAAATCATTCCATGAACTATTTGTATCCCTCCCCCAAGAATACTTTCTCCCACACTTGCCCCACCCCCACCCCAGGTACTTAAGCCCTTGTTAAGTAAAGTATGGATTAAGTCCAACCCTGAGTTAATTCATCATAAGAATATCAATCAAAGTACTCTAAGTACTTCTCTGAAGGTGTAAGTTAAGAACTTTTTTCCTCCTGGAGGAAAAGCAAGCACCTGGAGGACAGGAATTAAATAACACCAGGTTAAGTGAGGTTTGGGGGAGAGGGAGAGAGGGAGAGCGGGAGGGGAGGGAGAACTAAGCTGAGACTCAAGAGAGTCTGAGTGCCAAGAGGGGAATCAAGGTCAGACTTATAGAGAATTTAGGCAAAGGGGGGGGTATCCCTCTCCCTCTCCCTCTATCTGACTAAAATCAGGTATAAGGTGGGGGGGTGTGGGGGGGTGAGGAGGAACAGAATGAAGTGAGGTTGAAGCAATAGGAGTCAATTTACATCACAGGTCCACATAACATATTTAACAGTGTAAAAGATTACAAAATTTGTTTTTAATTACTGTTCCCTTTCTCCATAACTCCCTGCATCACAGCGATAGAATGAGTTGTGAGGTTTTTCTGTGATACTATATTACTGTTGCCACTATAAGATTATAGTCACCATGTAGCATATTTTGATCTTTTAGACTCTAAAGTTGAGAGTTAAATCTCTTTCTTATTGTAGGAAATTGCTATTTAAAAACCTCATGAGACTGAAAATTGACCCGAGTCTGAATCTGGGTATTGAAATTTAGACCAATGCCTTTGAGATCAACAATCCTATGGGGTTTGGATGTGGATATTGCTGGTGACAGACTCATTGGGAAAGACTGGGAAGGCATTTATTCAATAAGTTCTGAGTTGATTTTTCCTAACTTGGTTTTTCAAATATGACATTTGGAAATGTCTCACCTGGAAGATTTAAAATCTGACTCAAGGCATTTAGTCACCCACATAGCCTTACCTGGAAACTGACATATAAATAAAAAGGGAAATTTTCCCTTTCTTATGTTCCTGGTCCTTGTGGTAAATTCCTGTAATCATGGCAGGTGATCAGTACAAAAATGATATTAATTCATATCATTTTTTTGCTTATAATTATCTATTTCTAATAGACAACTACAATAGTTTATAGCCTTGGCATCTGTTGGCAGCTACATGTTCAGGAATAAAGATCCTTGGAGTTTTTCAAATGCTAAGAGAATACTTAAGCAAAGATATGATTCTGTATTATACCTATCTTAAGTTCTGTCTTAAGGAACAGAATGTTAGTCAACCAATTATATCAGAAAAAGCATGAACTGTAGTCAATTAAAAATTTTATTTAGAGAAATCCATTTTCAGCTAGAAGTTTTTGATTCCTTTTAAACATAGAAAAAAAATAAACATTTATTGCAAATCACTGGATACAGACTGTCCTAAAATGATTATCAAATATATGTTACAAATTTGAGTTAAACTGGCAATCTGAGTTCACGTTTGTATTAGAATATGAAGGGTGAAGAGTTGAGATCAACCATCATGGCCCAAGGAGAAAGAACACTGAATTGAAGCATGATTGAAGCCTGACTCTAGAGTGGTGCATTATCCACTACGTCACCTGTCCCTAAAATTGAAGCATGATTGATCAAGACATGTTCTGGGGCAGGGAATGCTGGAGAACATTCCTAGTAAACATGCTTTGGGGTCCACACTTGGGCACTTGGTCTATCCCTGATGTTTACCACAAGACACCTTGAGAATGTGTATATACTCAGGATCTGAGGGCATTTTGACTGAAATTCCACATCACTGAGTTCAGTCTAGAGCCATATTGATCACCGAGTTCAGTCCTGTAAACCCTTGGATCTGGGCCACTTTTGTGTGAGCATTATAAAGGTCTTACTTGGGACAGAGGACTTTGGAAGTCATCCCCTTCAGAGAGGACTTTACCAATCCAGACCCTGGAGGCTAAGTGTGACATCGAAGGACTTCCCCACCCAGATTTCCAGGTTTGTTGGAGCCTCCCCAGTTGGGTAACTTTTCTCTTCTTTATCTCTTATCTTTCTTTTCCTTTATGCTGATGTTTTTTCCTTTATATATGCATATATGTAATAGTTTATCTTTTGGATTATAAGTATAATTTTGGGTTATGATCTTGGGTTATATGTCATCTATGTAATTGTTAATAACCTTCAATTATAAGTATATTAATCTTGGGTTATAAGTATATTAATCATTAAATTCTCATTTAAAGATTTAAGAGAAAAAATAGGGAAAAGATTTAAGAGAGAAAGTGTGGGACAGATTCGAGTTGACCAAATTAAAAGTCTGCACAGCAGATTCTGTTACAGAATCATATTCTAGTTATTAGTTTATAAATAGGAATTCACCCTCCATGTATTAACTGAGTTTTAATTAAATAATGCCAAGTATAAAGTTTTCTGTGTATATTATTAGCATGATCCAGGTTGTGGATTCCCTGATCTAGGAGGTTTCAAATTTCTTTTTCTAAAAATGGCCCTGTTTATTTCTCAAGAAGAATTTGTATTAAGAAGTTCTTTTTCCAGGAACCAATATCTCTCCAACTAACCTGGAAGGAACCTGGATTGAATAGGTTACAAACATTGGTTCAATTGTCAAATGACCTACTCTTTATTGAGAATGTAGAGTATGATTTTTATTCTCTATGTTTCCATGTATTGCTATTTTTATTTCCTGCTTTTCTCTTTTTCTCCAGACCTCAGCCAGACTCCTGACTTTTCCCCTTAGTGGTCTCTATTAGGCCCTGTTAATTGGCCCTCTTTGATTTTTGTTTTCTTTATCTTTTGCTTCCTCAAGGCTACAAGCAATGCATCTCCCTCTCTCCCTCCCTCCCTCTCTCTCTCTCTCTCTCTCTCTCTCTCTCTCTCTCTCCTCTCTCTCTTTGGTTTTTTTTTTTGCAAGGCAATGGGGTTAAGTGATTTGCCAAAGGCCACACAGCTAGGCAATTATTAAGAGTCTGAGGCTGGATTTGAACTCAGGTCTCCTGACTCCAGGGTTGGTGCATTATCCACTGTGTCACCTGTCCCTAAAAGTAGTACATCTCCAAGGGTGGCCTCAACCTAAGTCTTTCCCAAACCTATTTCTAGGGTCTTTACCCCAGAACCTGGGTACCTAGATAGGTGATGGGAAATACCTCAGAAAATTATGAGATGCAAATTCACCTAAGATGGAAAATGCCTCAAACACTTTCTCCAGCATGTTCTACCAGCCCATACTACAGATATAGCTTTCCTAGGTAACTCCAGTAAGATGGAAGTTGCTGTTCTCAGCCCAGCTGCCAGTTGATAGTTTTTCCTATCTCCTTCCCCTTCCCCATCTCCATTCCCCCTTTATTGTCTGACTTTCTAGCTGCTCATCTTTCAGGGGATCATCTACTCCCTTTGTCTCCTCTCATTTGACTTCTATTTACCACAGTAAGTGGTCTTGGGTAAACCACACAGCTAGGTAATTATTAAGTGTCTGAGGTCAGATTTGAACTCAAGTACTCCTGACTCCAGAGCAGGTGCTCTATCCACTGTGACACGTAGCCACTCCATCACAGTAATTCTCTTTTTTTAAAGATTTTATTTATTTTGAGTTTTACAATTTTTCCCCTAATCTTACTTCCCTCCCCCCACTCCCCACAGAAGGCAATTTGTCAGTCTTTACATTGTTTCCATGGTATACATTGTTCCAAATTGAGTGTGAGTGGGATAAAGTTTGAGATTTCTTCAGTAAAATATTATAGATTGAATTTTGGTTAACTATGTATCCCTCCTCCCTTGACAAAGCAAACTTCTGGGATATTGTTGAAGAGTCAACTGACTTCACCTTATCTGTTGTCTGGAGAATCATTGAATTCCTAGGGTGAAAGAGATAATCTGGTTTCAGTTTGAATTTTATGCTCTTTTCTCTAGATTAGTTTGCTGGTCTAGATTGTAGATCCACATTCCTCATTAACAAGGATGGGTCAGTGGAAGGGGGCAGGAATTGAGTTAGGATAAATGTGATTCTTGGGCCTTTTTCTTTTGCCTCAACCTCTCTAATTTATTGTGGCCTGTTTCTCGAGAAAGGAATAAAGCCTTCTCTTCATACCCTGAGAGATCTCTGAAATTTATTTAAGTGGCATTTGTCCCACAGAAGTGTGATGAGAGATAAATCATATCCTTAAGGAAGAAACATAAAGTATAAGAGATAGCAGGATCAGACAATAAGATAATCAGTTTTTTTCCTCTAAATTTAAGGTAATAGTCCTTGGTCTTTGTTCAAACTCCACAATTCTTTCTCTGGATACAGATAGTATTCTCCATTGCAGAGAGCCCCAAATTGTCCCTGATTGTGCACTGATGGAATAAGTGAGTCCATCAAGGTTGATCATCACTCCCATGTTGCTGTTAGGGTATACAGTGTTTTTCTGGTTCTGCTCATCTCACTCAGCATTAGTTCATGCAAATCCCTCCAGGCTTCCCTGAATTCCCATCCCTCCTGGTTTCTAATAGAACAATAGTGTTCCATGACATACATATACCACAGTTCATCACAGTAATTCTTAAATAAATCTTTTTTTGTCCCTAAAATTCTTTCTGAGTCAAAGTCAGTCTTTTCCATTCTTCCTGAACTTTTAATAGGCTACATTTTTCCCCTGGCATCTATATAGGAGCTAGAAAACCTGGAGAGGAGACATGATAGATTTTTTCAAGTATTTGAAATACTGTCTTGTGGAGCTGGGATTAGATTTAGTCAGTTTGTCCCTTGAGGACATTACTAGAAATAATAGATACAATTTGCATAAAGGCATATTTAAATAATATCAGGAAAAACTATCCAATAATTTGAGCTGTCCTAGGTGAAATGGTTTGCTTTAAGAGGTGTGCTTCTTTTCCTTAAACTCTAGGAATTCTTATACAAATGGGAGATAGGACTTTATGCTAAAAGTCCTTCCTGTTCAGTTCTCTGTCTGCATTTGTTTCCTTTGTCACCTTGTACATTGAAAGACCAATATACAAAGTGCCTGAAGGAGAGGAGGCAAAGGCATGGGGAAAATCTCAGAACTTACAAATCATCTTAATATGAAAAAAGTGAACATCAGTAGCTACAAATGGATATACTTACTCTCTGTCTATATAAAATCTTTTTAAAAAATTATTTTTTAATTTATATTCTTATTTATTTACAAATTACTAAAATAGTCTTGTTGTAAGAGTAAACATAACCCCCTCTCCACCCCCTCCACCACAAAAATAAAAGCCTCAGGACAAATAGAGTGAAAGAAAGAGAAAAAAAATGTGCTTCAGTCTGTGTTCCGGGTGAATCATATTCTTTATCATAAATCCATCAGAGAAATGACTTCCATATTTTTTCACAGTTGCTATTGCTATTGTAATTTCCTCCACACATTCTTCACCACTACCATTTATAACATTTTCTTTCTCTTTTCAATCTGTCCCTCTTCAAAAGTGTGCTGTGGGTCAGTTGAGTGGCACAGTGGACAGAACACCAACCCTGGGGCCAGGAGACTCCAAGTTCAAATCCCACCTAAGAGACCTGACAACCATCCAGCTCTCAGGGCTTGGACATGCCACCTAATCCCACCACTTTGTAAAAAGTAAAAAAAAAATGTGTTATATCTGACTACCCTCTCCCATGATCTATCCTTTTCCCTATCACCTACATCACCCCCTTCCCCTACCCCTGTACCCTTCCTCTCCTTTTTCCATTTAGATTTTTATACCCTATTAAATATGTATATATTTTTTCCTCTCTGAGTCATTTCTGATGAGAATGAAGGCTCTCTCAACACCCCCCCCCCCACCTTCCTTCCTTCCATACCATTGCAAAAGCTTTTTCACTACTCTTTTAAATGAAATATCTTAGCCCATTCTACCTCTCCTTTCCCTTACCCTGGGTACATTTCCTTTTCACCTGTTGATTCCATTTTTACAATATATTATACCTTCAAATTTAGCTCCTTCCTGTGCCTTGTCTATAAAAGCTCCTTCTAACTGCTCTAATAAGTGAGAAGGTTCATATGTGTATTTTTAGTATCATCTTCCTATACAGGAATACATGCAGTTTATCATCATTAAAACCCTCATAATTTGCCCTTTCCGTCCACTCTCTCTATGCTTCACCAGAGTCCTGTACTTGAAAAACAAACTTTCTTTTCAGCTCTGGTCATTTCAATAGGAACATTTGAAATTCCCCTGTTTCGTTGAAAGTCTATCTTTTCCTTTGGAAGAGGATTTCAGTTTTGCTAGTTAGTTGATTTTCAGTTGCATTCCAAGCTCTTTTGCCTTCTGCAATACCATATTCCAAGCCCTACATGCCCTTAATGTGGATGCTGCTAGGTCCTGTGTGATCCTGACAAATAGCTTCATGGTATTTGAATCATTTCCTTCTGGCTGCTTGTAATATTTTCTCTTTGACTTGGGAGTTCTGGAATTTGGCTATAATATTCCTAGGGGCTATTTTTCTTTATCTCTTTCTGGAGGAGATCAGTGTATTCTCTCAATTTCTATTTTACTCTCTTCTTCTAGAATATCAGGGCAATTTTCCTGTAGAAATTCTTTAAAAATGAAGGCTCTTTTCCTGATCATGACTTTCAAGTAACCCAATAATTTTAAAATTGTCTCTTCTGGATCTCTTCTCCAGTTCAGTTGTTTTTCCAGTAAGATATTTCATGTTTTCTTCTAGTTTTTCCATTCTTTTTTTTGTTTCTTAGGTTTTTGCAAGGCAAATGGAGTTAAGTGGCTTGCCCAAGGCCACACAGCTAGGTAATTATTAAGTGTCTGAGACCAGATTTGAACCCAGGTACTCCTGTCTCCAGAGCCAGTGCTTTATCCACTGTGCTACCTAGACGCCCCTTTTTCCATTCTTTTGACATTGTTTTATTGTGTCTTGATTCCTCACAAAGTCTTCAGCTTCTTTGAGTTCCATTCTACATTTGAAGGAGTTGCTTTCTTCAAAGTTTTCTTATCTCCTTTTCTGTCTGGCCAATTCTGCTTTTTTTCTCCTCAACTTTTTGAATTGCTTTTTCCATTTGACCTAAACTAGTATTTAACATGATGTTTTCTTCAGAATTTTTTTGGATCTCCTTGACTAAGCTGCTGACTTTGTTTTCATGTTTTTCCTGCATCTCTCTCATTTTTCTTCCCAATTTTTCCTCTACCTCCCTTACTTGATTTTCAAAATCTTTTTTGTGCTCTATCACAGCTTGAGCCCAGCTCCTATTTTTCTTGGAGGCTTTGGGTATAGAAGCTTGGATTTTGTCATCTTCTGAGTATGTTTTGATCCTCCATGGGACTGAAGTAATTATCTATGGTCAGGTTCCTTTTTTTCTGTTTACTTATTTCCTCAGCCTATGCCCTGGTTTGGGGGTGTTTCCTGAGCCTTTGAGGGTTATTGGGACATCCCTGCAAAGACCTCAGTTCCTTCAAGGTCTTATGGGAGGCTCTGACTGCTCTCCTGCCTGTGCTCTGTCTGTGGATGACCATAAACACACCCCTCTGCCCTGAAGTTGTGAGGAGGTTCCCTGCTCTATGGCATTGAGGTGCCCCAGACTGCAACCAGGGTCTGAATATGGACAAAGCCCCAGAGTCCTGTCCTAGGGACAGAGGAGAGACCTTGACAGTCTCTCCCCCCCCCTTAACTTCCATGGACTGAGCAATCAGTGAGCAGCTGTCAGGCAGTTCCGTTTCCTGGAATCTGGGCTGTGCTGAGGGCTGTGGTTGAATTGAGGAGAGCCATACTGACCTGGGCTTTGTGCTCGCTCTGACAGAGGTTTCCCTGCTGATTTTCCAAGTTGTGCTTGGTGTTCCCTGGGGTTGCAGGTCAAGAAACTGCTTCTGCTGCCAGGAGCCAGGGCTACCAGGGACCTAGGCACCCTGTGGGCTGTTTCTGGAAGGTTGGAACACCTTCCCTCCTGCACAATGATCCTAGTTGTGCTGCTGTGCCCTCCAACCCCATGGAACTGAGCCTTCCCATGATCTTCCAGGTTACTTTGGGCTGGAGAACTGCTTCATTGGATCTTTCTGTGGGTTCTGTTTCTTGAAAATTTAGTTAGAGTCATAATTTTAAGGTTTTTGAAATATTTTGGAAGAGAGCTCCTGGGAAATCTTGTCCTCATGCTGCCATCTTGGCTCCTGTAATGGTGCACCAGCTACTTGAGTTCTCTGGCCAGCATAGAACCATTCTCAGCTTGCAGTGAATGAAATGGGAGGCAGAGATAAAGCACTCCAAATTTTATTAGGGTCACACAGCTGCTTTATATCCCAGTCTACTTCCATACTCGTGGACAACTGAGTCTACCAGCTTAAGCACCAATCATATTAAAGATTACATATTGGTTAGATCATTCTATATTGGTTAAATAGTTATACGTTCTTATGCATACTTCATTGCTCTTGCTATAATGTGATTCTTGATCAATATAGGAGATACAAAGAAGCTGGGTCATGCTGATCTTAAGGAAAAGCAAAGGGATTTGGGTCATGCTGGTCTCCTGAGAAACCTAACCAGTATGTTTGCAAAACAACAAGAGGCCAGGAGGGTTTTTAAACCACTACCTTTGTCATTTTACAACTGTGGTCCTTAAGGATCCCTAACAGACTCCACCCTCCATAACATCTATAGGAAATCTTTATGAGAATTATCCAGCCCCAGAGCACTGGAGGCTCCTTGGCTGGTTGTTCTTCATTCTTGAAGAGGACCAAAATGACATCACTATATTTGGAGTCAAGATATGGTGTGTCCAACTGTGGCTGATCAGACCAATAGGAGCTTGAAATGCTCTCCACAGTGTGGACATAAATAGTCACATGAACATTTGGAGCAGAGATGTCTCTAAATTTGCATATCTCATGTTTCTTTAAAACTACTGCAATTCTGCTTTTCTCATAAAGCATAGAGCCTTCTTTGACTTCCTGAATCACAGAGAAAGAACAAGTAGATGAAGAATACATGTTGCTCAAAGTTCAACTTTCATTTGTATTTTCTCTGACCCCTGATCCCAGGGAAGAAGTCCTAGCTACCAAGGTGCACTGAAGGCAATTGTTCCAGTCCCTAGGCAGGAAATATCTCTATATTTCTAGTGCTGCTCCTGCTTATGGTATTTTTATATAATGAAAGCCTCACTGTTAATGGCAAAGATCTGGCATCACCTACTGCCACATAGCTCTGATTGTTTAGGGCAGCTAGGAGTGCAGGGTCTCGAGTACCAGGTCTGCAGTCAAGAAGATTCACCTTCCTGAATTCAAATCTGCCTCAGACCACTTAGTAATGCTATGACCCTGGGCCAGTCATGTGACCTCTTTGCCTCCATTTCCTCAATTGTACAATGAGAGGGAGAAGGAAACAGCAAACCACTCCAATATCTAAAAAAGTTGAAGAAATATTAACTGCTTATGTGTTGGCTCAACAATTACTTTAATTAATTTACCTATTCAGTGCCATACCAGTCAAACTATCAAAGGATTATTTTATAGAATCAGAAAAAAATTTAAAAGTTCATCTGTAGGATTAAATAGTAATATTCAAAGGAATAATTGTGGAAAGGAAGAGACTTGGCAGTACCAAATCTCAAATTGTACAATAAAGTAATAATCATCAAAACAATGATATACTGGCTAAAAAAATAAAGAGGGTAGTTAAGTGACACATGAGAGAAAGTACCAGTCTAGAATCAGGAAGCCCTGAGTTCAAGGCTGGCCTCCAAAACTTACTAGCTGTGTGACTCTAGGCAAATCACTTAACCTTCTTTGTCCCTGTTTTCTAATTTATAAAATGAGCTGGAGAAGGAAATGGCAAACTACTCCAGTTTCTTTGTCAAGGAAACTCAAAAGAAGTCATGAAGAGTTGGACATAACTGAAATAACTCAGCAATAATAACAACAAAAGGATCAATTAATGAAATAATAGAATATATCCAAGAAAACTCTTTAATAAATGCAAGAGTAGCAACTAATGGGGGCAGCTAGGTGGTGCAGTGGATACAGCACCTGCCCTGGAGGCAGGAGTACCTCAGTTCAAATTGGTCTCAGACACTTAACAATTACCTAGCTGTGTGGCCTTGGGCAAGCCACTTAACCCCATTGCCTTGAAAAATCTAAAAAACAAAATGAGAGTCTAAGAAACCAAATCTTCTATACTCCACAAGATGTGAGGATTGATTGATTGATTGATTGATTTGTTTGTTTGTTTATTTATTTATTTATTTGTTTGTTTGTTTAAGTTTTTGCAAGGCCAATGGAGTTAAGTGGCTTGCCCAAGGCCACACAGCTAGGTAATTGTTAAGTGTCTTGAGACCAATTTGAACTGAGGTACTCCTGACTCCAGGGCCAATGCTCTATCCACTGTGCCACCTAGTCACCCCCAGTTATATTTATTCCAAGGTCACAGAAATCATTGTTTTAGATTGTCCATTATTTTGATTTATTTGATACTGTCTCTCCCATTATCCCAGATACTCAAGAATTAGCTTTAATATTTTTCCTGTGACGTTGTTGTTGGTCCTTTATTATAGAAGAGGACCAAGGACCATCATGAGGATGATGTCTTGACTTAGTGAATAAACTGAATTTAAGTGAGGTAGAGTTGTGAAAAGTAACTAGACTCATTCTCTCCAGGATGCAGGGGGTGACCTTGGACTGAAGATTACTGGAATCTAAATTTCCGAATAGGAAGTGACATAGTAAATATTTTAGAAAGGTATTTTGGCAACTTGAGAAGGATTGGAAAGGAGAGTGATAAGAAGCATAAAGACCAATTGATTTGGTCAAGATGTGCTCAGGACCTGACCAAAGAATGGCAATCATGAGTTGTGAGAGAGATGCATTGAAGGTAGTATTTGAAGTAATCAAGAATCAGCCACTGATTGGATATATACAGAAGAAGGAGTCTGAGGCACAGGCATGATACATAGAAGGGGGGGTCCCCTTCTTCCCTCCTAGACCTTCCCAGGCTCCCCAGATTTAGAAATTCATAGATAGGATGCAGGCAGGAGACTGTAGGAATTAAGTGGGAAGACACCCCTTCACACATACACCCTATTTGGCTCCATCACTAGCTTTGAGCTGAGTATTATATTAAAATGCATATTATTCTTGGTAAAAACAAAATAAAAGGTTGTTTAAGTAAGTTGTGTTTTTCTTTTTTAAACAATTATGTGTATGATAATCAGATTGTCTCCCGAAGAAGTCAGCAACAGCAATTGGCTAATAATGTTCAGGACATTGTGATGTTGCTATTTTTGCATGTGGGGAATCATAGACTGTTTTGCCTGGTCCTTAGAAGTCCATGCACAGGGTAGCCTGACAGCTACTATTCCTCTGGATGTCCCTGCCCTAGAAAAGAAGGGAGCATGAGGGTCCCAGAGCATCTTGGAGCCAAGGTTTCTTTCCTTAGTATGGGACTCTACTCCCTCATATTTATTATCTTAATCTATTCAGTAATTACTATGAAAACATGCCTCTTGTATTTTAAGATAATATAGATCACATCTGGTTATTGTAAATAAGTTGGTCTTTTATATAAAGAAAGTTTGTTTTCCACCCTTAAAACAAAAAAGGAAAGTGAGGAGTTGAGAATGAGTCCAAGACAATATGAGTCCTTTTAACAGTAATTCTACTAGAATATCTATCATCTGTATGGCTAAGTTTGACAGTACCACTGCTATGGGAGTTTTCTATATATAACAAAAAACATATACTGATAACAAGATGTATTACTACTATATTACTTTTGTCTGATATGACAGCCTTGCTCTATTAATTCTGCTGTGATAATAGCACATTTATGATAACCTGACAGGGAACTTCACATTTAGACCAGTGTCAGCATCATTTTGGCATGTCTAGTAGGAATTTTGCCTTTCTTAAACTCAAAGTTGACTGATTTTTATCTTCAAATTTTGCTACCCTCACCTATTCTGTGTAGTTATATTTTGCTAAAGCTACTAAAATCACCTAAAACATTTGTTCCTTTGGGATTTTAACTGAAATATAACAACTGTCTATATTGATGGAAGAATAGTTGAAATTGAGAACAAAAAAAAGAAAAAGATTCATTTTAGGTTAGACAAGTCTCCTAGAAACCTTTTTCCTTCTGAACTAAGGCACTATAGGTCTAAGAAATCCCAGGGTCTCCTTTTAAGGTCAGTACTCACTCCCAGTGGTTAACAGCTTCCAAGGTCAAACTAGACTTATGAGATAGAAAAATTAGTTACATTATAACTCCAGTAGGTCCAATGTGTAAGCTTCCTGTTACTGAAAGGCTTGAATGATTTTCCAGTAATGAGCACATCCAATTTTTGATTGAGATATTCAGTAATATTTCTCTGATGTGTATTCAAGAATAAGGTAGCCAGAAAACTCTCCAATGCATAAGATGTAACTCCTATGAAAGATCATGCTCAATATAATAAATGTTCATTGAACTGAATTAAATCTTTGCCT